>NC_065451.1:37580367-37895692 GCF_917563875.1 Diabrotica virgifera virgifera
TCCTACGAAAAAATGTAAGAACATTTTTTGCTTAGAATTACCCAAGAAATAAAAAAAATGTTTTATTTTGCGAAAAATCGATGTTATGTAATTCCTCAAGTTCTTTGTTTATAACAATCTTATCGATATCCGGATCAACTGTTACCCAAAAAAATCGTGTTCTACGGGTCAAAAAATACATAAAACTCTTTTTTAGCACCCCCTCCTGGCCACAGGACTAATTTGTTTATAAGCCAAAAAATTGTTTATAACTTTAAAATATTGCTGAGGCTGCTTAAACAATCCCATTTCAATTATGTAAAGTGCATTAGATAGGTGCAGTGCTTCTTTATATGTAAAAAAATTGACAAATCTTTGTATGTTCTAGTTTTTGTGCAAGATTTTAAAAAAATTTTATTTTTTAAAAAAAGTTTAGATTGAAAATTATTGTTGTTCTGAAGCTATTTTGTTGTGGCATTTTTATAATCAAGTATATTCAAATGGGAAATAAGCCACAATTTTACCTAAAAATGATTTTATTAACGTTTCGACGCCCAAGTCGGGTGTCGTTGTCAAAATACAAAATAATACTAAATAAACAAAAATGTTGTTGCTTAGTAAAAAATTCTTCTAATAATTTATTTAATCTGACTCATTTATATCGAAAATTGGGCGTCGAAACGTTAATAAAATCATTTTTAGGTAAAATTGTGGCTTATTTCCCATTTGAATATACTTGATTGCAAAATTATTATTCAAAATCTAGTTAGTCAATTTTAATGAAATTTGGTGTACGCTTCTAGCACATTACAAAAATTTTCTAAGCGAATTAGGAAGGTTCCAAGTGTAACCTAAGTGATGGAAAATCATTGAATAAGGACAGGCTTGTTTTGCCCCCTTATTTTATATTTATTGCTATTTTGCAGCAAGGGTGATACATTAAGACATTTTTAACCAATCGCATCTGATAGAAAATTTAATTATCTTTGTTTTATTCCTATACGACTTTGTTCCAAAATCAATCGTTTTAAAGTTATAAGCAAAAAAAGTAGAAAAAAAAAAACGAAATTTTTTGAAATTTTTAAATATTTTATTTTTTTTATTAATGTTCCGGGCATATTTGAGAAGGAGCATACATCAATTATTATTAACGAAGTTATCACCTAACTTTATCCGCAAAAGTCTGAATGTCACCTCTCACATCCACCTAAAAACAGATCCTTACTAGTCTAAATAGGTTTCTGCTTTATTATTTTGTTTAATGTTGTTACGACAGTTCCGTAGATTGATCCTACATAGAAAAAGTTCCTTGACGTAAAAGAAGAAGTAGTCACGTACGAGAATGTTCTAGATGCCATGGAATAACCCAAATATGTCTGGTGACGTCTAGAACGTCAGAAAATCTATATAAACATAATGTGTTTGACATTTTAGATTAAAGTTTTTTTTTTATTATTATTAATGGCTTTGAGATAGCCAATTAGCAAGACTATTTGTTTTTTTTTGTATGGTATTACAATAACAATTTTAAGTTTATATATATATATATATATATATCGAATGGATTTAGTGTCCGCAGTCATATAAACCCAAACAAACAACAAACAAAGTTTATATCTAAGCCTACTTATTATCTAAATTTATAGGGTGTGATAATATATTAATGGATACATTTTTTAATTTTGTGTGATATTTTTACAATTTTTAATTTTAATATCTAAGCCTATTTAAAATTTAAATTTACAGGACGTTACATATTCGTAAAGACATCGTAACGTCTGCTTATTTTTTGGAAAAAGAATTTCGTTTAAATTGACAGGTAAAGGACAATTTAGATCAATTAACTTTTCATACATTACTTTAATATTTTGTCTGTACTGTCCACACTCCAATATGAGGTGCTGTAGGTCTCCCATTCCATCACAGGCGCAATATGAGTTATCATCACTGATACTTATGCTGTGTTTGTATGCTGGGGTTAGTGCGTGATTTGACCTCATTCTGTTTATTGTTTTTATAAATAGCCTATTTGATTCTTGTTTAAACCATCTCTCATTGGGAATTAGTGGTTGTGGTAGGGGAGCAAAGTATGCTAAATGTGCAGTCACTCGAGCGTTATGGGGACCTATTGGGTTTTAAAGAGTAGGTCCTAAAACCAAAAAAAGTTAAGTAAAGTTTTCCATTTTAGTGGGCGCTTGCCATTTTTTAATTTAATTTTCCATTTCCACCAATCGTTTTTTCCGATTATAACGCCATCTATCCATAATTCGAAAAAATGTTTCGAATAAAAGTTACTTATTTTTACGTAAGGAATCCAAATCTGCAATAAAAAATGGGGGCTCTTGTTCAAGATTTTAAGGTAACCCACCATCCCATCTCCGTGGGGCTCTTGTTTGGGGCCATTCGATATATTCTTAAAAAATATTGAATAAGTGTATTTTACAGTTTTTCGATATGATGTTCATTTCGCGAAATATCGCGGGATTCGTATTTAAAATATTAAATTTACCCCCCACCCCTCTCCGTGGGAAGTCGTGTTTGGTATCATGCGATAGATTTTTAAAAAATATTGAGCACGTATTTTTTAGTTTTTCGATCTGTCAATCATTTCGCGAAATATTCGCTTTTTTCTTGTGAAATTTTGGGACTCACCCATTTCCTTACGCCCGGCTCAAATCGTCAGTTTTTTGAAATATACACTCTTTTGCATGTACTTAACTTACCTTATCTTAATCTGACAATTTCGAGTTTCTTTAAGGATAGATTTTTTTTTTCGGGCCCCCCTTAACGAACTTCCCTGTGTAAAGAGACAATATATGGTAGAGGTACATCTGCAGGGTACCAGGTTTCTCCCCATATGATAATCTGACGCGCTCGAGTAACTGCAAAAATCCCCGCTTGGGCTCCCCTACTATTGGCAATTTCTAAAATTTATTCCCGTTGTACTTTGGTTATATACACGTGGCCAATTTTGTTTGCAATGGTTTTTACTGATATTATCTATATCGGTTACTGGTAGAAGTATGTTGTTTATGTTTCGTTTGGTTAAAGCTGCAGATTTAGCTAATTTGTCGACTTCTTCATTTCCAAATATTCCAGAATGTGCTCTAACTCAACAAATAATAATTGAACTGCCCGTGGAAGTGATATCATAATAGAGACTCTTAATTTCTATCTCAATGTGTACCTAATTAATAATAGATGAAAGTTGTAATTGCGTATTTAAAGTTATTAGTTGTCATTGTGTTGTAAAGTATTGTAGTTTTGTTCGTGTTAAATAAATTGATTTCAAAAAAGCGTACTTAACATTGGTGACAGCGGTGGGGTAAAATAGGTTATTGATTATCTGAGGTTTTGACTCCTTCGTTTTCTCTAAATCTTATTTCTTTTAATTTTGGGCGAGATTTGGAAAAACTTTTCGCGGCTTAAAACTCGCGAGCTGAGATTAGTGCTCCATTTAGCGTGTTGTAGTGTTGTAATCGGAGAGCCTGTTGCATTTCGACATCATATAGTCCATCTTTGACAGCTTTTTTATTGATTTGTTCCAGAAAATCTCTTGGTACCTGAGGATATGTCAAATAAAATAATCTTTTAATATCGGCTTAAAATTCTTGCAGGCTCTCATTATGTCTTTGATACCGAACTTTTAGCTGACTTTGAAAATTTTGCTTCAGATGCTGCTGGCCATATCTTGTCTTTAAAGTTTGAACAAGAGTCATAACTAGTTGAACCCTGGGGAAGAAATCGTAAGAAAGTTGCTGCCTGTTCTCGAAGCGACATCACCAAGGAAGCTGCCATTTCTTTCTCATTCCAACCAATTGCTCTGACTGCAGCTTCGAACTGAAAACGATAAGTTTCACACGCTGTTTGACCATCGAATGTGGGTGGTTTTCAAATTTTGCTGTTTCTCATTGTATCAGGAACTGTGGAAGATGATGAAGCTGTTTGTTCTGGTTCCACATTAGTTACTGAAATAATATTAAATAAAGGAGCTTGGTTATTAATGTTTCTTTCTAAGTCAAATATTTGTCTTTCTAGATTAAATTTCAAATCGTTTTGTCGTTGTTTTATTTTACTTTTTTAAATACTTTTGTTGTTGTATTAATCTATGGTCGAAATGGTTTTGTTGTTTGTTATATCATTTGTTGCTGTATTAGTTTATTTTCTAAATAGTTTTGTTATTCGTCTATTTCGTTTTTTTTAATCGGTTTTTATATCGTTCTGTTGTTCCCCTAATTTATCTATTCTACTAGCTGCTGTAAAGGAAGCTGTGATTTCTTTCTCATTCCAACCATTTGCTCTGTTTTTGCGCTGCAGTTGCTTGCGCTGCAGCTTCGAACTGAAAACGATAAGTTTCACATGCTGTGTGACCATCGAATCTGGGTGGTTTTAAAATTTTGGTGTTTCTCATTGTATGAGGGACTGTGGAAGATGATGAAGCTGTTTGTTCTGGTTCCACGTTAGTAACTGAAATAATATTAAATAAAAGAGCTTGGTTATTAATGTTCTTTCTAAGTTAAATATTTTTGTTTCTAAATTAAATTTCAAATCGTTTTGTTGTTGTATTAATCTATGGTCGAAATGGATTTGTTGTTCGTCTATTTTGTTTGTTATATCAGTTTTTAAATCTAGGTCTGGATCCCGCATAGGAAAAAAAAATTGATTAATAGCAAACTGAAAATTTGTTAATAGCTTAAGGGTGTCTAGTCGGTTAAACATTGATATATGGGAACACTGGAACAGGGGCAGTTTTAATTGTGGAACAGGTTAAAATTTTGGAATGGTCAAACCACGAAAACGGCACATTTTTTTTTTCCGACAGAATAGACTTAAACTCTCCGAACAGAGATTAAACTCTCATGCAAAAATCAGACTGCTATTTATCACCTGTCATAATTCCTGTCATTTGACATATTCTACATGTTCCACTCATTAAAACGCCCATTTGGTGATAAATAGAAGTCTGATTTTTGTATGAAAGTTTAATCTCTGTTCGGAGAGTTTAAGTCTGTTCTGTCGGACAAAATACATGTGCCGTTTTCGTGGTCTGACCGTTCCAAATTTTTAACCTGTTCCACAATTAAAACTGCCCCTGTTCCAGTGTTTCCATATATCAAAGTTTGTCCGACTAGACACCCTTAAGCTATTAACAAATTTTAAGCTTGCTATTAATCAACTTTTTGTTCATACGCGGGATCCAGACCTAATCCTTTTGTTGCTGTAGGTATTAGTTTATTTTCTAAATAGTTTTGTTATTCGACTATTTCGTTTTTGAAATCCGTTTTTATATCGTTTTTTAGTTCCTTTAATTTGTCCATTCTACTAGTAATTTGACTTACCTCTAACTGAAAATTTTCGTGAATTTGAGATAAAATATTTATGATTTTTACCTCTACTTGCCTACGCCTCTCCTCATTTTCTTCCTCTTCTTGTCTACGCATCTCCTTCTTTTCTTCCTCTTCTTGTCTACGCTACTTCTTCAGCTCTTCCTCTTCTTGTCTACTCTTCACTTCCTCTTTATCTTTCATTCTTAAAAACCATGCGGGGGGTCTGGATGTATCCATTTCGTTCTCGAATTTAGTAGATCTTGTATTGACCATAAACAATTATTTTTTTAACCCACCGTTGTCACCAATATTACACTTCTTCTAAATAACTATTCAAACTCCAACCGAAATTACCATACTTATAACTTTTAACAAACTGGCAACAGAAACTCAATTACAACTATTCTCTAAAATGTCAAACACCTGTTTTATAGATTTTCTGACGTTCTAAATGTCACCAGACATTTCGGGTTATTCTATGACATTCTTCTTCTTCTTCCTTTATTAGGTTATATCCCTAGGGATAATTCGCCCAGCTTACACCAGGGAAATACTGTTGTCTTGCTCTGGGCCATCGAATATTTCCAAATATATATGCTAAAGCCTCAATTTTTTTTAAATATTTATTAGCAGGAACATCTTCTTATAGGACCAGACAGTCCTTATAGAACTTCTATGACATCTGGGCCCAGAGCACGCCAAGAAGAATTCTATTTTGCTGACGTCACAAAATAGAATTTCATAATGGGAGAATCGACGGTTGCTAGGCAACGTGACGTCACTAAAATAGAATTCTATTTTGCTGACGTCACAAAATAGAATTTCATAATGGGAGAATCGACGGATTCTAGGCAACGTGACGTCACTAAAATAGAATTCTCTGGGCCCAGAGCACGCCAAATAGAATTCTATTTTGCTGACGTCACAAAATAGAATTTCATAATGGGAGAATCGATGGTTGCTAGGCAACGTGACGTCACTAAGATTTAATTCTATTTGGCGTGCTTCCGCACCTGGAATATTCCCTTAGGTGACTACTTCTTCTTTCACGTCAATGGACTTTTTCTATGTAGGATTAATCTACGGAACTGTCGTAACAATATCTTCAGTTCTTACCCCATCCCATTCTGTTTTCCCGCACATTTTTCTCAAATGTTGCATTTCTATTGCATTGAATTTTAAATCATGTTTCTTATGAGTTGGCCAGTTTTCGCTTGCGTATGTTATTATTGGCACTGTTATCCTATTGTGATGTTTTCTCTTAGCTTCCATGGTTAAATCTTTGTGTTCTAGTGTTGCTATATTGACAATTTTATTATTTGTTTTAGTGGTTACGAAAATACTTGGGATTTAATCAATTTTTACCAAATAATAAACTGATGCGTGCTCTTAGTTATCAATGCGAACTATTTAGAATAGATGCGAAAATGTGCGAAAATCTTATTTTTGCTGTATGTGGATTTAACAAGGAAGAATTTAACACGGTAAGTGAATTTTCAATAAAATAAAATACAATCAAACTTTCGTAGTGTTTATGTAGGAAATATAGAGATCATCTCGTTAATTAATAATTAAAGTAGTAAAAAATGAAAGATGAATCAGAGCTTCAGATTCATCGTGAAGTTCCGTTCGGCCTTCACTGAATTTTCTACACCATTTGCGAACATATTGAACATATATATGCACTTTTTCGCATAAACTTCGGTTAACTGGTGACGAATTTCAATAGGTGAAATACATTTTGCATTTAAAAAACGTATCACAGCATGAATTTCGTATTGGCGGGACCTCCATCTTCGAAGGCTGCTAGGCTGATACTGAGCAATGCAGCGAAGCTAAAGTGGTGGGGTGAGAGGGAGGGAGAGTTTATATGTAAGGTAGGGCTGCCAGATTTAGCCCAGCACGTCGTACTTCCGGTACAAAATCCAGGAATTTAGAGTATGCATGTTGATAACATAAAAGGGAATGGCATTTATTGATTTTCACATGGCTTTCGATAGTATTGAAACCTGGTCCTTTTTGTCAGTCTTAAGGGATGCTCGAATAGACTCACGGTACACTACACTCATTAAAAATATTTATGAGCAGGCCACATTCCACATCAAAATCAATGAAGACGAAAAAACCGAAAAAATACGCCTTGATAAAGGTATTAGACAAGGTGATACTATTTCACCAAATTATTTCAGTCATATTATTTCATTTTTACCTTAGCATTGGAAAATGTATTCAAGCAGCTCGACTGGGACGAAAAAGGTCTAAAAATTGATGGTGTACGTTTGAGTCATTTGAGGTTTGCGGACGATATAGTATTATTCAGCACAGATATCAAGGAACTGGAGCAAATGATGAAGGAATTAAACCAGCAGTCAAATAAAATAGGTCTCAAAATGAATCTTCAGAAAACCAAAATAATGAGTAATGTACAAACTAATCTTGTGTCTAAAACGTAGAGTTTATGACAAATGTATCTTACCTGTAACTACATATGGACTGGAGACCATGGCATTTACGAAGAAGACCTTAGAGCCTCCAAAGAGCAATGGAGAGGGCCATGCTAGGGATTACTTTGAGAGACAGAATCCGAAATATCGACATTCGTGAAAGAACAAAGATTACTGATGTCACAGAACGTATAGCAAGGCTCAAGTGGCAATGGGTCGGACATGTTGCCAGAGATAATCCCGAAAAATGGACACAGAGACTAACAAACTGGAGACCAAGAGAGAACAGGCGAGGAGTAGGCAGATCGCAGAAGAGGTGGGCAGATGATATCAAACAAGTCGCGGGCAAGCAGTGAATGAGAATTGCCAAGAGTAGAAATCGATGAAAGCAAATGGAAGAGGCCTATGTCTAGCAGTGGACGTACATAGGCTGAAGAAGAAGAAGAAGATATAAGGGAAAATAGACAGTAGAAGGGGCCCAGGGGGGAGGAGACACTCGTGGCTCCAAAACTTGCGGCAATGGTTCGGATTGTCATCTGCCGAACTATTCAGTTCTGCCGTAAACAAAGCCAGAATAGCCATATTAATTGCCAACCTTCGGAACGGACAAGGCACATGAAGAAGATGTTGATAAAAACCCGACTTACTGGTTTTGCAGACATGTACTGCTGCATAATAGCGCTTGGTTTTGAAAGTGCACATCTGTTTATCTACAGAGCTTTTCTTGTAATGTAATGCTTTAAAATTATTAATTATTTAGGTAGTCAACTACTAGTCGTAACTAATCTAGCTGATCTTGATCTGGATTGTTTTGATCTACATTGGTAATATCGTTTAAGTGTATAAATTTTCTTATAGATTGATTTTATCAATGACATATACAAACTGAAAGGTCTCATATGCAGAATTCACCATTAGGTATAGAATAGAATAGAATATCTTTATTCATCCAATTCGATCACAATGCGATATAGGACAAGTCATGTAAGTACATAATACATAATCAACAAAACATAATCAACATACAAGTCATATAGGACAATTACATAAAATACAATCAACAAAATACAATTTAATAAAAAAATAATTATGCAATATAGAGCGTTTCTTAACCCCGTCGTTCCTCATTCCCTGTAGTATTTTATTAAGTAAAAGAAATCATTTAAGTTGTAAACGCGTAATTGGATCAAACATGATTTTAATTTATTTTTGAACCTTTGAATATTATTTTCATTTCTCATATCAAGTGGCACACAGTTGTAAAACTTAGATCCTGCAAAATCAGGGCTAGTTTCAAAAAGAGTTGTGGAATGTTTACACACGGTTATCAATATAATAACACGCTTATAATAAAAATTAAAATGGTAAATAGTTATTTAAATCTTTAAATCTGTGGCAGAAACAGCTGTCCAGAGATTGTGCATCCCTCTGAATCGAAAGCAAGCAAAACCATCTTTTTACTTTTCTATCTTTACTCAAATTTGAGTACTACACCGAGAGAAAAAAATTCTTGACATAAAGAAACTTTATTAATATTTAAGAAAGATCGACTTGGCATATTGCCTAAGAAATTTATCTTTGTATGTAAGATATAATTTTTTAAAATATTTCAAATAAATTCTACTATAGCCAAAGAAATATATCTTAAACATAATTGAACTATCACTTTCTGGCAAACTTCAAACCCATTTATCAGAAAGAAATTACACTTGATGTTAATTAATTTTATTAGTCATAAAAATATATTTTCGACACATTACAAAACTATTCTTTTTCAGCAATAATATTTCTTAGTAAGGAATATTATTATTTTACTATTAATAATTAATGTATTTAATGCTAAGAAATATATTTCGAGTTAGAAATAAAGTGATATTACATACGGCGAAATAAATCATTGTGTTAATGTAAAATGATTATTTATTATTAAAACAAGATATAAAACGTTATTATTATATACAAATATTTTCTCTACTCTTAAACCACTGGCTTCTACACAACAATAAAAGGATGGAGAGGCAAATCCAACTTCTTCAAATTTTCCTTCTTTTGTTAATAGCACTTTGTATATTAGCAATTCACTAAAACAAAATCGTTATGTAGAAGTAATCGATATTTAATAAAAGTTTTTTTATAAAGATATAGATATTTATTTTGACAAATTTAGGAAATACAAAATAAAAAACAAATACACGGCCCCACATAAGAACTATTAATACTAATAATAATCAATCATATTTAGTTCAAACATGGCATTATTTAACCTACACATCTTTGTTTATTTTTTTCTTTTTGTTAATGAAATACTAATTATTTATCTGTATAATATTAAGTCACACAATAAGCATTGTTTAGCTAAAACAAGAGGGAAAATACAACCAATGTAAAACATTGAAGCAGACATAATAATATATAATTTTCTTAATTTTTATAATCTAAAAGAGACAGCATACCTAATCATTAAGAAATTTTATTACGGGAAAGTATTATTAGTTTACATCTAAGTCATTTAATACATAATAACTAATTCACGGATTTCGGCAATAACATTTCTTAACCATAAACATATATTTCTTTTAGACTAACTGATTTCTTTATCTCAAATAAATTAACAGAAAACATCCTCAGTGTTGCACCCGCCATGTTTGATATAGCGTTTTATTGTATATTTTTATAGAAGACGATACATTCCAGGAACCTATTATAGTTGATACATAAGTATACACATTTTTAAAAAGGTACTTACATGTATGAAGTTCTACCATTTCTGGAAGGCCCCGCAGTTGGTTAATAACTCCTTTCTTAATATTGTTCTGAAGCTATATATTATATCATTCTGTCCCAGCTTTAAATTGTGGCATATTTCCCAGTTAGAATAATAAGCTCCTTTATTTCAGAGTCGTCCATCATTATACCTAAAAAGCATATAAAGATACTATTATGTTTCTTTTTTAACCATTCGGATACGCAACAATATTATTAGTA
This sequence comes from Diabrotica virgifera virgifera, assembly GCF_917563875.1. Taxonomy (NCBI): domain Eukaryota; kingdom Metazoa; phylum Arthropoda; class Insecta; order Coleoptera; family Chrysomelidae; genus Diabrotica; species Diabrotica virgifera. The sequence continues at coordinate 37,591,103 of NC_065451.1, forward strand.
CATCTTAAATTACTCAATTTACTTTTATTTAATACCTATATATGTACGTACCTTCAAAATATCCGCTAATTTTTAAAGAACACCAATAAATCCAAGATACATCTATATGAACATGAACATATCACGCCATCTTGACAAACACTGACGACTAAATCCTAAATAGTTAATCTGCGCAATTCTTTTGTGGAAGAAAATCTCTTTGCAAGTAACATTTCGGCATTAATGACAAAGTTTTTATTTTATAACTACAGTTACTACAGAGGGTATTTCTGAAGAATTATTTCTTGTGGTTTAAAATATTTATTTGATTGCAAGAAAATTTCTGGTTCACAAATATAAATATGGAATAACTTAACATTATATTTCTTATACTGCAAAATATTTGTAGTTTTCAATTTAAGAAATAAAAACTTTAGGATAAGAAAATTATATGTAACTATTAATGCATTTCTTAGTATTGAAGGAATTATCTGTAAGAAATTATTGAGTTTTGTTTAAAAAACTCGTTTCTTTATATGTGAACCGGTATGTTTAAGTTAATAGGATATGTTAACTTTTAAGAAATATTGCTCAAAGAAATCGGTGTTTTAGGAGAAAAGAAATTGTTCTCTCGGTGTGGGCGTTTAAGGGTTAATGCATTTCTTAGCATTGAAGAAATTATCTGTAAGAAATTATTGAGTTGTGTTTAAAAAACTCGTTTCTTTATATGTGAACCGGTATGTTTAAGTTAATAGGATATGTTAACTTTTAAGAAATATTGCTCAAAGAAATCGGTGTTTTAGGAGAAAAGAAATTGTTCTCTCGGTGTGGGCGTTTAAGGGTTAATGCATTTCTTAGCATTGAAGAAATTATCTGTAAGAAATTATTGAGTTGTGTTTAAAAAACTCGTTTCTTTATATGTGAACCGGTATGTTTAAGTTAATAGGATATGTTAACTTTTAAGAAATATTGCTCAAAGAAATCGGTGTTTTAGGAGAAAAGAAATTGTTCTCTCGGTGTAGGAAGTTTCTTTCATGTCCTCTTCCTAGACGACTGAAAACGGAATGTGACTGCATATAGTAAAGTCCTTTTTGTCTTCTATATTCGTCGTCTGTTGTCTTATAAATTGTAAAAGTCGCAGATTAAGGATGTACCAGAAAGAACATTCAACAAGAAAATCTTCAGATTTAAATAACTATTTATCATTTAAATTTTTATTATAATGGTGAATTCTGCATCTGAGATTTTCAGTTTGTTTAAAAGATGTCGCTGGATTGCGTCCCAATGGTGATTTCAATGATCTTTGAAATTTCCCTTAAATAGATGGGCTAGCTGGTTTTCGATTCAGAGGTGTGCACGCTAGCGCTGTTGAGGAAGCCTGCAATGGCTGAAACAGCTCTCCAGCGTTTGTGGATCCCTCTGAATCGAAAGCAAGCAAAACCATCTTTTTACAATGTCATATAGTTGCAGACACCTAAATATTGTTCTATATGTGTATCAATTAGTCGATCTAATTAGTTTACTTGGATTTCTGAATATAAATTAGATTTTGAAACTATTTTGTCTATTAGAGATTTATTAAAAAACTAGTTGAAGAAAGCAAAAGGTGTAGATAACTCCAGTAGTCAGCTTTTTTTGTCATGTGTATTAGGATGTATCTAATAGGCTACACAGCGGAATGATGCAAATCAATTTTTAGGATATCAAATGAATTGTTGTATTTAATATATCTATCTGAAAACTGTGTTGTAGCAAATCTGCTAGATTGCACAGTATAGAGTTAAACTATACAATTGTATCTATATTTATCTACATTTTAGGAAATTCTTCCAATATTATTAGCAAAGGACCCAGCTGGAGCTTCTACCAAAACTATCATTCATTATGCCCAAGAAATAAGAAACAATGGTAACTTTCAAAAATACGATTATGGTGAGGAGGGTAATATGATTGAATATGGTACCGAAACTCCTCCATTGTATAACATAACTAGTATCAGAACTCCCATATATCTCATGTACGCTATGAACGATTGGTTATCCAATCCAGTGGTAAGTATTTTATTTAAAATAAATTATAGTAATTAATTAAAGTACATACTTATTTTATCGTTAAGCCTTGTTTAGATATATGGGTGTAAGGCATTCGAAGCTTTGAAGTGAAAGCTCCAAATACCGCGTTTCTTGGCAATCAACTCCGCTTCTCCATAACTGTTTCCTTGCGTCTTCAGCGCCTTTCCAATTTCGCTATTCCACGTCCTTGCTCATCTGCCTCTTCTTCGTTTTTTGTTAACTACTCCTTGCTACACATGCTCACTTTCCTATTATAAAATCTTTTCTCCATCTATCGATTCTCGTTTCTCGTTACTCCAAAAACCGTTCTTAGTTACCACATTTAACACGTATGTATCTTACTTTTGTTCCTGTCACTTAAAGTCCAAGTCAGTTTCTGAGCCGTATAGTAGAACGGGCACTTACTACGGGTAATACTACTAGTATTACTGTGCAATACTTTTATGTTGGTGCTGATACTGATATCCTTTCTTGGAATAAACGCATTGTTTGATGTGTATTCGCTTTAGTTGCATTCGTTACTCTGTTGTTGATTTCTGGTTCCATTTTTCCCTCCTCATTTACAATCGAGCCCAAATATTTGAAATTTTTATCTTGTTTAATCTTTCTAATCTATTTTGACATCATTTTCTTCAACCTTCTCGGAAACTAAAATATCATCAGATTTGTCTAGGTTGATTTTCATTTTGTATTTAATAAAACATTCTACAATAAACAATAACAATAACTAAATGATGAACCGGAGGGACCGCAGACGTTCGGATACAATTAGCGTCTCTTTGCAAAGACAATGACGTCGACTTTGCAAAGTAACAAGACACTTACTCAACACACACACTACACATTACACCTGAGTTAGTGATAAGATATACAATTACGTGGCTAAAGGTTCTAGTTCTAAACCAAGGCCAGTATCAGAGGAAAAAAAAAACTAAATGATGAGCATATATCAATTCAATACGAATATTTGTCGTAATTTTCTAACTCAAACTCTTACGTGTTTGATACTTCTTTATGCTTCTTCGTTTATCGGATATGTTCCAAAGTCTCTAATTTATTTCGCAATGTGCTCAAGATTTCGTCAATAAGGATTTGTAATATTCTTCTCTTTATGGCATACTTATGTGGTTTACTCTCCGTGTTTCTTTGATATATCACAATAAAATATCACAATATTTTCTGAAGTTTCCTATAAACATACATGTTGTAGATACTCAAGTTCCACCCAATTGTTTATTTCTTCACATTTCGTATAATTTTGTATTCACAGACAAAAATATTGCGTATTTTATCTTCCATCATTATGTTTTGATTATTTTAACTTTGAAATATTATCTATTTTTTATTTCCTAACGTGTTATTCTGGAATGTTTAACGTGTATTACAATTTGTTAGTGGTAATAGAATGCTTAGACATAGTATTTATACTCAAATATTGCATAGTATAACATTTATTATTGCATAGTATAACATTTAAGCAGTTTTATAGCCCAGTAGTTTGTACACTGCTGTATATCTCCCTTGTTTTTGTAGACAGGTACTAGTATACTGCTACTCCATTCGTCTGGCATTTGTCCAACTTCCATAATTCTATTAAATAGACCTGCTAGCCAACTTATTCCTGTCTCTCACAATGCTTTCCATACTTCCCCAGGAATATTATCTGGTCCTACCGCTTTTCCTTTCTTTATTTTTTTTCAAGCGCTTCAAAAAATAAAGAAACGAAAAGCGGTAAAAGGAGTCCCTGGTGTATATGTAAAGATTGTGAGGGATATGTATGAGGGAGTAACGACTAGTGTTAGGACAGGTGTGGGAGAGACTGATAAATTTCATGTGAAAGTAGGATTGCACCAAGGCTCGGTGCTTAGTCCGTATTTATTCTCATTAGTTTTGGACCAGAAAACAGCGAAACTACAGGGTAACATTCCATGGTGGTTAGTGTATGCTGATGATGTCGTGTTAGTAGGAAATAGTGAAAAAAACTTAGAACAAAAACTGGAACAGTGGAGACAAGCTCTGGAGGAAAAAGGTTTAAAACTTAGTAGGACAAAAACAGAGTATTTGGAATGTGCATTTAAAGATGGAGTTACTACAAATAAAATGGTATCTTTGGATGGTGAACTGATTGTAAAAAGCAATAGTTTTAAGTACCTGGGATCGGTATTACAGAGTAATGGAGAAATAGATGGAGATGCATGCAGTAAAATTAGGGCTGGATGGATGAAGTGGAAGGAAGCGAGTGGTATGTTGTGTGACAGAAAAGTTCCAATGAAGCTGAAAGGAAAATTCTATAGAACAGCCATAAGACCGGCTATGATGTACGGAACTGAATGTTGGGCAGTGAAAAAGAAAGAGGAACAACGAATGCATGTGGCGGAGATGATAATGCTTAGATGGATGAGTGGAGTGACAAGAAAGGATAAAATTAAAAATGAGTGTATTAGGGGAAGTCTAGGTGTGGCACCAATTGATGCCAAAATGAGAGAGCATAGGTTGAGATGGTTTGGTCATGTTCAACGTCGAGATGTTAATCATCCAATACGAAGAGTAGCTGAAGTGCAGATTCCTGGAAGGAGTAGGAGAGGAAGACCAAAGAAGACGTGGGGGGAGACGATTAGGCAGGACATGTTGGTAAATGGGATTAATATTGATATGACCCAGGATAGAACTGTGTGGAGAAATGCAATTAGGGAAGCCGACCCTGCATAGGGATAAGGCAAAGAGAATGATGATGAACATAACAAGTGTGTTTTGGCGACTAACAATGATTCTTGTTTGGTTTCTTGATATTGAAATATCATTTGCCATATGTCAGTCGAAGAGTTTCATTTTTCTATTCTGCAGTTTCCTTGCTGATATGTAACATAGCGAGTTAGGGTCTGTCAAAGTTGTTACTTTAGCCAATGAGGGTTACACACAAAAAGATATTACGCGAAGACTGGATATTCATTAATCCACTGCTTCTCGCATATCAAAGCGATACAATGAGACTGGAGAACACAAGCGGCGACCTTCTTCTTCTTAAAGTTCCCTCTCCTATCGGAGGTTGGATATCATAATGGCTATGGTCACTTTGTTGGCTGCTGCTCTGAATAGTTGTAATGAACTACAGTTAAACCATTCTCTAAGGTTCCTCAGCCAGGAGATGCGTCTTCTTCCTATGCTTCTTCTTCATTGGATCCTTCCTTGCATAATAATTCTCAGCAACTCATATTTTTCTCCTCTGGTAATGTGACCCAAATATTCTAGTTTTCTAGGCGACCTGGTCTAGGACTAAAAATATGTACACCGCCAAGAGATAACCAATATTTTGGGACCTCAGTCTTTGCGAAATCGGCACACTTACAGCTCCCAATCTCAAAAATGAATGACTCATCACAAGAAAAGTTATTGTAAATTGTAAGTGTCAGAATAGTGACGGGAAGACTCAAAGAGGTGTGTTAAAATCCAAAACGGCCTGCCAGAGTTCCACGCATGGCAAGAGCCCATGTTAACTGGAACAAACATCAATGGGGTAAAAATTCTTTTCAAATTTGAAACAAGGATCGGATTATGGAAGTCAGATGGACGTAACAGAGTACATAGAAGGTCTGGGGAATGTTTCGCAGAATGTTATCTTGTACACAATATTAGCTTTGGTGACGGTTCCATTATGCTATGGGTGAGTACGTATTAGTTGGGAGAGTTGCATGGAGTTTATTTAGGTGAATATTCGAATGACTGCTGAATGATAATGCAAAATCCTTGACGATGTTTTCCTTATACCGCCTTCATCGGGTATGATAACTTTGTGCTAATGCATGATAATGCAACTAAAATGCCGCAGGAATAGTCATACAATATCTGGTGGATGTTGAGATTGAGTCTCTATATTGGCTACTAATGAGTTCTGATGCAAATCCCATAGAACATATATTGGACATCCTAAAACGATGTATACAAGCAAGAAATCCAGCACTAAACTCAAAATTAAGATTTCCTGTATAAGAAGAATGAAATTGAATTTCACATGAAACCATTAAAGACCTTCTGCTAAGCATGTCTGTATCAAATTGTTACAATGTTGCCGCAAAAAACATTTTATTGTCGTTATTCTCTTTCTAATTAGAATATGATAAGCAAATTTTTTGCTATTTCATTAATTTCTCATTAATTTGTTGTAGTTGTTTAATATTTGCAAGTGAGTGGACAATAAATGTACGTACATTATGTAGTCCAGCACAACTAATTCAGCAATAAAATGTACACAGCTTTTCAAAAGGAAAGAGTTAGACTCAAAATAAAATGTGCAATATTTTTGTATGTGAGTGTATTTTAGTAATTTTTATTAGGATAATTTTTATATAGTAGGTATATAAAACATACGATTTTTTAGGACGTATTCCGTTTTGCCAGTGCTTCAAAAAATTCAGTAGGTCTGTACAAGATTAAGATGGATTCTTTCAACCATGTAGATTATATTTTTGGGAAAGATGCTGAGACTTTGGTTTACCAACCTCTAATAAAATTTCTAAGTAACTACACAGAAAGTGATTCTAGGTTAAGGAAATCAAGATTGTTTTCATGAACCTGCTATGAATGCTTCTCTGTAGCCAAAGTAATAAACCATACAGGCTCATGAAATGAACATTCCGTGTAAATTTTATATACTACTTATTTAAAAAAATTGATGAAACAACATGCTCTTTATGAAAGGTATATTTATTTTATAAAAATCCCAAAAAGATCTACAAATTTCACAGAACGTTTTCGCTCTCTAAAAAGAGCATCATCAGTGTTCTTACAGGCTTGACATGCTGAGCTACCTGGAACCAAAATGAATCAACCAAAATGAATCGAAAGAGCCACCAGGAACACTGACATACATGGGTTAAAACCTTTTAAATATCGACTAAATGTCTCACATAGGAATATTAAATATAAAGTCCAACGTGAGACATTTAGTCGATATTTAAAAGGTGTTAACCGATGTATTTTTGGTGGCTTAGCATGTGAAGCCTGTAAGAACACTGATGATGCTCTTTTTAGAGTGCGAAAACATTCTGTGATATTTGTTGGCCTTTTTAGGTTTTTTACTAATAATATAATTTTTATAAGAAAAATTGTTCATAGAATTTTTTTGTAATAAATGGTAGGTATACCTACAGCTAGTTACAGGGAATTCTTCCTTGTTGATACTTATGTTTAACTTTTTAGTATAGTGGGAATATTGTGATCTTATATTATTTAAAAAGGAGGTGAGATTTATTATATAAAATAGAAGATAATGAAATCAATATTTATTTAAAAATAATTGTAAATATTGACTATTTAAATTAGAAAATCAAGAGAAACTTGAGGATATTAGTGTTATTATTACATTCACTATTGAAATGTTCCTTAAACAATAATGTTTTTTTGTGTTGATATTTAAAACTTATAAATAAAGCATGCCAAGACTGTCAGTCTTTTCTTTGTATCAGCTCTAGTTTTTGAGATATAACATACTTATCAAATACTTAAATATTATTACATTTCTGTATATTCCACTACTATAATTGCACTATGTTTATAAAAAAAAATAACAAATTCTAAGACAAATGGGCAAATGAACAAAATGGCCTATTTTGGTGTTCATGTAGGAGATCAAGATAAATCCTGAGCTCCACATGTAGTGTGCAAAACTTGTATTGAAAACTGGCGACAGTGGACGAAAGGACAACGAAAATGTTTAAATTTGGTTTTCCACTGGTATGGAGGGAACCAAAAAATCATTTTGACGATTGCTATTTCTGTCTTGTGAATATAAAGGGCATTAATCGTAACAATCGACATACGTGAACATATCCTAAAACCTGGATTCAGCAATAAGACCAATTCCACATCAGCTTGAGCAGATACCCATTCCAATATTTAGCAGACTACCTATGTTACCAGAGGATAATGCCGAAACGTTATTTCACGAACTGCAGACTAATAGATTTGAGGAAGACGACAGTGATTTTTAAGGGGATTCAACACGTCCTGAGTGCTTTACTCAGGAAGAGCTAAGCGATCTTATCAGAAATTTGAACCTTCCAAAGGATTCTTCCGAGTTGCTTACCTCCAGACTAAAAGAAAAGAATGTTCTTCACCCACAGACCAAAATTACATACTACCGTAATAGAGATATAGTCGGTTCGCTAAACTCAGACGCAACTGGCTAGATATTTTAGTCAATAATTTTTTTGTTTTTTGCCAACTTTGCAAAAATTTGCAAAATTACTAACTATTTAGTGATTATTAACTGTTTAGTAATTATTTTTTGCCAATTTTACTAAAATTGGCAAAATTACCGACTAAAATATCTAGAAAGTTGCGTCTGAGTTTAGCGAACAGACTATATAAGATATTTTGCCTTTTTTCTCAGCAAGATGATATGGTTTTTTAAAGGACTGTTAGAAAAAATGGGTGTATCGGAGTATACACCAGATCACTGGCGTCTTTTTATCGACAGTTCCAAACGAAGTTTAAGGTGTGTCCTTCTACATAATGGCAACAAATATGGAAGTATACCAATTGGGCATTAGAGTGGAATAAATGCTCAACAATTTTAACAAACACGGTTGTCATATGAGTATTAAAATTCATTACCTCCACAGCCACTTAGACCGTTTCCCAGAAAATCTTCACCAAGATATCAAAACGATGGAAGAGGGGTATCAGGGAGATGGGGCTATCACATGATGGCAGATTACTGCTGGAGTCTTCAAAGGGACCGTCCTTTTAAAGCCTTTGTAAGGAAATCATATAAAAGGAAGTTTTTAGGTGACACCAAATAACACATTTTTGTTACACATTTTTGTTGTGACGCTGCCGGTTAGGCTAGATGAAAAGTTAAGTTTTTTTGGCAGATTTGTGTGATGATTTTTGTAAGTATATTATTGTACAATAAATATTTTACTTTTTATTCGTATTTGGTTTATTTCATGGGTAGCAGCACTACATATATATGTAGGTGGTGCTGCGTTAAATTACCCTATAGGGCTTTTCATTTACAGTCATTTGTTTCGAGCTTCTGTCATATGTCGTATAATCCGTGTGTATTAATATTATACACAGATTATACAACATATGACATAAGCTGGAAACAAATGACAATCGATGAAAAGCCCTATACGCTGTGAGCTCGTAGGTAGAGGGGATAATTAAGAATTCGCGAGCGCCAGTAGTGACAAGTTTGTAAACCTTTACTGGAAATTTGCTTTTTGACGTTCTGCATTAAGAGTTGCATATTATAGCTTTTAAATGTCTCACGAAAGTTGTTGTATTAAAGAATGTCGAAATACTGGTTACAATAGTAACTGTGTATTCTACAACTTTCCTGTCGCTAAGCATAAGGTGATTCAACGATAAAAATGGATTGATGCAATTAGAAAAAAGTAAGTAAACACAATTTTAATTTTAAAACGGTAGAAAAATTTGAGCTAAAGGATCAGTTAGCACACTCTCGAATTTTGACGGTTTCAATTTTACAATCCAATCCTGAAACAAAATTTGAATGCGGTAAAGATAAGACCAATCACAGCAAACGTAGGATGCCGTTAACTGTCATTCATAAGTTAATATTTAAGAAGTATTATATTATAATTATATTAAATTAAAATTATTATACTTTTTTGCAGAATAATTTTTTTCTAATAGGTATTAGTTGTCAACATAAACGTCAAAACGATAACCAAATTCTTAAAAATAATCATAATGAATAATAAATTTTGTACTTAGCTATTAATTATCGATTACAATCCAATTACTTCTTTACGTTGTAAATATTACACGATAAGAATTAAATAATAAGTTTTAAACAACTATTATTTGCTTTTCTACTGTCCTCTTTAAAATTCCGACCGAAATAGGAACACTAGTCAACCGTTAGATGGCGATAGCAGCCATACCAGCGAAACTCACCGAGTATAGGCAACACTTTTTTCTTTCCAGAAAATTTCCGGTAAAAGTTACTAGTAATCCTGTAGGTAGGTGGCGATACCAGCGAAAATCGGAGAGGATATGTTAGAAATGTGATCCGTTGTCGTATTTTCTGAAAACGATCTAATGCTAATGGAACAAGTCTGGTGGCATTTTTGGATTCAGCAGACCCAAATTACCTAGAAACAGTAAAAAAATTTCCTTCAGCAAACTGTGTGTTTACCAGTAAATACAATAAGCAAAATCCGTTTATTTTACTTTATCTAATATAAATTTTATTTAGGTTTATTAAAATTGTCATAACTTCCAAAGTATGTATGAATATTTTTTTTAATACATCTCAAAGTAGGCAACCAATAATTCAGTATATTGTTGCAGGTGATGCCTAAAATAATTATCAAATTATTTCATATTACTACGAACTACTTATTAGTCATTACCCAGCAAACTTTAATAAAATATGAAAGACGGTCATGCGTAAAAAATAAAAATTTAGTTAGTAATGGTTTCTTATAGAATTTTTCCTGTTCTTTTCAACGTTGATAATAGTTTCCTTCAAACACGGACGCAAATACATTATTTTTAGCTTCACAGTTGAATGTTTGTTTCAAAAACGGACTCCTGTTATGAAGGTTTATTTCAAAAACGGACATCTCCCCAACAGCCCAATGAGAATGCTGTATTGTGATCACATGACTGCGAAATCAACAAATATAACTAAAAATAGTTATTTATGTTACCAAGTCAGTAAAGTTACTCTTTATCGAACGAGTCTGATATTATGAGCAGAGCGAGCGTTAGCGAGCGAGGCGAATAAGAGACGAGTTCGATAAAGAGTCTTTACTGACGTGGTGCATACAAAATTTTATCGCCAACCATAAAAAACATTAACACTACTTGATTACATCCTAATGAAAAAGGGTGTGTGTATTACTTGCTACGCACCTAAGACGGCATACTTCTATTATTATAATTTCAACGAAATAAATATATTTTAAACAGTTTAATCGTATTTTTATTTAAATATTAAACCAATTTTAACACTTAAAATAAAATACCAAAAATTAAAAATATTGTTAATAAAAATAGGTACGCTATTGTTTAAGTGTAGCCTTCGGCAGTGCAGTTGCTTTTCCCTTGATGAATAGTAGAAAATCTAAATAATATATTTGCTAACAAATTATCAGTAGTAATTGCACAAGAGCTCTAAAATTCTATATTAATTTTAGAGATCGAGTGCAATTTGTTGCGATTATTTCATGAATAAAACTGTTCAAAACCAAAATTTTATTGTAATTTATTTATGTAAGTACAAATTAGTACAATTAAACAAACATTTGTTATAAATTTTAATTTGACGGTTGAGAGTCATCACTTTTATAATTTTTAAAATATTAATTGCCATTAATGTCACTGAATGTATTTTTTCGTAGCAACGAAGGGCATCTGACGTAATATACTTGACGACGGGATATTATCAAAAATTATCGGGTATAATATCACAAGAGAGTGAGAATAAATTGAAAATAATGCGACAGTTTTTCTAAAATTTATTGTCTGGCAATAGACACGAGAGCCCTGCGGGCTCTCGTGTCTATTGCCCAATGACAACAAATTTGAGTAAAAATGAAACATTATTTTCCTATTTATTCTTACTCTCGTGTGATATTCGTAAGATTATTTTTTAATAGGTATATTATGGATATTTTCTTAAATGTGACAGTTGTCAAAACTAGGAAACTGGTTGCCATTAAACAGAAACAATCTACTTAAGAAAATTCTATCGGTAATTTTCTACCGTAGATAATTCTCAGTATAATTTTAATCTGATTGGACAGAATTAAACACGTGATCAAATATCTTACTATACGATTGGAAGTTAAAATCATCAAAAAATAATCGATTTAATTTAGATTTCTGTAGCTTCTTATTGGTCATAATCTCCTATGAATGAAATAATCATTAATATCTGTCACCGTCCTATAATCGAATTAACAAAAACACCATTTCATAATATATTAATACAAAACCTTAAGTTCGTTTTACGCTAGCAGTAGCCGTAAAACGGACTTAAGTTTCCGCGGAACGGAATAGGAATAGCCGAACTGAACCGACTACGCACAAGTCTCGGTGCGGGAGCACCCCAAATAGAATCCTATTTTAGTGACGTCACGTTGCCTAGCAACCGTCGATTGTCCCATTATGAAATTCTATTTTGTGACGTCAGCAAAATAGAATTCTATTTGGCGTGCTCTCGGCTCTGGTGCGGGAGCACGCCAAATAGAATTCTATTTTGCTGACGTCACAAAATAGAATTTCATAATGGGAGAATCGACGGTTGCTAGGCAACGTGACGTCACTAAAATAGAATTCTATTTGGCGTGCTCCCGCACCTGCTGTAGTCGGTTTAGTTGGGTTATTCCTATTCCGTTCCGCTGAACCTTAAGTTCGTTTTACGGCTAATGCGTAAATTTGTCTCCCATGGAGCCTTAACCGTACTAAAACTGCAGCAGTATAACCGATTTTTAAAATTAGACATGCGTTGGAAAAGTAATGATCAGTACTATCAGAAGCCGCAAAGTTCGGAGTTAAATTTTCGAAGTTTTTGGGAGTTTTGGGGACGAGAGCGAAAAACAGACCCTAAAAAAGAAGGGCCGTAAAATCCACACCCTTGGTTGACATATGACCCTGAACTTTAAGATGGGAGTTGGCCCAATTTTCAATTCAGTCAGATTTAGAAAATCGAATATACGTGTATATACAGAGAGAGTCTGTAAAGTGGAATAAATTCAATATCTCAAATACTAATTGTTTTTTTGGAAAATGCTCAGACCCGTCGATTAGTATTTCAAATTGTCCTTTTTGACATTCAATAAAAATGTATACAGGGTGTCCCAATTTAGAGATATGACGGCATCGTCGATTTTCTTAAATGGCAACACTGTCATTTTGATAGCTAATTTGATAGGGTTTGTAAAGTTATACATAACTGCAAAATATCAAATTTTTATTCTCTACCATTTACAAGATAATAGAAAATAACAAAGTTATATCTGTAATTTGGAATATATTCAATAATTAAAATACTAACTGTTTTTTTGAAAAATGCTCAGACCCGTCGATTAGTATATCAAATTGTCATTTTTGACATATAATAATAATGTATACAGGGTGTCCCAATTTAGAGATATGACGTCATCGTTGATTTTCTTAAATGGCAACACTATCATTTTGATAGCTATTTTGATAGCGTGTGTAAAGTTATACACATCTGAAAAATTTCAAATTTTTATTCCCTACCATTTACAAGATAATAAAAAATAACAAAGTTATGAAGAACAAAAAGTAATCAAATAATAATTGAATTTATTTATTTCAATTAAGAAAATGCTCATAACGTTGCCCATTGAAAATTTGACAATAATTGAGGGCAACATTATGAGTTTTTGCTTAATTTATTGAAATAATTAAATTCAATTATTAGTTGATTACTTCTTTTTCATAACTTTGTTATTTTTTATTATCATCTAAATGGTAGAGAATACAAATTTGAAATTTTGCATTTGTGTATAACTTTACACACCCTATCAAAATAGCTATCAAAATGACAGTGTTGCCATTTAAGAAAATCAACGATGACGTCATATCTCTAAATTGGGACACCCTGTATACATTATTATTATATGTCAAAAAGGACAATTTGATATACTAATCGACGGGTCTGAGAATTTTTCAAAAAAACAGTTAGTATTTTAATTATTGAATATATTCCAAATTACAGATATAACTTTGTTATTTTCTATTATCTTGTAAATGGTAGAGAATAAAAATTTGATATTTTGCAGTTATGTATAACTTTACAAACCCTATCAAATTAGCTATCAAAATGACAGTGTTGCCATTTAAGAAAATCGACGATGACGTCATATCTCTAAATTGGGACACCCTGTATACATTATTATTGAATGTCAAAAAGGACAATTTGAAATACTAATCGACGGGTCTGAGCATTTTCCAAAAAAACAATTAGTATTTGAGATATTGAATTTATTCCACTTTACAGACTCTCTCTGTATAGTGTCGCGTGTAGGGGGGTGTGGGTGTGCGCCACTGGCGAGAACTGCCGTTCTCTGGTAATGTTCAAAATTAGACATGCGTTGGAAAGGTAATGATCAGTACTGTTAGAAGCCGCAAAGGTCGGACTTAAATTTTTTAAGTTTTTGGGAGTTTTGGGGACCAGAACGAAAAACAGACCCTAAATGAAAAGGGCCGTAAAATCCACACCCTTGGACCAAAATGGAGAGTTGACATATGGATGGGCGAGTCTCTTCCTAAACTATAAGATGGGATTTGGGCCAATTTTCAGTTCAGTCAGATTTAGAAAACCGAAAATTTCGTGTATATATAGTGTCGCATGTAGGGGTATTGTGTGCCACTGGCGAGAACTGCCGATCTCTGGTAATATTCGCTTTATTGTGCATTTTTACTAAATCACATTGTTAACCCATGATTTTGATTTAAAACATAAAAAACTGTTCTAATGGTATGTTACATATTTGCACTTTTGATTTAATTCAGTTTGATGTATCTATTATTCTCGGCGAACCGTCAATATTGTGCAAAACTGAAAGTCATAAGTATCGTCAGTTAAATTAGATTTACATATTTCTCCTAATTCCTACAGTAAACATTTTTGATTAAACAAAAATCATTGAAAAATACTAACCAAACCGTATTTAATTTCAACACTTAAATGCGATTTAAAGTAACTTTTGGGAACAGACTATGCCAATATACAGTTTGTACAAATGAATTCACCTATCTTCTTTCTTCTTCTGCTTAAGGTTCCATCTTCTAAAAATCCACAAGGAAGGATTTCCTGTGTTGGCTGAATACCATTACCCGAAGTGGGAGAGCCCAGGGCAGCCAATTTTTAGGGGAGGCAAAATTTAGAGGACAGCCAATTTTTGTCTAATAAGTGAGGGTGGAAAGAAGAATTAAAAATGTCAACTCTGAAATTCTACCCGATATAGACGTCCATGAAATCGAAACCGCCCTATCTCAAATAAAAAATAACAAAGCAGCCGTTCCAGATGGTATCCTTGCTGAAATGCTTAACGAAAGTAACCAAGCTATTATAGAAGAGCTAAAACTTCTATTTAATCTATGTCTACACAAGGCAGAAATACATCACGACTGGAATGAGAGTATTACAGTACTGCTATTCAAAAAAGGAGACAAAAGAGACTTAAAAAACTACAGACCTATCTCGCTTCTCTCACAAATGTACAGACTCTTTATTAGAATTATAACCAATAGAATAACAAATAAAATGGACAGTTATCAGCCAGTTGAACAAGCAGGTTTCAGAAAAGGGTTCAGTACCATAGATCATCTCCTCACTATGAAAATATTGATAGAGAAGGCAAACGAATACAACCTAGATTTATGTTTAGCCTTTGTAGACTATGAAAGAGCGTTCGATAGTGTCGAGATATGGGCGACAGAAAAAGCTCTAAATAACAGCAGAATTGACTCCAGGTACAGGCAACTCTTACATAACATCTATACGCTGTGAGCTCGTACGTAGAGGGGATATTTATAAATTCGCGGGCGCCAGTAGTGGCAAGTCTGTAAACGTTTACCGGAAATTTGACATAAATGTCAAAGTGATTAATTTAAAATTAAAATTAAAAACATTAATTATAAAAAATATTAGTTGGTCAAAGCTCTGGTATATATTTTTACCTTAAATATACTTACGTTTTAAATACTGAATTTACGTTTTTTTAATGTTCCGTAATATGTAATTATAAATTAATCTATTAATCTTGGCGCCATCTACACGATAATTGTGAAAGTATCCGAAGTAAGAAATTAATATTTCATCAATAGAACGTCAAAATGATTAGCAAAATCTTAAAAAAATCTGTTACAATTTAATTATTTTTAGCGTTGTAAATATTAAGCGATAACAATTAAATAATAAATTTAAACATTACCGGTGAAAGTTGCAGTAGTAAACCGCCAGGAGCGACACCAGCGAAGCTCAGAGCGTATAAAACAGCAACTATGACAGTCAAATGGGAAAATAAAACCAACAAAACTAATCCCATAGAAATACGTAGAGACGTAAGACAAGGAGATGTAATATCCCCAAAATTCTTCACCTTAGCTCGGGAAGACGTCTTTAAAGAACTGGAACGGGAAGACCTGGGTATCAACATAAACGGAAAGAATCTCAATCACCTCAGATATTGAGATGATGTCCTTATTACAGCCAACCAAGAAGAGCTAGCCACAATGCTGACTTAACTAGCACACGCATCGGAGAAGATAGGATTAAAAATGAACATGAGTAAAACCAAAATCATGACAAACACAAACGACAGAATAAATGTAAATAAAAATAATGTCAATATTGAGCTTTTTGATGAAATATACCTGGGTCAAATAATCAAAGCTAATAAAGAGAACCAAACAATTAATTGAAGTACAGAGAAGAATCCGATGGGCGTGGGCAGCATTTGGTAGGTTAAGATGGATACTAAAAAGCACAAAGATACAGTACCTAAAAACCCGTGTATTTGACTAGTGCATCCTTCCTGTTCTGACGTATGGCTCAGAAACATGGACATTAACAAAGGCCAACATAAACAAAATTGAAATAACTCAGAGAAAAATGGAAAGATCCATGTTGGGAACAAAACTACAAGACAGAAATCAAACAAATGGATAAGAGACAAAACAAAAGTAAAAAATGTAACTGAACATATAACAGGGTTAAAATGGAGATTTGCGGGGCACAATGCGAGACAGGAAGATAAAAGGTGGAATGCTGAAATACAAAACTGGAGACCGTGGACAGGAAGAAGAGGAAGAGGAAGACCTCAGATGCGATGGAAGGACGACATTGTAAAAGCTGCAGGAACTAACTGGAAAAGCGCAGCCAAGGACAGATGGAAATGGAAAGGTTTGGGGAAGGCCTTTGTCCAAAGTTGGATAGAAATGGGCTAAAAGCAGCAGAAAGCAGAAGTGAGGGTGGGAGGGGCGGCCGCCGTTCTTGCCCAGGGCGGAACAATTCCTCGGACCGGGCATGTAATTTTCCCTCTTACCTTTGTCGTTGGTACAGCTGTCATTCTTCCTCTTCTTTCTTCTTGAGCGCTGCACGGGTATAGTTGTGTATAATAGTACAGCTTGCCTGCACCAGACGGCATTCTGTTTCATACAAAGTACCTTCGACACAATTTGCAAAGTCTTCTGCAAACCTAATGGAGAGTTTGGAGGTAAAGAAACGCATCCCATAAGACACTTTTGCTTTCCAAATAAAAGTTCAACGAAAACACGAACAGTCGTTTTTAAATTGATGATTGATTCGAACTAAATTAATAATAGTCCAGGAACCAAAACTTTTCACCTCGCAATTTTTACACAATGGATAAATTTGCTTGAAAATTTGAGAATAAGTAGTGGATAGTCTATGGATCAGAATCTATATAATGCAGACAGGCGCTATTAGCATGCGGGTGGTTGCCACCCCATCTCGGGGGTGGAATTTTTTTATTAGATTTTGACCGCAAAAGTTAATAAAAACATTCGTTCTAAGCAAAAAATGTCCTACACATTTTTTTGATAAAATTAATAGTTTTTGATTTATTCGCTCTCGAAAGTGTTAGCTTTATATCTAAAAAATCAATGTTTTTCGATGGTATACTCATTTACGATTCACTCAATTTTTACCGTAGAACAAATTCTATTAAACCAAGTTCTTGGTAATTAAATTACCTACAATTTCATATTTAACCATTTTTTCGTATCTCTGATGCTAATCTTTCTATTCTGAAAAACATGGCGTTTTTTACAAAATTGCAAACATTCGTTATTCGCTTCAAACTTCAGTTTTTTAAAAACTAATCATTCGACGCCAGTCAAACTTCTAGAATCATTAATAATACATAAATAAAGAAGGATAAATAAGGCCAATGACTAAAAATGCCGCTAACTTATATTATTACGCTTCAAATTGGATTTCTCCTGTTTTTTTCAAAAAAATATATTGATTTTTTAACCGTAACATTTTTATTTTTTATCTTACAAAGTTTGTTAAAAAGAATTTTGTAGGTTTTTACAGGATCTATAAGGCTATTAATATTAAATCTTTTTCAAATTCTCAGTCACAAAAGGGGGTGGCACTGAAAAGATTGGTAAAGGTGGTTTTTGTATGATATTATAAGTTTTAATTGTCAACAGCTCACTCAATTTTTGACTTAAAAAAATGTTTGCAAAACCAAGTTCTTGGAAATTAAATAAGCTACAATCTCAGATTTAAATATATTTTCGTATCTCTGATGCTAATCTTTCTATTCTGAAGAACATGGCATTTTTTACCAAACTACAAAAACTCGTTATTAGCTTTTAACTCCATTTTTTAAAAACTAATCATTCTAAACCGACCAAACTGCTAGAACCTATTAACAATACATAAATCAAGAAAACTAAATGAGGTCAATGACAAATTTTAATTAGGGTGGTGATCAGGAGGTTGTCTAAGATCACTTTTTTGCTGAAAAAAATAGGGACTAATATTCTTTTCATTATAAATCAATTAATTTTTTTAGCTAGAGAATTGTTTTTATTTCTGAAGATACATATTTTTAAATAATTTAAATTAGTTTCAATAAGTTATCCTCGAAAAATGCATAGCTTTCCCGTTCTTTGACTTTGAAACTACAATACTTATCATTTGAGGAAGAAGAGCAAACATTTATTAAGGTGATACAGTAGCGATCAACAGGTAGCCAAAACGCGTTCCAAGATTGCGACTGTAATTTTGAATATTTTTTCGAGATATTTGGCACACGTATTCGTAATATAATAAAGAATGGCAGTACAAAGCCCAATTTGAAAAATATATTAATATGTGGAAATTACTCTGTAATTAAATACAATATTAAAAAACGAGCCTGTACCGCTACTAAGAAGAACAAAAAAATACACTTTCTTCAAATAAACTTTTTTATCTGATGCCTAGATTTTGTGTCATTTTGGAACTACTAATGAAATAAAAAATGTTAGTAGTTCCAAAATGACACAATAAAAAGTTTATTTGAAGAAAGTGTATTTTTTTGTTCTTCTTAATGGCGGTACAGGTTCGTTTTTTTAATATTGTATTTAATTACAGAGTAATTTCCACATATTAATATATTTTTCAAATTGGGCTCTGTACCGCCATTCTTTATTATATACGAATACGTGTGCCAAATATCTCGAAAAAATATTCAAAATTACAGCCGCAATCTTGGAACTCGTTTTCACTACCTGTTGATACCTACTGTTTCCTCTTAAAGTATAGCTCGATTACTATTGGTCTTAAAGAAAATAAAAAACGGTTTTATTTATTTTTTTCAAAAGGTACGTTTTTGTTAGGAAAAGTTGTTTTGATAAAACGAAAACTTTTTGAGTTATTAGCAGAGAACTGATTTTAAAACATTGATTTTTTCGATATAAAACTAACACTTTCGATCGCGAATAAATCGAAAACTATTAATTTTATCACAAAAATGTATAGAACGTTATTTGTTTATAATGAATGTTTTTACCAACTCTTGCGATCAAAATATAATAAAAATTTCCACCCCCGAGATGGGGTGGCAACCACCCCCACGGTAAAAGAGCTTTTTGGCATGATATAGATTTTGATTCTTGGACTATCCATTACTTATTCTCAAATTTTCAAGCAAATCGATCCATTCTGTAAAAATTGCGAGGTTTTGTCCTATTTTAAGCTTCATTACTTGGGCTATAAAGACATTCCTCATATTTTGTAGACGTACATTTATTAGTGCTCACGTTTTCATAAACCACTTTTACCTGTTCACGTTTTTAAATTTTATCATATCTAATTATTTATTTTGATTAATTATGGTATGTTATAATATTGCACAACCTAACAATCATGATATTTTGATTTTGCTAATTCACAGCTCAACATTTATAGCTTAATTAGGTAACCAATAGCGATAAGTTAACGATAGCTTAAAGAAAGTAATAAATATTAATACTTCTTTAAACTTGGAAAGTCATATTTGCAGCTTGTATTTTTATTAAATATTAAACATATTTGGGTTTTAAGGTGAGTGTCCACAAAGAGATTAAAATCTCATGAGAAATTTAATTCGGATATAATTCCACAAAATATGAGATATTTCTCTGAAACACCTGAGTTTATGCGAGGTGTCGATTTACTCTCCTATGAAACAAGGTGTCTCTGACAGCATTGTTTTCACAGTATCACAAATAATCTATAACTTGTAATATGACTTAATAATGGAGTAAGACCTATTTGATAGGAAATATCCAAATACAATCAATCTGGAACAGCAGATTTATTAGTTTTCATAGAGTTTATTGCCTGACTAACCTCTGATTTGGTTATCTCTGGGCCTACATCTCCAGTTTGGCTATCTACGGATGTACTAGCTTCTCTCTGGTCATGAAATAGTTCCTCGATGTACTCCTTCCATCGTAGTAGTTTTCGTTCTGTCTCAATTATAATATTTCCATTTTTGTCGAGCAATATATGTATTTGAGGTTCTTCTGTTTCCTATTCCGGCTAGTTCTTTGACTTTGTTATGTAGGTTAAAGTTGTCATATCTGTTTTGCAGTTCTTCTATTTCTTTACATTTTTCAGAGAAGTAGGTTTCTTTAGCCTCCCTAATTTTTCTTCTTATTTGGTTTTGAAGCTGTTTATAGCGGATCTTATTATAGAACATTCTATAATGAATGTGAAAGGTGGAAGTACCCAGAGGGATATGACATGAAGCGGAAAGAATATTAACTATCAAAATGCGAAAACTGGAGTACTTAATACGATAATGATGATAGGGCAAAAATACTTATTATCAGAACTTATTTTGCATGGCTAAATTCCAGGAGAGCGGAATGTGAGAAGAAGAAATATATCCTGGATTAATAGCTTTAGAGAATAGTTTGAATAAATTAGTGCATAACTATTTAGAGCGACAGTCAATAGAGTCCACACATACATGATGATTTCCAATCTTCGTTAGAAGATGTAGCTTGAAGAAGAAGAAGGCATATTGTATATTTTATGAAAATAGGTTGGCTTAAATGTGCTGAACATATTAACAGCCAGTGGCGTAGTGAGCATGGTTCAAGGGAACCATGGCCCGGGCCCCGCGGGGGACCGCTCCAACGCACTTTTTGCTTCTTTTTTTCTAATTTGATGAGACATTTTAAACTAAAAAAGTCCACACTAGGAAATGTAACTACTTAATAAATTTTAACTATTTATAATGGGAAATAAGCCACAATATTATTAAAAAATGATTTTTATTAACGTTTCGACGCCCAAATCGGGTGCCGTTGTCAAAATACAAAATACTACTAACATAAACAAAAATGTTGTTGCTTAGTAAAAAATTCTTCTAATAATTTATTTAATTTGACTCATTTATATCGGCAATTCAGATACATATGATACATTTTAAAGTAGAAGACTTTAAAATGATATTGCCAATATTTATGAGTTGCGTTCCTGGGACGACTTTACTGAAAGATAGATCATTCGATTACATGAAATCAACCCCAACTCAAGAATATCCGTCACAAAAAAAAATCATAGCATGTGATCTGTCTTTAAAAAGACAACCACATGCAATGGTGACATTAAAATTCCCGTGTTAGAGATCTTATAGTAAATCACGAGGGAAAACCAGGAAAAACCTCGTGATACTATCCCGACATCGTAAGTATTTGGTCTTACATTTAATTTACTCTCAAAACTAATACCAAATTCTGACTTTACTATAATTTTGTTTAAATTATAAATAATATCAATAATACATGGATATATAAGTAATACTAAAATATAAAATATGTACTAACTCGACTATTGACTTACTAATTGTGGTATTTTCTTTCTGTTGACTTCCTCTTTCAGTATGGGTATCCACATAGTGAAAGATTATCCAACGAAAACACTGGAAAACAAAATCTATAGAACTTTATTCAAATTTAAAAATGATCTAACATACTATCAAAGAAAACTAATGACACCTCATTACAGTAAGTCACCACATTTTTGTGGAGTGCCGAAAATTCATAAAGCGAACATACCACTTAGACCTATTTGTAGTACCATCAGTTCTCCTTGTAGTGAACTATCAAAATTTTTATTAAACATTATAAAACCATTTGCTAATAATGATGACACATTTATAAAAAATACAAAATATTTTTTAAACCAATTATCAACTATTGAGTTTAATCCAAATAATATTTTAGTAAGTTTTGACATAAAAAGTTTATTTAAAAATGTGCCATTAGATAAAACTTTAAACATAATCAAAAGGAAATTAGAGAATGATGATACATTGACAACTAGGACAAGACTAAATGTATCAGCTATAATGGAGTTATTGACATTATGTACTAATAATAAATATTTTCAACTAAATAATGAATTATATAAACAAAATTTTGGTCTAGCAATGGGCTCCTCTTTATTTCCATTATTGGCTAATATATTTATGGAGGATTTCGAAACTAATATTATTTCTAAACAAAATTTAAAACCCACTGTATGGTGGAGATATGTAGATGATGTGTTTTCAATATGGCCTCATAGATCGGAATTGTTGGATACATTCCTGAATATTATAAACGATCAAGAAGAGACAATAAAATTTACAATGGAAAAGGAATATAATAACACCCTACCTTTCCTCGATGTTTTAGTCTCAAAGAAGGATACTGGATATGAGACTCAAGTGTATAGAAAACCAACATATACCAAAAGATATCTCAATTACAAGTCAAATCACAACATCAACGTTAAAAAGGGAATCATAAAACCCTTATATGATAGAGCCAAAATTACTTGTTCTAACGAAAATTCATTTTTAGAACAAAAACAATTCTTAACATCTGTTTTATTAAAAAATGATTATCCTTTATCGTTTATAAATAAGGAATTGTCAAGATTGGATCGAATGGAACAGAACAACATAGAACGGGATCCTACAACATTCACAAGAAATAATACGAGGAAAATATCAATACCATACATAAAAGGACTATCCGAGAAACTTAAAACAATAGGAAATAAATTCAACATTTCAACAACATTCAAAACAACCAACACATTGAGATCTATTCTATCTAAAACTAAACCTAACAATGAACAAGAAAGGACAAAGAATTGTATTTATAAAATACCTTGTGAATGCGAACAGTTTTATATAGGTGAAACATCAAGACCATTAAACGTTAGAATAAGTGAACATCAATCTTATATTAAAAATAGAGAATTTGATAGATCTCAAATAGGTCAACACGCATGGGATAATGAACATAGAGTTCAGTGGAGAGATTCAAGTATAGTCCTGAAAGAAACAAATAGTAAAAAGAGAAAAATCAAAGAAGCGGCTCTAATTATGCTAAACGAAACCAATTGTGTCGCGAATTCCTCGGTGGAATGCAGTAGGATGTGGATACCCATACTGAAAGAGGAAGTCAATAGAAAGAAAATACCACAATTAGTAAGTCAATAGTCGAATTAGTACATATTTTATATTTTAGTATTACTTATATATCCATGTATTATTGATATTATTTATAATTTAAACAAAATTATAGTAAAGTCAGAATTTGGTATTAGTTTTGAGAGTAAATTAAATGTAAGACCAAATACTTACGATGTCGGGATAGTATCACGAGGTTTTTCCTGGTTTTCCCTCGTGATTTACTATGAGATCTCTAACACGAGAATTTTAATGTCACCGCTGCATGTGGTTGTCTTTTTAAAGACAGATCACATGCTATGATTTTTTTTTGTGACGGATATTCTTGAGTTGGGGTTGATTTCATGTAATCGAATGAACTATCTTTCAGTAAAGTCGTCCCAGGAACGCAACTCATAAATATTGGCAGTATCAAAAAATATTGGCAATATGTATCTGAATTTCCGATATAAATGAGTCAAATTAAATAAATTATTAGAAGAATTTTTTTACTAAGCAACAACATTTTTGTTTATGTTGGTAGTATTTTGTATTTTGACAACGGCACCCGATTTGGGCGTCGAAACGTTAATAAAAATCATTTTTTAATAATATTGTGGCTTATTTCCCATTATAAATAGTTAAAATTGTAAAAATGCCACAAGAAAATAGCTTCAGAACAACATTACTTAATAAATTTTTAATTTTTGCGCAGGTACTAATAAATAAAAATGAAGAACACCTATTCATCACAAAATTTGAATACAAAATTTATTAAGGCACACAGGGAACGCTATTGTAAGGTTCCTTACTCGTTTTACCTGCTTACCGAAGCCCAAACAATTGTTGTATTTTTTATATTAGCACGATCGATGGATAAGTTGTAGGTAAACTGCAAAGTTGCAGAAATTGGGAAACTGATAAATACAAGTTTTATACGGTGGGTCATAAAAATAATCCCAATACAATAGGCTCAACACTCGTGTTTGTAGCACTCTCATCCTGTACTTTTAGGTAATTCTTAATAACTGAAATTAAATTCTAAATATAGAAAATATGTAGTGGTAAGGATAATAAGGATAAATATAGACACTAATTTCTTTTTAAGAAAATCTCGTCGTTTGATAAAAGATATAAAGCCCACCATTATCCAACGTTTTTTGATATTTTTTTTATTTAACCGTTAAGTTCCTAGAGGTTTGTATTTAATTAGTTAATTTATTTATAAATGTATCATAATTTATGCAATTTGAGCATCCATTTTGTTGAAATAAATTTCATTCCAATATTCATTTTTTAAAAGCTGTTTTAGTTTTCCGATGTTAAAGTTTTTATTTATGACTGGGGATTAAGATATAGAAAATTTTTGAATTTCATTATTAAGTATTTATAAAAACGGCTGGCGTAAAATGATCAGCCAAGTCAGTATGAAAAACGATAGGAATATTAACTTTGACTGATAATGATTTAACAGTCCATAATTGTTTTTTAAAACAGATTCTAACATCAAAAGTAAGTCAATTACGATCAAAATAATGTTGGTATCTTTTTTTTGGGTGGTAAAAAAAAATCGGGAAAATCACTCTCTAACTAGTATCCGAAATGAAATTAATCGTTATCGCTTCACAAATTATTATACTGTGAAGCAGTAATCATGAATTTCATTTGGGACGCTAACTAGGGGGTGATTTTTACGATTTTTTTTACCAAAAAAGGGACGAACTTTATTTTGAGCGTTACATACTTAATATTGATGCTAGAAACGAAAAAAAAAGAGCATGTGCATATACATGTTTATCTAGAAAATATGCAGGTAATACAATAGTTATTTTTCTACAACCACTATTCAAAGTGCACTTTTCTGCACGGTTTTATGTTAGCAAACTTGATATTTTCTCACAGTATAAGATATTTGACATTAGTGTGCAGAAAAGTGACGTTTCTGTGCCGCAAAGTTCTTTTCTGCACAGTTGACTACCTCATTCTGAGTAACGTTATATTCTGTTTACATCCGTGGACTACCGCATTCTGAGTAACGTTATATTCTGTTTACATCCGTGGTTAAACTTTAGACAAATATATAACCTATAAGACAATTATTATATTTAACTATAGCATAGAAACTAAATTATGGATGTTACAACTGTTTTATTTTACAATTTTATTCTTATTAAACATTTTATAATTATCAAATAACCAATAAGGATTTAGCAACCTGTGCAAGAGACGTCGAATGAAGTAGGTTTTGTGTAAATCCGTGACTGCATAAATATAATGTCAATAATGTGTAATAATTGTTTAAATTTAAACAAATTCGGCATTCCAAATCACGTGATATAATATGGCTGCTGGATGGCGAAACTGTCATCCATAGGCGTATCCAATGTTTAAACCACTTCATATTTAATTTGCTATCACAATTTCACAAATTTCGCTACACAATTAACAAAAAAACAAAACCAAACAGGATATTCTTTACAAATTTGTCAATATTCAAGGTAAACATTAGATACGCCATGACCACCCCCCTTAACTATGTCTATGGCCATGTCAGTTTAGCCATCCACCGGCCACCACTGACAGTTTATTGGAATCCCTAATTAAGGCAGTGCATTAATTTTTTAACTGATTTCTGTGCAATTTATTTAGGTATAAGGAATTTAAATTGATTAGTAGGTATTAATTAAATACAGTTTAAAATTTATCACATAGGTACCTATTATAATTAATCGTCGTTTGGAAATTGTGATTTTTATTTTTAAGAAAAACTGTGCTTGTAGAAAAAGTATAGTGTGAAACACGTGCAGAAAGGTAATTTCTCACTCGTTTGAATTGCGGCACTCGCTTGCGCTCGTACCGCAACTTTTCAAACTCGTGAGAAATTAGTACCTTTCTGCACTTGTTGCACAATATACTATTTCCTAACAAGTGCAGAAAGTCATTCTTTTCCGCACGCGACTGCAGTTTGCCGAACGACGCAAGCAGTCGAGTGCGGAAAAGAGACTTTCTGCAAGAGTTAGGAAGAATATTTTTTCTAAGAGTCTTTAAAAAATTACCAAATCTTAATCAATTAATTTAATTAATATGAAAATACATACACAAATTAATTATTTGACAAGGTTGTCAAAACCAAACTTTCAATATAATTAGTTAGCATGACGACGATCTTGGTTTCCATGACGATGATTCAAAACGACTGTTATTGTCTACCGATTTGACTTTCGAATATTATGTCAAAATAGTTTTATTTCATCGAATTGTCGCGTTAATTTCATTAAAACAGGAACACAATAAGATATATTTGAAATAAATTAGTAAATAATATCTAAATATTAGTTTATTGCATGTATTATAATTACTTTAAGGCCATATTAACATATCTAAATTAACACGCGTGCGGAAAAGTAAAAACCGCGTGCGGAAAAGTAACACGCGTGCGAAAAATAACACGCGTGCGGAAAAGTGAAACTTTTTAAACTAAAATGCGTGCGCGAAAGTAGACAGTTTTGCACGCTCGTAGAAAAACAATATTTACAATATTTTTTTGTTTACAATCTTCACATGTCGTATTAACATGTAGTTACCTATGTATTTTACAAACCAAGCTTATGTAATTAAATATTTAAGTATTTTAACAAATAAATGATATTATTTCGAATCGTGGTAACAATAAGTTATCAAACGGTGTTCAAAATTTTAATTTTTTTTTTTTCAAGTTTAGATGCTATAATAGTTGGTTCTAAATTAAGCGTTTGAAAAATGTCCCAGCTAGTACCTACTTGAACCACTTCAGAAAAACCTGGTAACTGGTACACTGGTAACCACTGTTTATTTCCATGGTTGCTTTAAATTCTTCGAAAATTTCCTTCCCAATACCTATGTATTACTTTTAATGTTTTGACACAATGATTCAAATTTTTTTATTAAAAATGTACTGTCTAATTATTTATTACAAATGTAATGTTTTCTAAACAAAACTATAGTTTAATTTTATGAATGGTACTGAACTGTTTATTTTCGGCATTTTCAAAGCACAATAATTATTCACAATTACCAAGACACTTGTTCACGGCTTATTTTACAACAAAAGGGAAATGGACCGTCCAAATAAAAATTTTTACCTAGAGATAATAAACTGGCAGATGTTGGAACCCTTGTATCAAGGACAAAACGTGACAAAGCTATGTATAAGCCAGTATCTTTTATTAGTTACTACATTCCGATACCGATACCAAAAATTTGACTACCAAGAGATTATAAAACAAAATCAAATATTGAGATTTTCAAGCTATATGTTACCTGAATATAAAAAGATATATGTATCTATAGTTACAACCAAAATTTCAAATTATATGCACTTTATGCACATTTATCTAAATATATGCAAAAATTTAAATTTTTGCATTTTTATGCATAATCTGCAAAATATGCAATTTGCATATTTGCCTAAGTATAATTATAATTTTAATTTACAATTTCGTTACGCCGCTGAATAGGAGTGACCAAATTCGAGAAAATCTAACCCAATCGAGACATTTCCGCTAGAGGAGTCATCCGTAATTATAATTGGGTAATAAACATAGAAATGAAAGTTGTCGATTCTCTCGAAAGATGTGAAATTGTCAACAAAGTAAATGTCGATGAAGTAGAACTTTGTTTTTACAACACTAGAACAGGTTAATTATGTAGCCTAAAGAAATGGAAGATATAGAGATGAATAATTTCTAGAAATTTCCCATTTGATGATATTTTCATGTAATGAAATCAAATCAATAAATTATTTTAGAATAATCAGAGAAATTAAATAGCTATTTATTTATTCATTTTAAACATTTAAATATGTCATAGTAGGGGAAGGTGGGGCAATGGCGACACCTTAAGCCAGTGGTTTCCAACCTTTTTGTACCTGCGCCCCCCTTTAAAAAAATAAAATTCTTGCGCCCCCTTAATTTTTTAACAATCTAATTTTACAAATTCTCAACTCAATCTTGAAAATTTGCTATCACTAGATAAGTATAGTGGGTAGGAACTCCTTGGAACTCCTTGGATAGTCCTATCAGGGAAACTGAATCAATCCCTGCCCCTCACAGATTCCAGGTGTTTCTTGGCCCGGGAAACTAGTACCTGCTTAGGGTCCCTTGTCCAGGGTTACGGATGAAGACCACAACGGCAGCCACGGCGGAGAGGGAAGCCTTCGGTACGGCGAGGATGGCGGAAGTGGCGACCCCGGATTTTAGGGTTAGTATAAAATCTAACACATGGAAATGGGAAGCAGCATTTTCATTACTGTGTTAAGGTGGAGAAAAAGTTTCGGAACAGTTCAATACGGACACTTTTAGGCGACAATTACTATATTAGATTGATACGGCTAAAACACTGCGATGGGGAAGGCAACGGAAAACCACCCCATTATAATCCCTAGTAAAGTTATCATGAAATCAATTAGTGAAACGAATAACATTACTGATCATGGGCTGCGGAACTCAAGATCCGGCAGGGGAAGGAATACAAAATTAAACCACAGGGCTTCCCAGGTCGCTAGCCAGCGAAATCTCTGTGAGCAAAACATCACCAGACATAAGATGAAAATGAAGAATCCGTATAAAATAGCTACATGGAATGTAACAACTTTATATGAAGCCGGTAAGCTGAGAAATCTACTCTCTGAAATGGACAGACTAAACATTACTATCATGGGGGTATGTGAAACAAGATGGCCAAATACAGGGAATTTCAGAGCACACGGATACGCCGTTTATTTTTCTGGAAATGAAGACCATATGCATCGAAACGGAGTAGCAATAATTATGAAAAAGCATATATGTGACTAACTTCATCCCAATGTTAGACAGAGTAATTTTAATACATCTGAATGCTAAACCTGTAAATATAAATATCATCCAAGTTTATGCTCCCACTACAGATGCAGATGAGCAGAAAATGGAAGAATGCTACCATCAAATAGAAGAAGTGCTAAAAACAACAAAGAAACACGAAACAACAATATTTACGGGAGACTTTAACGCCAAAGTTGGACAAAAGATGACACAAAACATCACCGGAAAGTTCGGCTTGGGAGAGAGAAATCAAAGAGGTGAGCGTCTAATAGAATTCTGCCAAGAAAATGACTTCGTCATTACAAATACCTGGTTTCAACTTCCAGAAAGGCGTCTCTATACGTAGAAATCCCCTCAAGATGGATATCAAGGTAAAATAGTACGGAATCAAATAGACTACATCCTAATAAACCATCGGTTTCGGAACAATATTAAAGATGTAAGAACTTACCCCGGCGCCGACATAAACTCAAATAATAATTTACTCTGCTCCAAAATACAAATTAAATTAAAGAAACTAACAAAGCCAACTAAGCCTAGTAAGATATATCTCGACCCCCTTAAAAACACCCAAACGCGCGAACACATAGCACAGCAGATAAATAGTAAAATGCACAGAATATCAAATATACCAAACGAAAACAGAACTATTAACGAATGTTGGTACGATATTCAAAACTCGATTTTAGAGGACGTAAGGGAATCTTTAAAAACACCTACAATGTTGGCAAAAAATGAATGGATGAACCAAGAAATTCTAGACTTGATGGAAGTTCGACGAAAATACAAAAATAGAAATATTATCAATTACCGTGAAATTAACAAACTCACAAAAAGAAAAATTAAACAGGCCAAAGAATCCTGGCTCGAGAATTCATGTAAAGAAATAGAAGACCTCCAAAAAAAAGCATGACAGTTTCAACCTCCACAAGAGACTTAAATATACCTCCGGAATTAGAAAACAGAAAAATGCTCACGTACTTAAAACCGCAGACGGAAAAATTTGTGATCACGAACAACAGTGCAAAGAATGGGAGAGACACATCAGTGACCTTTTTGACGATGCTTCTCGAGAAAATGCTCCAAATACTACCTGTGGCAACCAATTAGACAGAGGTCCCAGTATACTGAAGTCAGAAGTCATAAAAGCAATACAACAAGCCAAAAACAATAAAGCACCTGGACCAGATCAAATCCCTGTTGAGCTACTTAAACTTTTGGATGAGGAAAACATTACCTACTTGACTACTTTCTTTAACAAAATTTACAACGAAGGAAAAATACCAGATGATTGGTTGGAGTCACTGTTTATAACATTACCAAAGAAAAGCAGGCCCACCAAATGCAGCGATTTTAGACTAATCAGTTTGATGAGTCACACACTTAAGATACTTTTACAATGCGACAAGCGAGAGCTGGCGGCTGACCTTCTCGTATTCTGCATTTGTCGCTGTGTATTTTCGCTCAAGGTCACGCGCCACCTCTGGCTTGTCGGATTGTACGTATTATATAAAACCGAGTATTCCTTCTGTGCAAAACTAGAATGGGTAATAAGCAATTTGGATTTACAAATGGTCTAGGAACTAGAGAAGCACTATTTTGTATGCGCGTTCTATTACAAAAAAGTTGTGAATTCCGAAAGAACGTTTAGGTTTGTTTCATCGACTTCGAGAAAGCATTCGACCGAGTACAACATGATACACTGTTCGATTGCCTGCAGGCAGCAGGACTTGACCACTACGATATAAGACTGCTGAAATACTTATGTTACAATCAAGTAGCCTCTATCCAAATTGGAGACAGTCGTACTGAAAAACTGCCGATAAAACGTGGAGTACGACAAGGTTGTGTTTTATCACCCACCCTTTTTAATCTGTACTCTGAAGAAATCTTTAGGGAGGCTTTGGATGACAGACAAGAGGGAGTAAGGTTAGGCGGAGAAGTAATCAACAATATTAGATACGCTGACGATTCAGCCATTCTTGCTGAAAATTTACAAGATCTTCAGACACTACTAAATCTAGTCAGTGAAGCAAGCTATCGGAGAGGCCTTAAAATCAACATTTCAAAAACAAAGTGGATGGCAGTTGGAAAGATTAATATAGATCAAGGTCAGCTTTCTCTTGATGGAGAGGAGTTAGAACAGGTAAATCGGAAAGCTTTTATGACCTGGAAACCAGTTTTGTGTAATAGAAACCTGTCGATGGATATTCGAAAGAAGGTGCTGAAATGTTATGTGTGGTCTATCCTATTGTATGGTTGTGAGACATGGACGTTAAAAACCACAATGCTACACAAAATAGAAGCATTCGAATTGTGGTGCTATCGACGAATCCTAAAGATATCGTGGGTTTCGCACACTTCCAATGAAGATGTTCTTCAATTGATGAATTCGGAACGTCTGCTCATAAGCATCATAAAGAGGAGAAAAACAGAATACTTCGGCCATATAATTAGAGGACCTAAATACCATCTGCTTCGCCTTATAATACAAGAAAAAGTGGAGGGAAAGAGATGGATTGGTCGAAAGAAACTTTCATGGCTGCGTAATATTAGACAATGGTGTGGCTGCACAGTGGAAGAATTATTTCGCGCAGCAGCCGATAGAGAGAGATTTCAGGAAATTGTAAACATGATGACGGCCAACGTCTGAATACAGACACGGCACCTAAAGAAGAAGAAGAAGAAGATAAGTATATTATCATTTCCTGCTCTGCTGTCGTAAGGCCAAAATCATCATATTTTTCAATCACAAACGGGTTTATAATCCATTCTTATTTGGACATGTCAAGATCTGTAATGTAAAACGAGAATTATTGCTTCTGTAGACTGGTCAAATGATTATTAATAAGAACTTTACTTTCTTCTGTTTCATCAGCAAGACAGGTAATTTTAAAAGTGGGAAACATGTCAAAATTTTTCAAACTTATTATCCACAGTTCTAATTTTTTCATAAATGCAGTAATCTTGTCTTTCTGCGTAAATGTATGAATTTGAGGCTATTACATTGATTTATTTAAATACTGCAGTTTGCAAGAAAATCTTTGGAGAATATTAACTAAATACGCAAGGTTTACAAGAAATTTCGTGCCATAAAACAAGTTTGCTTATTCTCTATTATTATCAGTAAGAAATGTAAAATAAAAATGTGTATCATTTTTATTCGGTTGCGATGCGAAGGCAAACCAATCTTACTTTTTAATTAGAATACGGAGTGCAGTCCAGTTCCTTTAACCGCGATTTTCTGCTCTTATTGGAGCTTCATCAGAAGAAACGTAGGCACTGTTCTCCATACTCCAACCAAATTGCATCGAAAGGTTTTCCCACACATCGCAACCAAATGGATGATAATAGGTGGCTAGCGCCATCTGGCAATTGAAAGACGAAGTAAGAAATGTGGCGATCGCTTCTTTTAGCTTAGACACCCTTTGAAGTACTTTGACACGAGAAAGCCAACGTGCCTCACAATAATATAGAAGTGATCTGTATTCTGAACCCATGGCATTACACAATTTTGCGAAAAGCCTTCCTCATAATGGGCTGTTTCTAATAAAATTGACAGCTCTTATAATAACTTCAAATACTGTTAGTAGATCTTCATCCATATCTCTTAAATGCGTCCAAACTGCACGAGAAGCCACCTTTCGAACTCGTGCCTGTAGATTGGCGTTTTTTGCTGCCATAGATGAAGCTCCATCTGTACATAGTCCTACACAGTTCTCCCACAGAATGTCATTTTCATTAAAAAAATTATCAATGATATTAAAAGCTTCACTTGCTGTAGTATTGCCTTCAATAAGTTTACAGAATAACGTGTCTTCTCTAACATCAGTTTTCACAACATATCTTACATATGTTTTCAAGTGTGCATCCTTAAGAACATCGGTAGCCTCATCTACTTGCAACGCGAAAGAAGATAGTTTTACTTTTTCTATTAATTGATCGCAGAGATCTTCAGATATTCATGTTCCAATCGTAATACCTGCAAGTGGAATGATTTTAAGTTGATCAGCATATGATTCACTGAGCATCATAGCTATTATGCTAATAGATGCAGATAGTCTTAGATAGCAGGCAGATTCATTTTTTTGCCACCTATTCGACTTATTTGGTTTGTATTCGAAAATGATATTTTGGAAACAGCTGCATGCCCCCCTTGCACCACTCTCCACGCCCCACAGGTTGGAAACCACTGCCTTAAGCTATGGATCGATATAACACATTACTGAAAAGTAAATATATAGATATATTATAAATAATGCATTATATTGCTACAGTAATTAGCTAATTATATGTATAATTAGAATTTTATATTCACATTTTCATAAGAGTTATTTCATACTAAAAAAAAAAGATTAGCGAGTGTCGGCATTCCCCACCATACTGGGGTAATGCCGACACTGTTGGTGGGTAATACCGACATAGTATTTGGAAACTTAGAAAATAGCAAAATTATAACAGGAGACCTGCATGTTGAAAATAAACATTTTATTAAATTGAAATAGGAAAATATAATTAAAAAAATTTTTTTTATAAAAATCAAGGTAGAAAAATATTTTGCACAAAAGTCACTGACATAATTCTCTGCTGTATCATAACCGCTACATTTGGAATGAGCCCAATTAGAGCATAAAACACACGATGCCATAGTTCATTTGCTCGAAACTCTCCACAAATTACACACAGGTACTTCTTTATTGGAGTCACAATGGACATCAAACGTGTTATCGTCGTCATCATGATCGCAGATGGTTTTAATGTCAATATCTTCCAACGAGGAGTTGGAATCGAAATTAATTCGTCTTTTGTGTGTGTTATTTATCATTTTAAACCTGTCTTTTTGAAAACTGATTTTCCCATAGTACCCAACTCTTTTAAAAAATGTTTTCTCTGGTCTGTTCACTTGAACTTTTTTCCATTTTCTTTTTGTTTTCCTATACTTTTTGCCTACTGTAGAGACACCAGGTACCTCTACACAGGTGCTCCGAGGAGGCTACGGTAAAGCCGAAATACTGTACTGCTTTATATTTACATCTTAAAATGCACAAGATGTTAACAATTCGAATTTTAGTTCCTGACTTATTTGACTTACGGACCATAAAATATTATAGCTAAAAGCACATATTCAGCAATTTGCTTTTCTTGTTGGACGAAAAATACTGTCTTACGTCCTAAAGTAAATTTAGTTGTCTGTTTATATTTGATTCTATCTATCAGAGTTGTTCCAGGTATATGAAACTCTTTTGATACACCTTTTACTGATTTGCCATTCTGAACCTCTTTCATTGCATTAATGAGACCTGGAAAGTCCCTTTACAGTAATGATTTGTTTTTGTTATACTACAGAGGGAAAAAAATAATAACAAAACTTTATTTTTAAATTATTTATTAATTCAAAAAAAGTTCGTAGCAACACGAATCTACAGCCGCATCATTATTCCAGTTCAATCAGAGAGTGCTGCAAGCACCTCTTTTCAATCTAATAGCACATAAAACAACATCCAAAATGTTATTCTACATCCCATCAGACTGAAAACAATGGGGACCTTCTCTGGTAACACCTCCGAGGCTTCTACAATTTGCAAGCCATAACGGATGCTGAGACTAAGGAAGATGAGGGAATTTTACAATTTATAATTCACGTCCCATCTGCTCAGTGCGGTATTTGTTAATTATTTATTTATCTATGCACAACAACGTTGTGCATACCTCCATTGTCGCAACAAAACTTGATACGACGCCATGTTCGTATGCTCATCCGTCTCGACATGTCCGGAGTTACTGACGTAAAAGCTTGGCGAACTCTGTTTCGTAAGTCCTCATTCGAAACGGGTCTACCCCAAAATCCCGACAGCCAAAATCCCGACAGCCAAAATCCCGACGGCCAAAATACCGACACGCCAGAATCCCGACAGGCCAAAATAGATATAAACAGAATCCCAATACCGAATGTTTAGGTATACTTACCACGTGTTCAATAGAGGTTAGAAATTAGATGAAGTTCGTAAAATCAACACTTTTAGATGCACAAGGCAAACCTTTCACAACTAACTTAAAGCAACTGGCCGTAGTTATCATGATTGGCGCTACAGATTCAATGTATTTGACAGCGTATTGGTATACATAGGAAGTTGAAAAGAAGGGGTGTCGGTATTATCCACAGTGCCGGAATTGCACCACCTTCCCCTACCCACCTAATCTAAATATAAACGGATGTAAAATATTTGGTCTGCAACTGCAATTAAACATATCAAAGACAAAGATCATAATAGTGGATAGACTACATACCAATCATCCACACATAACCACAATTAATCCGTTTGGTATTGTGAGCTCGTACTTCCTATCTGGGATCATTGATCACAAACAAAGGGTCACTACAGGAAGAAATAACACGTAGATGTGATCTAGCAAAAGTTGCCACAGCAAAATTTACCACAAGATGGAAGGACTGTTGAATTTTAAGAGCGGTAAAGATGAGGTTGATCAACTGTTTAATATTCTCAATACTGACCTACGGATGTGAATCTTGGAACCTGAGACAATCATAAAATAGAAAGATAGACGCCACTGAAATGTTTTGTTGGAGACGAATGCTACGAATTCATTGGACCGCCCGTAGGCCAAATAATTCAATTTTAAGAGACCTAAAAGTTAGCCAACTACTCTCCAGTAAAGTTAATCTCCAATAATTAAAATACTTTGGATATGTTATGAGAGCAAACACAGAAAACATAGAAATACTCATTATACAAGGAAAGGTGGAAGGCCGAAAATCACAAGAAAGATCCCTAATAAGATATATCGATCAAACTACAGGAATATACAAAAGACCTATGCACGAGTTAAAAGAAATGACCAGATACAGAGATCTTTGGAGACGGACAATACACGACATTACGTCGACAACTACACTCCATCCGGATGGTTAGGATTGAAGAGAAACTCTATACTTTAGGCAGAGACTTTTGCAATCTTGCATTGTGCAAGAAAAATTACCATGGAATCTTTCGAATTAAACCGGCTCAATATATGCACAAAACAATATATGCATACGACAATCACAAACAAAGATGTTCTGAGAAAGATGAATAAAGAAATGGAAGTCTTAAACACAATCAAAACCAGAAAATTGGAATATCTCGGACATATTACACGTGGAGAGAGATACAACTTGCTCCAACTCATTATGCAGGGAAAGATTCAAGGAAAAAGAAGCATAGGGACACGCAGAATACCGTGGCTGCGCAACCTGAGAAAATGGTACGGATGTACATCAAATAAACTTTTCAGAGCAGCCGTCTCTAAACTCCGAATAGCTATGATAATTGCCAACCTCCGTCGCGCAGAATAGATCGCCACTTAAAGAAGAATATATGCACACATAGCCAATCAGCCATGGGAGCTCTCATAAGCCCTAAGTTGGACTGTAGAATAATATGGGAATACCGAGAGGAAGTCGATAGACTGTCGAAACATAAAGGCACGTATCCATTATGTTCGCGAACCTCTTGCGCTCCGCTCTCCTTGCAACTGCTCCAATCTATGCGGT
Organism: Diabrotica virgifera virgifera; assembly: GCF_917563875.1. NCBI lineage: Eukaryota > Metazoa > Arthropoda > Insecta > Coleoptera > Chrysomelidae > Diabrotica > Diabrotica virgifera. The sequence goes on from NC_065451.1 coordinate 37,628,010, forward strand.
ATGCGCTCCTCTACATATAAACCGCCACTGGTTGGAGCGCTGGAGCGCAGTTCGGGAACGCGAACGTATCCATTATGTGGAGCGCGAACATATTGGATACGTGCCTTAAAAGTGTTAAGGCACTTATCCACTATGTTCCCGCTTCTCTCTCCGCGCTCCTGCAACTGCTCCGCATAGTGGATACGTTAGCGCTCCCTGACCTTGCAACAGTGCGCGCTCCGCCTCGGCGCTCCAATCACTGGCGGTTTATATGTAGAGGAGCGCATACCGCATCGATTGGAGCGGTTGCAAGGAGAGCGGAGCGCAAGAGGTTCGAGAACATAGTGGATACGTACCTTTACATTGGGGCATGGGTTCCACCTCACCGGGGAGTACACAGCATGACGTCGAAGTAATAGCTGATGCATTTACCAGAAGATTATCATCAACAAAATGCTTCAGTCTAGTAGTGATGTTGATTATAGTTACTTTCGAGTATTCGTTACAAATCGTTACTTTTGTATAAAGTAATCATTTACAGTATTCGTTACTTTGATTACTTTTGTATTTGAGTACCGGTAATCATATCGAGAATCGCATTTCTCAGTAGGTAGGTATTTTTGTATAAAGTAATCATTTACAGTATTCGTTACTTTGATTACTATTATTACTTTTGTTACTTTTGTATTTCAGTACCGATAATCATATCCAGAATCGTATTTCTCAATAGGTAGCTATTTGGTATAGGTATTCCGATATAACAACGACCTACATCGATCTGTTTAAGGGATAAAAATGATTTGATTACTATGATTACTTTTGTTACTTTTGAATTTGAGTACCGGTAATAATATCAAGAATCGTATTTCTCAGTAGGTAGGTATTTTGTATAGGTATTCCGATATAATAACGACCTTCACGAAGTACGAAGTAATCAAAGTAGATACAATAGTCGTTATTATTCGTCGCTCTGTTACGATTGGTACGAAGTAATCAGAGTAATCAAAGTAGATATAATAGTCGTTACTCGGTCTGATACGATTAGTATGAAGTAACGAAGTAATCAGAGTAATCAAAGTAATCAAAGTAGATACAATAGTCGTTACTAGCTCTGATACGATTGGTACGAAGTAACGAAGTAATCAGAGTAATCAAAATAACGATTTGCCTCTCTGTAAAGTAATCGTTAATTTCGGTATTCGTAAGTAACGAGTACTTTGTAACGAATAGTTACTTTTTCAACATCACTACAGTCTAGAGGTCGATTTATATAAATGATTTCCTGGAGATTTCTAGTATTCTTGTACCTGAATTTAACAATGATCTCTTGACTCGTCAATCATATAAAGCTTATGGTTAGGGAGCAAAGTATTCTAAATTTGCAGTCACTCGAGCGTTATGGGGACCTATTGGGTTGTGATTATTAAGTCCTAAAACCAAAAAAAAATTAAGTAAAATTTTCCATTTTAGTGGGTACTTTCCATTTTTTAATTTAATTTTCCATTTCCAACAATCGTTTTTCCGATTATATCGCCATCTTTGCTTATTTTTCCGCAAAGAATCCAAATCTGCAATAAAATTTGGGGGTATCATTTAAAATTTTAAAGTAACCCCTCACCTCACCTCCGTGGGGGGTCGTGTTTGGTACCATTCGATAGATTTTTCAAAAACATTTTGAAAGTGTATTTTGTAGTTTTTAAAGAGATTTAAGATTTAAACGTTTCTATCTCGGTTATTTTTTATCCTATAGAAATAGTAAAACAGGTAAAATATTTGGCACAGAAAAAATTAAAACTTTGTTATATATAATTTTTTACGTATATTGAGTATTTTTGGAGTTATTATCAAAAGAGTATGAGAATAACAATAATTTTAAAAATTATGATTTTTTAAAATTATATCTTTTTTTCAAAAATATGCATTCTAAACCGGTCAAAATGATCGAAAACATTACTTATCTTAATATAAAGAAATTCTTGTAAGGATTACTATAAATTTTAATTTTTGTGGAAATGGCGTATGTTTTATTTTTCACTTTATCCTAAAAAAATCGAAACGGTTCTTTTATTTTCATTATAACTTGCTTAATTTTGACGCTATTACCTTATTCTGAAGCTTATTTGATAGGTATTCCGTAGTACTTTGACAAATGTTTAGCAAAAATATTTTATACATTGCATCGTTTTCCAGTTATTTAAGTTTGAATACTTAGATTTGAGTACTCGTCGAAAAAAATACACATTCAATTGCTACTAACTCACTTTGAACTAACATTAGTTTAGTTCTTTATGTGAGAAATGTATTCAATTTTTTATTATCTTCAATTTCAGTGATAATACCTTTTTTGTAAAAGCTTATAGTTTTGATTTATACGTGGAAAACCGACTTAAAACATGCATTTTTTTACGAAAAAATAAAATCTTTGGTCTTTAATAACTCAAAAAGTGTTGATTTATTTTAATAACTTTATATAACAAATTTTGCTTATAATTTGTCCCTCTATAGACTTATGGTATTATTTTTAATAAAATAATTTTCACCCCCGAGAAGGGGTGGCATCCACCCCCAGGGTAAAAGCGCAAGTTGGCATCATGTCACCTTTGTTCCTTGAGGTATCCTCTAATTACTCACAAATTTTCATGAAAATCGATGAAGGTTCAACGAAATCGGAGGTGAAAACCTTCAGTGACTGCACTAATATTAATTTTAGAGATCGAGTGCAATTTGTTGCGATTATTTCATGAATAAAACTGTTCAAAACCAAAATTTTCTTGTAATTTATTTATGTAAGTACAAATTAGTACAATTAAACACACAGTTGTTATAAATATTTTGCGGTTGAAAGTCATCACTTTTATAATTTTTAAAACATTAATTGTCATTAATGTCACTGAATGTATTTTTTCGTAGCAACGAAGGGCATCTGACGTAATATACTTGACGACGGGAAATTATCAAAAATTATCGATTTAATTTAGATTGCTGTAGCTTTCTATTGGTCAGAATCTCCTATGAATGAAATAATCGTAATAATGTAATTAAAGAAAACATTTGGAAGACTTTAGGACAGGAGCTAAATAAAAGCGGTATGTATTTTTTTTCTTTATTTTTTTTTTGTTTACTGTCCAGAATTAATAGCATCTTCTTGCCATGCAACTGCACCATATTCACTACAGAAAAAGTCTTTAAGTTTGTCTCTAATTTGGAATCTTTCGTTATTATTAAATCCACCGTGTCGAGCAAAGCGTAGCATATTATCCTGGCTGGGTTTTTCTTCATTGTCATAATTAAAAAATGGATAATTATTTTCCTCGAGATAACCATCAGGAAGAAGGTTGTGTAAACAACAAGCTGTCAATATTAAATCGTCAACTATATCTGGGGCCACAGCAATAGGTGTATAAAACACCCTAAACACTTGACTTAGTAACCCAAAAGCGTTTTCTGTCACACGACGACCTCGGCATAATCTATAGTTATAAATTTGTTTCTCTCTTTCTAATCTAGCCATCCTTATAGAATAAGGTTTCATCATATGATTACTTAGTGCAAATGCTTCCTCCAATTAAGAAATGTGGTAATATTACTTGAGTACCCGGTAAATTTTTTGGTGGTGGTATACTAAATCTATTATTAGCAATTTTCTTTCCAATCACTGATTTTTGAAATATGCCATTGTCAGATTCTTTGCCGTATGAACCAATATCAACTGCTAAAAACTTATAGTTTGCGTTCACGATAGCCAATAATACAATGGAGAAATATTCTTTATAGTTAAAAAATAGTGATCCACTATTTTCAGGTGCTTTGATGCGCACATGTTTACCGTCAATCCCTCCAATGCAATTTGGTATGTTCCATTTCTGCCAAAAATCTTGTTCGACACATTTAAAATCGTTTTCTGTAGGTACTGTCATTAATACTGGTAATAATTTATGTTTTAAACACTTAAGTACACTTTTCACAATTATTCTGGATACGTAAGATTTCGATATACGGTATGAAAATGACAATGATCTGTAGCTTTCACCAGTAGCCAATAATCTGTAACAAAAAATATTATTCAGACCTAAATTACTTTTTTTAGTTCAGAGCAATAAGGAAAAAAAATATCCTGTTGGTGACACAACCCCCTCCAACCAAATTTTTTGAGTAGTATGGTATCTATAATAATAACCTATATGTTTCCTGCAGCCGATTTTGATGATATACATAGTTATAAACAAATGAAGATCAAAAAACGGTAAATTTTCACTTTTTTCGTTTATTACTAAAAAATTGGGCATTTTAAACAAATTTTAGAGTAATAAACTCATAAACCGTATAAAAAGCTTCAATATGGCGTTCGCTGAATATGTCTATCCTTATTGGTTGCTTAGAAAATTGCAAAACAAATCACAAAATTTTGAGTTTTTATAAATATTCATAACTTATCTAAAAATTAACTTAGAAGCTTCTTATTAAGCAGAATGCTGAGACTTACGGTGCTTAAATCATACCCTAAATTTCAAAGCAATTGGCCAAATAGTTTAAAAGTTATTTAATTTGTTTTTTCCAAAGTTAATTTTTTTGCAACACTGTAAGTCAGAAAATAATGAAGTTACAGTGATATTTTGGATAGTTTATGAAAGAAGAAAATTTACAGTATTAATTTAATTTAAAAAAAATGACAAAAAATAATTATAAATATTGCAAAATAATTTTGCAAAAACATGTGAATTAGAAAAATGGGGGGCTAACTTTGTCCCTAATTGTCCTAGAACAGTTCTTTTTCTTTCTAAATGTGTATAAAAATTCAGTCTTTCTAAATATGAAAAAATAATTTTTCTACGGGTAACGGTTAAAAAGTTATTCTAATTGTTTATAAGTAAGCAAAAAATCGACATGTTTTTGTAAAATAATTTTACACTGTTTAGAATTATTTTTTGTCATTTATTTTTAATTAAGGTTATAGTATAAATGTTCTTCTTTCATAAACTGTCCAAAGTATTATTGTAACCTCATAATTTTCTGACTTATAGTGTTGCAAAAAAAATGAATTTGGGAAAAAAATTTAAATAACTTTTAAACTATTTGACCAATTGCTTTGAAATTTAAAATATAATTTAAGTACGAGAAGTCTCGGCACTCCGTGTAATAAGAAGATTCTAAGTTAATTTTTACCTAAGTTATGAATAATTATAAAAACTCAAAATTTACGAATTATTTTGCAATTTTCTAAGCAACCAATAAGGATATACATATTCAGCGAACGCCATATTGAAGTTTTTTATACGATTTATGAGTTTCTTACTCTCGAATTTGTTTAAAGTGCTCAACTTTTTGGTAATAGACGAAAAAAACGATAATTTACCGTTTTTTGATCTTCATTTGTTTATAACTATGTATATCATCAAAATCGGCTGCAGGAAACATATAGGTTAATAATATAGATGTCCATACTACTCAAAAAATTTGGTTTCGGCCTGGAGGGGGGTGTGTCACGAGAAAAATCTTATTTCTCTGGACTATTTACACACACCGGAGAAATTAGCCGAACACTTTAAAAATGGGACATGTTTGAAGTCTCTAATTTTCTAAACCTGTTGTCCGATTTGAGTGATTCTTTTAGTATGTTATAGTCTTATTATTTAAAAATATAGGTGTAATAATATTGTTGCTAGACAGGTAAATGCCATTTTATACCGGGTGTAACAATCATACCGTGTTTTTTTCTTAAAGTTCGGAACACCCTGTGGAATATTCTAGCATATATAAAATATTGAATTTAAAACTCAATTATAGCCTTAGGCTTTCTTAATATTTTATTTCTTGATTCATTTGCTTATGTTGGAAAATAAAAAAGTTATAGGCTTTAACAACTAGCCATGTTTTTCATCAATAAATCATCATAGTAGAGGAGGAAAGTATGCTAAATTTGCAGTTACTCGAGCGTTATGGGGACCTATTGGATTGTGAAGAGTGGGCGCTAAAACCAAAAAAGTTAAGATAAGTTTTCCATAAAGTATGGGACTCTCCATTTTATAATTTAATTTTTCATTTCCACCAATCGTTTTTTCCGACTATAACGCCATCTATCCATAATTGGAAAAAATGTTGCGAATAAAAGTTGCTTATTTTTACGTCAAGAATCCAAATCTGCAATAAAAATTGGGGGCTCCTATATAAGATTTTAAAGTAACCCCCCACCCCACCTCCGTGGGGAGTCCGTGTTTGGTGCCACTCGATAGATTTTTGAAAAATATTGAATACGTGTATTTTGCAGTATTACGATCTGATGTTCATTTCACGAAATATCGTATTTAAAATTTTTAATTTACCCCCACCCCTCTCCGTGGGGTGACGTGTTTAGTATTATTCGATAGATTTTTGAAAAATATTCAACACGTATTTTATAGTTTTTTAATCTGACGTTTATTTCGCGAAATATTCGCTTTTTTTGTGAAACTTTGTGACTCACCCATTTTCTTACTCAAATCGTCAGATTTTTGAAAGATACACTATTTTGCATGTATGCATGTAATACTTAACTTACCTTATCTTAAGCTGACGATTTCGAGTTTTTATAATATATTTTTTTTTCGGTCTCCCTTAATGAATTCCCCGGTGTCAAGAATGTGATAATCTAACGCGCTCGAGTAACTGCAAAAATCCCCTTTTGGGCTCCCCTACCATCATTATCTGCTTAGTTTAATAAACAAGCCTAAAGTAATTCAATAGATGTATTAAATAAATAAATTACTAAGCGATGTAAGCGATGTCACAATGACGACCTCCCGTGGATTTCAGCTGAACAAGCTTCGAGGGGGTTTTAATGTCAAACGCTGAGCGCACATGCATTTGAATGCATACATGCATACTTTCAAGTTATTCAGTATTTATTTTTGCATGTTTTTTTTACAAATTTTATATAAAACATCGACGAAAAAGGAACATCAGACCGAAATACTGCAAAATACACGTATTCCATATTTTTGAAAAATCTATCGAATGGCACCAAACACGAGCCCCCACGGAGGTGGGGGTGGGGGATTTAATTTAAAATCTTAAATAGGAGCCCCAATTTTTATTTTAGATTTGGATTCTTTACGTAAAAATAAGCAACTTTTATTCGACACATTTTTTCGAATTATGGACAAATCGCGCTATAATCGGAAAAAACGATTGTTTCAAATGGAAAATTAAATTAAAAAATGAAAAGTCCCCCCCCCCTATATGGAAAACTTAACATAACCTTTTCTGGTTTTAGTACATACTCTTCGCAATCCAATAGGCCCCCATAACGCTCGAGTAACTGCAAATTTAGCATACTTTCCTCCCCTACTATGAGAATTTATTGATGAAAAACATGGATAGATGTCAACGCACATAACTTTTTTATTATCCCACATAATTAAATGAATCAAATAGTAAAATGTTAACAAAGTCTAACTCTACAATTGAGTTTTAATATTAATATTTTACATTTGCTAGAATGTTCCACAGGGTGTTCCAAACTTTAATAAAAAAACACAGTATGATTGGTACACCCGGTATAAAATGACAGTTACCTGTCTAGCAACAATATTATCACAACGATATTCCTAAATAATAAGGCTATAACATACTAAAAGAATCACCCACATCGGACCACTGGTTTAGAAAATTCGAGACATCAAACATGTCCCATTTTTAAGGTGTTCGGCTAATTTTGCCGGTGTGTGTATTTGCAGGTGACGAGTGCAAAAAAAATGGAAGTTTATTCGTGATGGGTACAACAGATTAAAAAAATAGTACAAATTAGGCACTGGTTCGGCTGCTCCTCCGAAAAATTCTAAAGAGGAGAGACATCAACAGCTAAAATTTCTTGACGGTGTTCTCAACCATAGAACCGGAGGATCCAATGTACCAACATCGCCAGAAGAACTGCCAAACAATGAAGAAGATGTTGATCTCAGTTTGACAAATGATGATTGTAATCAACCTACAGATCTCTTATCCGGTAATACCGAAAATGAAAAAAGTGACGCCAAATCTGCAGCAGTTGTAAATATTACAGAAACATCTCAGAAGCCAAGGAAACAAATAAAAATTGGAGGTAAACGTAAAAAAGACGACAATCTGCTACATATCTGGAAAGAAAGAGATAAAAAACGAGAGACATTTTTTAAATCAATTGTCAAAAAAAGAAATCATGATGATATAGAAGCATTTTGCCATCACATTGGGGAAGCTTTACGAAATTTACCTCCTGTGGAAAAAGCCGAAGCACAAAAACATTTAAGTATGGTTTTGTCAGACTATGAAATCCAAGCCGCACGAAATGCATGTGCAACTCAAAGTTGCTCAGCTGGATCTAATTGTGCATCACCTCAAAGCTCCTCAAATGAGTTGCCAGGTCCAAGTGTTTCACCACATTACCCACCTTACACACCAGGATCAGTTCACTCTCTGTCCAGTGATTGTTCTCCAATAAGTGCTACAGGGACCACACCAGAACCGACAGATTTATCAGCACGGGACAATGAAGAAACTCTATTTTATTTACTTAGTTTATAAACTTGTGCTATAGATACTATACATTTTTTTACAGTATACAGAGTGAGTATGTAATTTGGAATAAATTCAATATCTCAAATACTAATTGTTTTTTTTTTGAAAAATGCTCAGACCCGTCGATTAGTATTTGCAATTGTCCTTTTTGATATACAATAATATTGTATACAGGGTGTCCCAATTTAGAGATATGACGTCATTATTGATTTTCATAAATGGCAACACTGTCATCGATGAAGTCATATCTCTAAATTGGGACACCCTGTATACATTATTATTGTATGTCAAAAAAGATAATTTGAAATACTAATCGATGGGTCTGAGCATTTTTCGAAAAAACAATTATTATTTGAGATATTGAATTTATTCGAAATTATAGAGTCTCTGTATAATACTGTTATAAGATAGTTATAAAATTTGATATTGAAAGTTAGTTTTTTGTTTTGACGTATACCTTAAATGTATTATTTAATTTTAGTTACTCACCTTAGAGTTAAAAATAATTTTTCTTCGCCACTAATAGCATTTCTTGTGATTTTAGCATTGATATCATCCTGAATAAAACTCAATATAAAATTGAACTGTTTTTTATTTAAACGACAGTAGCTTCTGAATATATCTTCGTTGGCCATTAGATGTTTTTTAATGAGTATTGAATAACTTCCTTCAAATTGTCTATTTTTAAATAAAGACCTAGTTGGCTTCCTTTTTTTTATAATGCAAAAGTAAAAGATCGTCGTCATCTTCTTCTTCCATCAAAAGGTATAACATTAATTCATCGTTGTTCATTGCGTCTGACATCCTACTTATACGACTTTTAATATTATACTATTATAAATAACGCACTAACAACTTGGAAGACAAAGTGTAGGGGTATGGGAATACCGATAAGGGACGATCATCTCTACACATTGTGTTTCGCAGACGATCAGGTGGTGATGGCTCAAGATGAAGAGGATATCAGTTACATGGTAAGAAAACTAAAAGAGGAATACAAAAAGGTGGGCCTGGAAATAAATATGAAGAAAACGGAATACTTAGTAATATCGGAAGAAGACGTAAAAAACTTAGAAGTAGAAGAACAAGTTGAAATAAAAGGAACGAAGAATTTTAAATATTTGGGCTTTATAATGTCGAAAAGCGGAACAACAGAAGCAGAAATAAAAAGTAGATTGGGACAAACAAGATCTTGCATCAGACAACTCCATAATGTAATCTGGAATAAAAACATCAAGGGAAAAACAAAAAGAATGATATACCAAACAATAGTAAGAAGCATCATGACATATGCCGCAGAAATTTGGGTCATAAACAAAAAAACCCAAAAAAGCATTCTGGCAACCGAAATGGAATACTGGCGAAGATGCTGTGGTCTCACCAGAAGAGACAGAATAACAAATGAGGAGATAAGGAGAAGAATGCAAGTGGAAAAAGATGCCCTGCAATATATAGACGAGAGAAGACTGAAATGGTACGGCCACGTACGCAGAGCAGAAAACACTTGGATAAACAAGGTTGCAAAATGGAGCCCAAGAGGAACGAGAAGAAGAGGACGACCTAGAAGATCTTGGAAAAATGAAGTCAACGAAGCCATGTCTAAGAAAGGATTGGAAGACGGAGACTGGGAAGGGAAACGGCATTAGCTGTAGACAACCCTTTATATATATATATATAAATATATATATATATATATATATATATATATATATATATATATATATATATATATATACTATTATAAATAAATTCCCACCGTGCGATGCTGTTGTCGCTGTTATGTAGATGCAGTGCAGTTCTGCTCGGAATTGGTCTGACCGCAGACGACACTGTCGCTGCAGTCTGCGGTTTGCGGTCTGCAGTCTGCAGCCACTTTCGGAATCGTACCTTTAACGTCTCGACACCGTTCTATGAGTGTTTGTATAGTAAATAATGCCTCTCTAGTGCCAAAGCCTTTTCTAAATCGCAGTTGGTTTCCTGTTATGCTACCGTCTAGTTTTTTGTAGACACGTTCATGGAACACTCTCAAGAAAACTTTTAAAACATGGTTCATCAAAATGATGGTCCTATATTCCTCACATTTCATGGCGCTGGGTTTTTGGGGTATTGAGATTAACTCAGATATTAGCCATTAGCCATTAGCCAGTATGCGGTATAGTAAATTTCGTTGAATAATTCTATTAGTAAATCCATGTGGTTCTCTGTTATAATAGTAATCTTAAAATTTCTGTAGGTATTTCATCCGGTGCCATGGTTTTATCATTTTTTTTATATGTTTTAGTGCTTTTTCAATCAGTTTATACCTATCAATTAGATGTTATGATATTATGTTCAATTAAGACTCAATGAACGCAAGGCATTAAGGTTTAGCAAACACGAAAAACAATAAAACAAGAATGTCCATCAATATTATTGTTACGATAGTCTTGCTACGCCTCTGATAGAAAATACTCGACCATTCGCATAATATCAAAGAATTTATTCTCCGTAGACGTAGAGTATATTCTTTGCGCGTATGTACAATGTACGTGTCCGATAGTTTGAGATAATTGCAGGTGCGGCGCTTAAGAGGTATCCAGAAAATTCCTATAGAAATTCGGAACATTTAAGAGGACGATATAAATAAGAACGATTGCAATTATTTCAGTCAGTCGACAAAATAAATTTGTACTGTTAAATAAATAAATGCTATATATAAATGAATTGTGTTTTAAGTGTTACAATAAGTGTTAGAAGACTGTGGATAAATTAAAATCAACACTAGATTGGTGAAAGTTGTGGGGTATTTAACTAAATCCTCTGAAAAATGGCTACGAAAATAATTAGAGACTCGAGAGTAACGGATTTACGACGTGAATTGGAAGCTAAAGCACTAAATTCTGTTGGGAATAAGGCTGAGTTAGTCCAATGGCTGACGAACTGCATAAAAGAAGAGGGTCTTTTTCCAGGTAAGTATTTATTTGAGGATAAGTATGCCGCTGTAATTTTGTTAAATTAGAAATTTCTGGTGATATATCGTTGGAAAAGAAAATTTCTTATGCTATGTTTTAACTTTCTTTTGGTAGTTCCAAAGTTTCGACAGACATCGTTTCTATAGAAAGCAGAGTTTCTTCTGATATTTCCAAAGTCTCTACGGGCATTGTTTGTTTATAAAATAAAGTCACTTCCGAAATTTCTTCTCTTGCCGATAACAATCTTCGTTGGAAAGCAAATTTGCTGCCGATATTTTATTTTTTTTTAAGAAAAGATAAAAGACATCGAAAAGAAGATGAACGAAACAGGGATAACAGACATAGTAAACAAAGAAGGAACTTTGAGAGCGATCTATTCTAGAGAATCTGCGATGCACTAGGCATTAAAAAAACAAGAGCTACAGCCTATACCCTCAATCGGATTCAGTGGTTGAGCTAATGAATAGGAGAGTTCAAAACTATTTGGTAAAAATTATATCGAATCATCAGCAAGGTGAGACCAGTATCTTCCATTCTTTGCAGTAGCCTACAGAAGTTAATGAATCAACGGGTCAAATACCCGCAAAAGTCATATTACGAGATGCAACTTCCTTGTGATCTAGAGTTTTGATGTCGACCTGGAGAAGATGTAGCTGGGCGAAGATTATGTGAACGAATTCCGAAGAAGAATGGACGATATACACGAGTTGGTCTATTCTCATTTCCAAATTGCCAGCGCAAAATGAAGAAACGGTACGGTGGTATGGTATGGTATGGTACATCGGGGCAGGGCCCACTTGTGAGCTTTTCAGACACTTAGACCTCTTACGGCGGGTCCATTGTATCACCCCTATCTTACGGACCAGGTCCATACGAACCTGATCTTCGGCATTTCTGTGGGCCAGGCTGCACCGAGTTCCCATGTCTGTCGGAATCATGGGTAATCCCCCAGAAACCTTATGGCCTTACAGAAAGCCACAAGTCTCTTAAGAGGCAACTCCCTCACCTGGTTCGGCTGCCTAGATCTCGATCCCAGGATCTGGACCTCTGATAGGCCAATGCCTATCAGGGCCAATGCCCATTCCCAGAGGATATGTGAGGAGGTAAATGGTACGATACCCAAGCCGAAAAGGGATGTTTTAAGAAGAACTACAAAGTCTGGCTCTACAATTCAAAAGTTTCATATCGGCCCTTTCTTATCGTTTACTGGATTACTCTTGTTGATTAATGATTATTATTTTCTTGATTTATCATTATTCAAAATTAGTCAAACTTATTAAAATTGCTGAACTGGCATTATAAGTTTTATTTTACTGATCTATAAATAGGACACTGGTACTTACACTTCATGGAGAAATGTAAAAAGCAGATTCGACCGGCGTCCAGGAGATAATTCTAAATCTACAAGTCGGAAAATTGAAAGAATACCCATGAACGATCTTATCAAGCACATATTTTGGATTTGCTGCCCTCTTCTATAAATAACAAACGAGTGAGATAGATTAATAGAGTAACCATAGAGTTCAGATGAAATTTATTTTCTTCGTGAGATTTGAGTAAACTATTCAAATATTTCCAGTGGGTAAAATATATCCAAAATTAGTAAAACTATTTTTTTTTAATTGAAAATAATTTGCACGGGTAACAATAAACAGAATACATAAACAATACCAGAAGCTGCGAACATAATACATGCGGCACAAAACAGAGAAACCTTTCGTTTGATGGTCGCCAACCCTCGGTAGAAGACGGCACATAAAGAAGAAGAACAATAAACAGCTTTAACACTTCTCTTTGCCTCCATTGGGTTTTACTCTATAAGAGTTGCTTTCATTTTTTAATGTTCTATAATAAGTTTTGTCTCCAGCTTCATACATTTTTTTACAATTTTCTAAGGAATCGCTCTTTGGTTTAAAATTTGTCACAGTTCTTATTTATCAGTCTTAAAATCAGGCCATATCGAAATCGCACGTTGGTATTTCGTAGCCTTTTTCTCTATTTAAAAAAATATGGTCCTCGGTTATTTAGCTTACTTTAATTTGTTTTTAATAAAAAGAAGGGTCCCTATGGACCCCTCCGGGGCCCGGGCCCCTGGGCGCGCGCCCCAAGCGCCCAATGGATAAAACGGCACTGCTTTAAGTGGTGAGAAAGATTTGAACTATATTACAATATCAAAAAGGTTACATGCAATATCATAGTCAAAAATATAGTCATCTACTGTAAGTAAAATTAACACGAAAATATCGACCTCCAGACAAAAATTGTTAAAAAGAAATTGTAATAATTTTAAATACGGTTTATTTGGAACAATTTCAGTTTTTACCATTTTTGTCGAAAAGTTAAAAATGGCGGAGATATTGAGCAAAACAGGTTCCCCTTTAAAATCAAGATGGCGGCTAACGTAACGAAGGAATTCATTCGTGATTTTAAATTTAGGCTACTATTGACTCTCCTAAAGATTAGAAAAATAAAATTTTGGGCAGCTCGGCATGCAAGGTCTAAGACTAATATACTTTTGAGTCTGATATTACTGCATGTAACTTTTTTGTTATTGTAATATAATTCAAATCCTTCTAACCACTTAAAGTCATATGTTTTGGCTATCTGTGGGCAAATTTTCAGTCAAATCGATGATGGTGTATTTTTTGAATGGAGAAAAATGTAAAAAAAACGGTATTTTAACGTTTTCTACACTATAAAATTTGATCAAAACCTTGTTTTGAATCAAAATAACTTGTTATAATGCCATATAATGACATTTTTGAGTCCCTTTAATAAACACCAAATCACTGTAAAATCACATAAAATAACATTTTGAGAAAAAAAGAAGAAGACGATTTTTTTGACCTTAAATATCTTATTTTTTCGTCCCGCACAAGCTATATACTAATTTTGAGACAAATTGGAGATCCAAAATTTTATGCCTGAGTGATTTGACATGGAATGTACCAAATACAATAGGTATCATAAAACATAAACTTAAGTTTATTAGAGGGAAATAAAAAAGTTAATACCCATAACTGTTTTTAACCCATGCATACATACTTGCAATTATTATGGTAACACAAACTCCGAGTGATCTATTTATAGTTAGGGTCAAAATTCAAAAACTCAAAGATATAAACCAATTTCATAAATATTTTCATATTAGTACAATAATAGTAATATAATTTTGAAACTAAACAAAATACTAATAATAATTTGGGCGTTTACGGGTTAATATCTAAATCATTTTGCGACCGAAAAAAACTTGCATGTTCATTTATCAAGGTCAATCGATAGAAATAGATTGAGTTCTATTTTCATTGAGGTCATAAGCCTCAGTGAATTTTTCTGAAAAATCAAAATAAAAATGCGAAGTGACACTATAAACAATGTATGACGCACATAATTTAAAATAAAATTCCTAACTTTTTTTTATTTCTCACAAAATGACAGAACTAACAACTCCTATACAGTGCTAGTCAAAAGTCTCTTATCTTTTGAACGGTTTTACCTATAATAGTGAAATTTGGATGGAGGAAATTAACTGACGTAAGCTTCTTAATTAGTTATGACAGGTGACGTCATAGTGACAGATGACGTTACAGAGCCACTGTGACCGATAATTTTAAATGGGACCTTATGGCAAGTGATACCTCGTTTGAAAGGTATTCAAAATACCTACTCAGCCATACTAATTTTTTTGTGTTTTAGTTGATTTTGATTTTGGTGAATAAATTAAATAAATATAATATTGTAGCTTCGCATTTAATTAATAAAAATTCAAATGTACGCCTATGGTTTTTTTGTCAAAAAAGTTGACGTTTTTCGATTCTCTAGTAGTTTTTACGTCAACGTCAACCTTTTTGACAAGTAATCATAGGCGGAATTTTGAATTTTGAATTAATTAAATGAAACTACAATTTTATATTTATTTCATTAATTCGTCAAAATTAGCTTAAACTTAAACAATATTAGTATGACTGAATAGGTATTTTCAATACCTTTCAAACGAGGTGTCACTTGCCATAAGGTCCCAGTTAAAATTATCTGTCACAGTGGCGCTGTAAAGTCATCTGTCACTATTACGTCACCTGTCATGACTAGTTAAGAAGCTTACGTCCGTTTATTTCCTATCTCCAAATTTCACTATTATAGGTATAACCGTTCAAAAGATACGAGGGGGGGTACGGACTTTTGACTAGCGCTGTATATTCTTAAATAATTATTACTAACTAATCATCTGAGCACAATTTAAATAACAAAGTACTAAACTCCAAGAATTTAACACAAATTTTTTACTGAAATGTTCTATATAAGGATTGGGCGCTTTTCGACCCAACATGAGCCATCATCATCAAATACAGGAAAAAACACCAAAGAACTGACCCAACAGTCAGGAGAAAGGATCGATTGGCTCAAAAAATAAATTATACATACACAATGTATTTATAACATAAACATCGTTTTTTCTGATAAATGGTTTATTTTCTGAGATTCGTGTTGAAAAATTAACATAGTGAAAAAACTCTATAGAGCAAAGGTTGCTTAGAATTAGTCTTCTTCTTCTTCTTCTTCTTCTTTTTGTATAGACATGACTCTGTCTGTTTTTTCAATGTGCCTCTAGTAAGTTATTCCATCGTTTTCGTGGTCTCCCCACTGATCGTCTTCCTATTGGGGAACCGTCTCTCGCTGTCCTGACTACCCTATTCGGCTTATGTGGTCATTCCATTCTATTCTTCCGTTTCTTACCCAGTTATTAATATTATACACCTGGCATCACCGTAGTATATCTGTAGTTCTAGCTCTGTCCCATAGAGGCTTACCATCGCTTTTTCGAAGGGTTTTCATCTCCGCTGTTTCGAGCAATCTTTTTGTCCTCTCTGTGTCGGGTCGTGTTTCTGTCAAATGCTTTCTTAAGTTCCACGAAACATAAATATGCCGGTTTGTTGTATTCCAACAATTTCTCTTGAATTTGCCTCATTATAAATATAGCGTCAGTGCATGACCTTCCCGACCTAAAACCTTGTTGTCCTTCTGCTAATGTTATAATTTCATTCAATTAGTTTGTTATCACTTTGGCTATTAATTTTAATGTTGTGTTTAATAAGTTAATTCCTCGGTAATTCTCCGGGTCCGATTTGTCTCCTTTTTTGAAGAGAGGTATTAGGATGCTTGATATCCATTCTTGTGGTATTCTGTTTAGTTCTATTATTTTTTGTATTAGTTTTAATAGTTATTTAGTTAGATCTTGTCCTCCGTACTTTAGGAATTCGTTCGATATTCTCTGGAGATTTTCTATTTTTTTATTTTCTTAATGCGTCCTTTACCTCTCCCTCCTCGATGTTTATTTGGTCGTTTGTTGTAACTTCAGGTGTTGGTAGTCCATTATCGTCGCCTTTAGCAAATAGAGATCGGAAGTAGTCTGCCCATGTTTCCTTCTGAATGTGTTTTAATTCTTTCATCTCCTTTCTTTGTCCTCTGATCATTATCTATACTTCTTTTTGTGTTCCGTAGAAGTCGTGTCCCATCTGTTTTGAGAAACTCTGCCAGTGCTCCCTTTTTATTTGTCTCACTAAATTATTCGTTTAGTTTCTGATTCGTTTGTAGTGGTTGTATGCTTGTTTTGTTTGTTTCGTTTTATATTGTAAAAAGGCTTTCCTCTTTTCTTCCCATTTTATCTTAACTTCCTTTCTAAACCACGGGGTTTTCTTCTTTAATAATATGTGAGTATTCGTTACTTTTCTCTCTTCAAGTGATTCTGTTGCAGCGTTGATTATGTTATCTTTGAGTTTTTGCCAGCTTTCATCGATGTTACCGTTTTCTAATATTCCATTCTCAGCAATCTTCTCTGATATATTTTTCCTGTATAAGTATTCCGTGGATTCCGTATGTTGTAGTCCTTCGACTTTGATTTTTGTTTGTGTTGGTGCTGCCCTCTTGGGTAGAATTAGTCAGTGTATCGATTTCCGGACTTATTTTGAATGTACCTTTTTCTACCCCGAGAAGGGGTGAAACTCACCCCTTTACTTTTTGTCACTTTTTTTCTTTGACATGTTAGCTATGTATATGCCAAATTTCATGTCAATCCAAGCGGTTCTTTTTAATTTGGAGGTTTTGCAATATGTTACCGTGAGTGAATGGACTAATAAGATTTTTACTTATAATACACTACTCCAAGAAATTTAGGCACCACCTTAAAAATGAGTCCCTAAACCTGTTCCGATTTAAGTTATATTTTTTAATTAAATGTTATAGCCTTAATATTTAACAATATCGCTGTAATAATATTGTTGCTAGACAGGTAAATTGTCGTTGTATACCGGGTGTACGAATCAAACTGTGTTTATTTCTCAAATTTCGCATCAGCCTGTGAAATTTTATAGCATTTATAAATTACTGAAATTAAAACCTAATTATAGCCCCAGATTTTCTTAAATTTTGTGGATTATAAGAGGCAGTGATTGCGCATTTTTTGACAAACAATGCATTTATGGTAATATGAGCCGTATGCGCGCCTATGAAGAAAATAAAATTCTTAATTGTATGTCAAACAATTCGCAATAACTACCTCTTAAAACCTACCAAATTTCAATTGCTTATCTCAACCGGTTTTTGGGCAATAAATAAATCGTCAGTTTGTAAGAAAAATTTCAACATCCCTTACCTCGGAAATGAAGTATTTGCGAACATATGTTTATAAAGCAAAACGTCAAAATTTTTTCATGTAGAATTACCACTTAAAGTTTGCCGCCCTTATTTAGAAACACCCTGTGTTGATGAAGAACATGCCTAATTGTTTAAATACCTAACTTTTTTATTATCCAACATAAGCGAATATAATCAAAAACAGAACGTTAAGAAAACCTGTGGGTATAATAGTTGGGTTTTAATTTCAGTATTTTATAAATGCTAGGATATTCCACAGGATTTGGTGATTTTTAAAAAAAATCACAGTTTGATTGGTACACCCGGTATACAGTGACAATTTACCTGTCTACTGACAATTTTATTACAGCGATATTGTTAAAGTACCTACATATTAAAAAAAAAAGAATGTGTGTGTACTTTGTACGCACGTAAGAAGTTATACTTCTATTATTATGATTTCAACGAAATTAATATACTTAACAGGTTATTTGTATTTTATTTAAATATTAACCTAACTTTCTTTACCTACCACTTTAAAAATATTTTTTTTAACGTCCAAAAATATAAAAAAAAGAATATGAGTCGTCCGGGATTTGAACCCGGGACCTCGTGATCTCCGGTCACACGCTCTACCACTGAGCTATATACCTTTTGCTTTGACAGGTTAGAAGATTTCTCATACATACTGACAAATTTAATAGACCAAGTGAAG
Organism: Diabrotica virgifera virgifera; assembly: GCF_917563875.1. Lineage (NCBI taxonomy): Eukaryota > Metazoa > Arthropoda > Insecta > Coleoptera > Chrysomelidae > Diabrotica > Diabrotica virgifera. The sequence goes on from NC_065451.1 coordinate 37,646,817, forward strand.
TGTACAAAAATACTTTAAATATACCTACTATTATTATAAAATATCTTATTCCCGAGGAAGACAAATCCAGAGACACAAAAATTATAATAAATAATACATTTACTAAAAACTCTAATATATCCTTTTTTATGACTTATATAAGTATGTGACTTATTTGCTCTGACAGCGCTGATACATACATATCTTGAAATATTAGCAACGAAATACATACTGTCTGTGTGCGCATGCGTCCGGCATTATAAAATTTCACTCTCGATCGTAAAGAAGTATAACTTCAAAAATCAACTAAATCGAACAACAGGTTTAGGAAATTCAATACATTAAAAATGACCCATTTTTAAGGTGGTGCGTTAATTTTTTGGAGTAGTGTAGATGATTTTTTTTTCACATAGGTACGTATAGACTGGGGCTGGGGTGTAAGGATTTATATAAACTCGCAGGTGAATTTGATAATTATTGAAGGATTTATTATTATCTATCTTGTTATTGGTAAATATAATATTATAATAACCGGTAATTATGCATAATCACCGATTCATCACATTTACTGTAACATAATCATCCTTATCATAAAAGCACAATACTTAATTCCAGTACCAATAAGACAAACAGTAAAAAAATGACAAACAAGATAAAAACTGTTAATTGTTCTAAAAAGTGTTTTAATTTCGAATCAGCATGATCGTGTCACGTGAGTTAAAACTAAAAAGTGGGTAGTATAATATTAGGAGAGCGACTGTCTAGGAACCATTGACAGTGACCGTCAAACTACCTGCCCGCGCGGGATACACCGCGCGTTTTACAAACAGACAACTGCACGCTGATTTCTTCGCGACACGCAAACTTCCTAACTTTGCTACCGCATATTTTTCAAAATGGATACACGGTTCGAAATGATATAATTTTGTGCACTATCGTTTTTCCTACGCAAGATTTTCCTTTTCCTGCATCTTCACATCACTTTGTATTTTCGCTAAATTTCTAAAGTTAAATTAACCAAGTTACCGTTTAATAACCGCAATACATAAAATAATTTTCGTTCACAATAAGTAAACAACCATGGTTCATAAACACAGTTACGATCTGGAAAAGAAAATTCCTTCATTGGAAAAATCTGCAAACTCTCCTTTAGGTAAGTAATTTTTTGAAGTATCATATCTACATCTATTATAAAAAACTGTTTCTTTCTAAGTTGCCACTTTGATATATTTCGCGATATAATAAAAATGTCAGTAAACGAAAATATACTTCTTCTTTAGCCCATTTCTATCCAACTTTGGACATAGGCCTTTCCCAAATCTTTGCAAATCTGTTTGTTCTTTGCCGAGCTTTTCCAATGAAAATATATTTAGATACAATAAATTTTTTAAACCGAGGCAATGTTAGAAATATTATTACGAATTTACCATTTTAGGTAATATAAAAAATACGATGTTAAGATTTTTAACTCTTTTATAATTCTATCTTTTATCCTTAGTTTCTTAAATTCACAGTAAATCTATTTCCCAATTAATGTGTTTAGCTGTATTAGTTCGGGAAATAAGATTTCTGTCAGAACTATGATAAATCCAGTTTTTCCAGAATTTGTTTTTTTGGTTTTTCTAGGCCTATATAAATAAAACATATTATTAACAATTTAGTGTAAAACATGCCATTTTTTTGATATTTTGCTTACCATAAAATAAGGCAAAATGGTTAATAATTGTTTATAGCTATTGTAAAAAATCAAACTAAATATTTGTTATTGTGCCTAAAATTATGTATCGTGATTCTTAAGAAACTCTCAAAATTTAAGATCGATCCATGAATTAGTTTAAATTTATGTTTTTAAAATTGAAAAAAAAACTATTGCTCGTAGATAAACAAAACCTTTTGTTATATTCGAAAAGAAACTGATTATTTCATTCATAGCAGATTCTGGCCAATAGAAAGCTACAGAAATAAAAATTACAGTGATTATTTTTTAATGATTTTAACTTCCAGTCGTATAGTAAGATTTTTGATCATGTGTTTAATTCTATCCAATCAGATTATTGTTACATTGGTAACAAATTTTAAGATTTGGTAATTTTCTACTGTAGGAAATTACAGTGATTATTTCATTCATAGGAGATTCTGACCAATAGAAAGCTACAGAAATCTGAATTAAATCGATAATTTTTGATAATCTCCCGTCGTTAAGTATATTACGTCAGATGCCCTTCGTTGCTACGAAAAAATACATTCAGTGACATTAATGGCAATTAATGTTTTAAAAATTATAAAAGTGATGACTTTCAATCGTCAAATATTTATAAAAACTGTGTGTTTAATGGTACTTACATAAATAAATTACAATAAAATTTTGGTTTTGAACAGTTTTATTTATGAAATAATCGCAACAAATTGCACTCGACCTCTGAAATTAATATAGAATTTTTGCTCTCGTGACACTTTGACATAATTTTACTCGCCTTCGGCTCGTGAAATTAAAACTGTCAAAGTGTCACTCGGGAAAAATTCAATAATTTCAGAGCTCTTGTGCAATTACTACTGATTATTTCATTCATAGGAGATTCTGACCAATAGAAAGCTACAGAAATCTGAATTAAATTGATAATTTTTGATAATCTCCCGTCGTTAAGTATATTACGTCAGATGCCCTTCGTTGCTACGAAAAAATACATTCAGTGACATTAATGACAAATGTTTTAAAAATTATAAAAGTGATGACTTTCAACCGTCAAATACATATTTATAACAACTGTGTGTTTAATTTCACTAATTGGTACTTACATATATAAATTACAATAAAATTTTGGTTTTGAACAGTTTTATTCATGAAATAATCGCAACAAATTGCACTCGAACTCTAAAATTAATATAGAATTTTAGAGCTCTTGTGCAAATACTACTGAGAATTTTTTTAAGAAGATTATTTCTGTTCAATTGCAACCAATTTCCTAGTTTTGACAACTGTCACATTTATGAAAATATCCATAATATACTTTTAGTTCTGCATCTAATGTCAAATTGTCACGAGAACACAAATAGGCAAATTTAAGCGCTCGATTTACTTCGGTAAGATTATTTCATAAATAAAACTGTATTTATAAATAAATTAACCAACATTTTATTAATATTTTCATCTAATTATTTGCTAAACTGTGCTTTTCACCTTGACAAGTTCAAAAATGTGTGTCAACTTAATAGGGATCAATGTCACTGACTGTTTTTATTTAAAGACTTGTATTTTATATGTAAGTATTAAAAAATAATCTTACGAATATCACACGACAGTAAGAATAAATAAGAAAATAATGCTTCATTTTTTCTCAAATTTGTTGTCGTTGAGCATTAGCCTAGTCTACAGACAACAAATTTTCGAAAAACTGTCGCATTATTGTCAATTTATTCTCACTCTCTTGTGATATTATACCCGATTATTTTTTTAATGATTTTAACTTCTAATCGTATAGTAGTGTATATGTCTGTATATTATATGATATATGAAAATGTGTAACATATTGTAATTCAACTTGTAAAATTGCGTTAATACCAAACTAGACTGGCTAATTGGCTATGCCAAGGCCATAAAGAAAGGAAAAAAAATCGTATAGTAAGATTTTTGATCATGTGTTTAATTCTGTCCAATCAGATTATTATTATATGTTAGAATTTTTTTAAGTAGATTGTTTCCTTTTAATTTCAACCAGTTTCCTGGTTTTGACATCTGTCACATTTAAGAAAATATCCATAATATACTTTTCGTTCTCCATCTAATGTCAAATTGTCACGAGTAGAACACAAATAGGCACATTTAAGCGCTCGATTTACTTCGGTAAGATTATTTCATGAATAAAACTTTATTTATAAATAAATTAACTAATATTTTATTAATATCTTTATCTAAATATTTGCTAAACTGTGCTTTTCACTTTGACAAGTTGAAAAATGTGTGTCACATTAATTGGAATCAATGTCACTGACTGTTTTTATATAAATAATTGAATTTTATATGTAAGTCTTAAACAATAATCTTACGAATATCACACGACAGTAAGAATAAATAAGAAAATAAGGCTTCATTTTTTCTCAAATTTGTTGTCATTGGGCAATAACCACTCGAGCCCTGCGGGCTCTCGTGTCTATTGCCAGACAACAAATTTTCGAAAAACTGTCGCATTATTGTCAATTTATTCTTACTGTCTTGTGATATTATACTCAATTATTTTTTAATGAATTTAGTTTTTAATCGTGTAGTAAGATTTTTATTTCACCCAACAAGTTTCCTAGTTTTGACAACTGTCACATTTAAAAAATATTTATAAGAAGCTTTTAATTCTGCATATAATGTCAAATTGTCACGAGGAGAATATAAATCGGCAAATTAAAGCGCCCAGTTTACTTCGGTAAGATTATTTTATGAATAAAACAGGATTTATAAATAATTTTAACTAATATTTTATTAATTTCTTCGTCTAAATATTTGCCAAACTGTGCTGTTCACTTTGACAAGTTGAAAAATGTGTGTCACATTAATTAATTGGGATCAATGTCACTGAATGTTTTTATACAGACTTTTTATATGAAGTATTAAAAAATAAACTTACGGATATCACATGACAGTAAGAATAAATGAGAAAAACATGCTCCACTTTTTCCAAACTAGTTGTAATTGGGCAATAGCGTTGCCAGAAAACAAGTTTTCGAAAAATTGTCGCGTTATGGTCAATTTATTCTCACTCTCTTGTGATATTAATGCCGATAATTTTTGATAATATCCCGTCGTCAAGCATTACTTCAGATGCATTACTACGCAAAAATGAACATTCAGTGACATTAATGACAATTAATGTTTTACAACTTGTCACAGAGAACACCAAGAAACAAGTTTAGCAAATATTCAGGTGAAGATATCAATAAAATATTAGTTAAAATGACTTAAAAAGACAGTTTTATTCATGAAATAATGAATCATTTTCTCTAAAATGTATAACAAACATTTTATATGCAAAAAATATTTTTGCACATTTAATTATTGTTTAAAAACAACTATAATAAAAAGCAGCTGTAAAAGTCTTCAAGGATTTCAAACCTCCCGAAGATTTTTACGTGAAATCCATATTTTTTCACAGATAGAATGGGGTATTATTGGAATTTATATAAATTCGCCTAAGAATTTGATAGATTTTGAAGAATTTATCTAATTTATCAAGTTTCTTGGTGATGTTGAGTATATATTTTTTATAATAACTGGCAAGTATGCATATTCACCGATTGATCACATTTTTCACATAATCATAATCATTCACATAATTATAATACATTATCATCCTTATCATAGAAACGCAATACTTAATTCCGGTACCAATAAGACAAACAGTAAAAAATGAATTTTGAAGAAATGAATAAAAAAAGATAAAAACTGCTAATTGTTCTGCAAAGTGTTTCAATTTCGAATCAGCATGATCGTGTCACGTGAGTTAAAACTAAAAAGTGGGTAGTATAATATTAGGAGAGCGACTGTCTAGGAACCATTGACAGTGACCGTCAAACTACCTGCCCGCGCGGGATACACCGCGCGTTTTACAAACAGACAACTGCACGCTGATTTCTTCGCGACACGCAAACTTCCTAACTTTGCTACCGCATATTTTTCAAAATGGATACACGGTTCGAAATGATATAATTTTGTGCACTATCGTTTTTCCTACGCAAGATTTTCCTTTTCCTGCATCTTCACATCACTTTGTATTTTCGCTAAATTTCTAAAGTTAAATTAATCAAGTTACCGTTTAATAACCGCAATAAATAAAATAATATTAGTCCGCAATAAATAAACAACCATGGTTCATAAACACAGTTACGATCTGGAAAAGAAAATTCCTTCATTGGAAAAATCTGCAAACTCTCCTTTAGGTAAGTAATTTTTTGAAGTATCATACCTACATCTATTATAAAAAACTGTTTCTTTCTAAGTTGCCACTTTGATATATTTCGTGATATAATAAAAATGTCAGTAAACGAAAATATACTTCTTCTTTAGCCCATTTCTATCCAACTTTGGACATAGGCCTTTCCCAAATCTTTACAAATCTGTTTGTTCTTTGCCGAGCTTTTCCAATGAAAATATACTTAGATACAATAAATCTATTTCCCAATTAATTTGTTTAGCTGTATTAGTTCGGGAAATAAGATTTTTGTCAGAACTATGATAAATCCAGTTTTTCCAGAATTTGTTTTTTTTTTGGTTTTTCTAGGCCGAACGCATATTCTTCGTAACTTTGCTACCGCATATTATTCAAAATGGATACACGGTTCGAAATGATATAATTTTGTGAACTATCGTTTTTCCTACGCAAGATTTTCCTTTTCCTGCATCTTCGCATCACTTTGTATTTTCGCTAAATTTCTAGTTATATTCTATTATCCGGTTTTTTCTAAGTTAAATCAAGTTACTGTTTAATAACCGCAATAAATAAAATAATATTAGTCCGCAATAAATAAACAACCATGGTTCATAAACACAGTTACGATCTAGAAAAGAAAATTCCTTCATTGGAAAAATCTGCAAACTCTCCTTTAGGTAAGTCAGTTATCATATATATACCTATCTATGATAAAAAACTGTTTGTTTGCCCCTTTCGAAGTTGCAACTTTTATATTATACTTTACGGTATAAGGGAAATTTATAAATGAAAAATTAAATGCAGTAATTTTCTTTAAGAGTGAAAATGTTCTATAATACACTCACCGGCACAAAATTCCGCCACCCAAAATTTTTGATTAAGTTTGACAATCTATAACTTTCTTATTTTTACTCCGATTTTCAAAATGTAACACGTATTAAAGTTGTTTGTTATTATTCCGATAACAAAATTTTTTTTGCTTAGATGGCATTATACGGGGGCGTTGTATTTTCTCCTAACTTTAAAAAATTCTGTGGAAAAATTGGAGATCTAATTTTGATTCATACTTAGTGTGACCAACTCCAATTCAGTCGAATTCGAAACAAGGCTGAAAAAATACCTGAAATCCGGGACTTTTCAATGAAAATTGAGCCATTTTTTTTTAATATAAAACTTTAATATTATCATTTTATTTAGATATTATTTAACATTTTTATGCTGACAATGATATTTTTGATGGGATTCAGCCACAATTAGTGGTAATGATTATTTCATTCATAGGAGATTTTGACCAATAGAAAGCTGCAGAAATAAAAATTTAAAGTGATATTTTTTGATAATATCCGGTCGTCAAGTATATTACATCAGATGCTCTTCGTTGCTACGAAAAAATACATTCAGTGACATTAACGACAATTAATGTTTTAAACGTTATAAAAGTGATGACTATCAACCGTCAAATATTTATAACAGCTGTTTGTTTAATCGTACTAATTTGTACTTACATAAATAAATTACAATAAAATTTTGGTTTTGAACAGTTTTATTCATGAAATAATCGCAACAAATTACACTCGATCTCTAAAATCGAATGAAATCGAAAATGATTATCGAATTTTTGCCCTCGTGACACTTTGACATAATTTTACTCCCTTTCGGGTCGTGAAATTAAAACTGTCAAAGTGTCACTCGGGAAAAATTCGATAATTTTAGAGCTCTTGTGCAATAATAAATAACTGATAATTACATTTTTGTTAGTTTTTGCCATTTCAACATCCAATCCGGAAATTGGATAATCAACTGATATTGGAGTTCCATGTAAATATAACCTTAGGTTAATATAAAAATGTAATTACCATTACAACCAATGGTGGCTTAATTCCATCAAAAATATAATTGTCAAATATGCTACAAGAAAACCTCTTCAGAACATTTTTTTGTTGATTACTATTGTAGCTTGTTTCTTAAAATCATACTTGTTTTGGATGAAATATAATACCACCATATAAAATGTGTGCATTTTGGATGTGGTATTAGAATATTAGACTCTAGAAATTGTCGACTTTTTTCGTTCCACCAATTCAATTTGATGTGAATTCTTAGAAAAATAACATTTAAAATAAAATTTTACCAAAAAGTAAACAATTCGGATGGCCCGGAAGCCTTGTCCGGGACACGACTTCGCAATTCGGGCCATGTCCCGGATCTTTCGGGCTAGTTGGTCACACTATTCATACTCCTTTTGTATTATCCTGGAGGTATCACTAAGGTTTTGGTTTTTGAATTATCCGAATATCTCTTTTCTTGTAAGAGCTGTAAATAAAACACTGCCTTGAAGGTTTTTTTAATAGTCCAGGGCGCATCTGTTTTGAGATGGACGTTGAGAGGTGACTCAAATTTTTTTGCAGAAATTGCTTGAAAATAAATCAAATAATAATATTTGAGTTATCCTCCCTCTCAAAAAGGTCCGGAACATTGTTTAAATAATCAAAATGTAAAAAAATGAAGGAAAAATTCGATTTTTTTCTTGGTTTTTTGATTATAATTTTAAAACTGTTCATTTTCGAGAAAAGTTGTACTGACATAAAAGTTGCGTAATTAAATTTACTACAACAGAATTGTTTAAAAGTTTAAAAAATAGTCACCCTAGCTGCAAAATAGCAATAATTGCGAAAAAAACATACAAAAACAAGTATTCGCATTTTACGTTTTTCAACCATTTATGCTACACTTAGGACCTTCATGTTTCACCCAGAAAAACTTTATGATATGTTAAAACAATACTGTAAATTTCATTAAGGTCGGTTCAATAGGTTTTGCAAAATAAATTTTGCAATCCAGCTTTCGCAAAAAAAATTCATTTCTTCAAAATGTTAAAGGACTGAAAAAAAAGCAGATAGCAAGTTGAAATTTTTTTGCTTATAGAAGTGTACTGTATCTTTCATTTGCAATTTGCAAAATTAAAATCGATTAATTACCACGGCGTCAGGAAATTTTTTAAATAAACATTAATTTTTGGTGCTACGCGCAGGACAGCGGTGTTCGATTCACACAAGTTGATTTCCACCAAAATTTCTTCCAATCTTTACCTAATATATTGTTTTCTTACTCTATATTTTGTTGTATTTTAATATTTTTATTCCACAAAAATCAAACTAATTTTATTATTGTTTGTGAAATATTGTTTAAACAATTGCATATGTTTAAAAATAATAAACTTTTATTCCCTTAAGTTAAAATATATGAACAAATAAATTTTTTGCTAATAAAAGTGTTATTTGAAAGGATAGAGTATGTGTTTTTATTTTGCAATAAACAAATTTATTTATTTTTATCGAAATGTAATAAAAATTAAAATGTATCAATCATTATCAAAGGTCACTGGAATGCCCAATCAGAGCAAACTATCCGCTGTCCTGCGCGTAGCACCAATAATTAATGTTTATTTTAAAAAATTCCTGACGCCGTAGTGTTAATCGATTCTAATTTTGCAAAATTGCAAATGAAAGGTACAGTACACTTCTATTCGAAAAAAAATTTCAACTTGCCATCTTCTTTATTTTTAGTCCTGTAACATTTTGAAAAAATGAATATTTTTTGCGAAAGCTGGATTGCAAAATTTATTTTGGAAAATGTATTGAATCAATCTTAATGAAATTTACAGCATTGTTTTACTGTATCATATAGTTTTTCTGGGTGAAATATGAAGTTCCTAAGTATAGCATAAATGTTTGAAAAACGTAAAATGCGAATACTTGTTTTTGTATGTTTTTTTCCGCAATTATTGCTATTTTGCAACAAGAGTGACTATTTTTTAAATTTTTAACTAATTCAATATTGTAGAAAATTTAATTATGCAACTTTTATGTTAGTAGAACTTTTCTAGGAAATGAATACTTTTAAAGTTATAATCAAAAACGAAGAAAAAAATCGAATTTTTCCTTAATTTTTTGATATTTTGATTATTTAAACAATGTTCCGGACCTTCTTGAGAGGGAGGATAACTCACATATTATTATTTGATTTATTTTTAAGCAATTTCTGCAAAAAAATTTGAGGCACCTCTCAACGTCCAAATGTACTAATTTTTTTACAGATGCGCCCTGGTCTATAATTAAAAATATCAACCGCACTAAAATTAACAAAACAAAACAATGCAATAGCTGGTATGTCCACCTTTTGGAGCAACGACTGCTCGCAATCTGTTTGACATCGAATAAAGATGTCTTATGCTTGCCTGGGGAATAGCCCGATATTCCTCTACTAAAGTCATAACTATACCAAATTTTCTGGAGGCCTAGGATGACGGCGAATAGCTTTTTTTTAAGTCATCCCATAAATTCTCAATAGGATTGAGATCTGGGCTGTATGCGTTCCATTCTACTCTTATCAATACAACCTCTATTTTACGAGTCCATCAGGGTTTTTATTTACAAAAAATGGCACAGCTCTTACAAGAAAAGAGTTACTCGGATAATTCAAAAAACAAAAATTTTAGTGATGGTTCCGGGATAATATGACAGGACTATCAAATTAATCAGCTCTTCCATTTTTCCACAGAATTTTTTAAAGGTAGGAGAAAATAAAACGCTTCCTTTCACCCCTGTATAATGCCATGCAAGCATAATTTTTGTGTTACCGGAATAATACCAAACGATATCAATACATGTACCTAGAAACTGGTGCAAAAATCTTGAAAATCGGAGCACAAATAATAAAGTTATAAATTGTCAAACTTAATCAAAAATTTTGGGTGGCGGAATTTTGTGCCGGTGAGTGTATTATCACAACAGTGTATCTGTGATCTGTAACAATCATAATAATAATTTGAAAGAACTCACGAGTTTCTAAATTTAAATAATATGTAAACAGCTGACCGAGATTATTTGCTAAAAACCCGTATTTTTGCAATAATTTATAAATGCTAATAACTTTGTTTTCTGAATCATGATATGTAATATACCTCTTTAAAATTATGGAAATTAATGAGCTATTTAAATCACAGCTGGATCGACCAAATAATTTGTAAGTTACCTACTTTGTTTATCAACAGCTGATAACCACCTATCTCGGAAACACCCTATTTCGGAAACTAAACATTTGCGGACATACGTTTATAAAGCAATCTGTCATTATTTTTTCATGCAGAAATACCCCTTAAAGTTTGCCATACTTATTTAAAAATACCCTGTATTAATGAAAAAAACAAGACTATTTGTTAAAGTACCTAACTTTTTATTATCCAAGATAAGCGAATAAATCAAAAAACAGAATGTTAAGAAAACATAACATAAAACATAAACATAATAATACATAATAGTAAAACATAAACATAACAAAACATAAACATACTAGTACAGGGTGAGACGTTGAGAAGTGACTCAAATTTTTTTGAAGAAATTGCTTGAAAATAACTCAAATAATAATTAAAAAATGAATGGGTTGCATGTGTGAGTCCATACTATTGTAGTAAAGAAAAGAGAGACGTTCTCACAAACAATTTATTTTACAACTGACGACCGGTTTCGCTGTCCACAATATTCACAGCATCTTCAGGTCACGGTAAAAGTAAAATTAAATGATACAAATAACAAAAAACCAGAGTTAGTTAAGTGGTCTGGTTGAAATCAAAGGGTAATGATCAAGCCAATATTAAAGTATATATATTTGTAGAGTAGCGGGGCAAAGTGATCTAAGTGCCAAAAAACATTTTATTGGGAAAACACAAAAAACCGTTTTTGAATCAAATTTATTGTCGTAAATCGTTTATTTAAAAATAAAAACTGTTAAATTAAGTCATTTTAAATATTAAACATGCTTCAAATATAACACATATTACAAAAAATGAAAATGATAAAGTGCTTAAACTGTCAAAATGTTTAAAAAATATTGTTTATTGTCATCATCGAGAAATTGCAACATTGCAGTGATGTCTTTCTTTTTAGATTCTTTTAAAGGTAAGGAATTTGGAAGAGAAGACAGTGTAGCATTTTTGATGGTAGTGGCAGTAATGCCAGGTTTTAGGACTATACAACTTTCCCACGGTGCTAAATCACTGTAACTTTCCTTGTACATGACGGTCCCAGGGTTGTTCTTTGAAACTCGAATCCAAACAGCTGTAGAAATTCCAAGTTTGGCTGTATTCAGAAACGCGGAAGAGGCTGCATCAAAATCAAAAAACGTTTTCTCGTCACCCATGTTCAGAACTTTGTAAGGACGTGAAGGTCTCGCTGTGACTATCGCCTTCATAACATCCTGCATATTAATTAGCTTGCATTGTCTTGCTCTTTTTTCGATTAAAGCAAAATCCCGATCTGAAGCTGAGAACGAATGACCTGATACAAGAAACTTATGATCAATCGTTTCAAAAACTTCATGGCGGACAAGAAAAATGTAGAAGAACAAAAGCATTCTGTTTTTCAACTGACCTGCACAGTTATCACTCCAAACGCACAGATTTTTTTTGTATGTATTGAGTAGTCCACAGTTTAGTGTTTGTAAAAGGCAAGATGCCATTTGGTTGCCTCCTCTTCCTGATTGCCCCTCATGCCAAATACACATCAATCCATCATCTGTATCAGCCACGTGAATACCAAAGTTGTAACCAGATATTTGGCGGGAATAGTACATACTACTGTGAGTTAGTTTGGGTAACGAAAAAACTTTCTGCAAATCCATTGTTATGGTGCACGTGTCACTTACTGGCCAAGTGCTTCGTATAAAGTCGCTTTTTATAGATGCGAAAACAGCTTCTACTTGGCTGTGATGTAACTCAAGTTTTGTTGTCCCTGTTTTCTTGATTGCTGGGTCAGAACTTTTGGTTGATATGCTCAGTTGATCGCATGTTTTGCAAGTATCCACTCGTGGTCGACGGAAGGATAGGTTCGGAAAATCCTTCAAAAAAACACTTTGGTAAAACTTGTGTGAAATATGAGTACAAGGATCCTTTTCTTGAAATGCCCTGAAAAGCCTATGCACATTCAGATCAGAGCTCAAATACTCTTTGTCCGACTTAAGTCGGTTGTAATGACTGACATCTCTAGGGAAGCTATTAATATGTTGTTTCACTAAACGACGATCATGGACAGTGAATTTAAACATTTTTGCACCACCTCGCTTGTCTGTGTAAGTGTAATCCCCACTTTTTTTCTTCTTGACAATGGTTGTAATCCTTTGGGGATTAACAGCAAAAATCTTCATGAATGTCTGTTTACAAACTTTTTGTAAACCTCCCTTACCATCAGGAACAGTGTAACTCATAGTGCATTGGCGTCGGCTCTCTGAATCATCATCGTAAGTACCATGACGACGTCGTGTCACCGTAAGTATCTGAATCAGTCCCATAAGATAACTACCCTGTTCATTTAAATCCAGTGAATAGTAGGACTCATGGAGTTGCATCTTCTCTATTCCAGTCAGTTCCTTACAATAGCTGTTCTTACATTTGCATTCAACCTGAAAACAAAAAAAGCAAAATATAAGGTTACATTGCAAATATTGGTTTTTGTTGCTAACGTCATTATTGCACACAAACTCGAAAATAAAAATTAATACTAACCTCGTTTTTAGGTTTACGTCTTGCCGGAACTAGTTTTTTAAATTTATCGGTAGTGTACGAATTTCCACTAACTCGTGCCTCACTCTGTATTTTTCTCTTACGTTTTTTGTTTTTAACTGTTTCATCACGACGAAATGCTTGTTCATTCATTATTTCATGCAAAATAGGAATTTTAACCTTAAAACGACACGTTCCCGAACGTTTATAAGCAATTACTGACATGGAACAATACTAATAAAGAAGCATGGCACTTAGAACAGTTTGGCCGGACACGTCCGAAGGACATACCGCTAGCTTGATCATGCAGTCAATTTTTAAATTAGGTAACAGTAGAATAGGGACTTAAATCACAGTGGGGCTATTGGCGATGGCACATAGAACACTTTGAGTGGAAAAAGTGATTTTTTGATTTTTTGGCACTTAGATCACTTTGCCCCGTCACTCTACATTTATGCATACATATAAATGCTAACATGTACGTAAATATGGTTTACAACCCTCACACTCACATACATGCACGCATTCAAATGTAGTGGCAACAAAAGTATGTTAAGTATAAGTATAAATATAAAATATACACTTACTTTCCGGTATAAGGGAAGAAAATAGCGGTATTCAATATCATACTTTTTCTCTATATTATGCTAAAGGGAGAGACGGTAGAGGTAACTTTTTCAAAGATCTTTTGAGATTAACTTTCAATCTACTCAACTATTTATTACATTCAACATATATTAACATAAATGAATGATTTTTTCATATTTGCCTTTTTCTGCCTCTTTCTACCTTTTTCTAACTTTTTCAGTAAGTAATATCACATAAAATCTCATTTATGTACAAATAGTCATAACTTTATATTACTATAAATTTAATTTCATGTACAGTTAGTTACCTTTACACTTGACTTTAATTCTGAATTATTTATTAATGATTTTATTGTTTGACACTTTTAATATTAAAAAGATTTTAGCAAATTTTTAAATAATTACTATTGTTCAATTTAATTTCAATATCTCCAACAAAACAAATTAAAATATTTTCACAATCACACCACAACTAGTACACAACTGACCAATTCTGGTTTAGAAAAATTGCACAACCAATCTTACATCAATTAGTTCTTGAACATCCAGAACAACATCTAATAATCCCAACTAAATTAAAATATACACACATATATAAAATAACATCACTTTATATATAACTAACAATTTTTTGGTTTCACGGTTTAATGTCGTGTTTCCTTACTAATCCCCTCAAGATCCTGCCAATTATTTTGGTTTTGTTAATGCATTACATTCAAATCTGTCCCTCTACCGTCTCTCCCTTTAGCATAATATAGAGAAAAATATGATATTGAATACCACTATTTTCTTCCCTTATACCGGAAAGTAAGTGTATATTTTATATTTATACTTATACTTAACATACTTTTGTTGCCACTACATTTGAATGCGTGCATGTATGTGAGTTTGATGGTTGTAAACCATATTTACGTACATGTTAGCATTTATATGTATGCATAAATATATATACTTTAATATTGGCTTGATCATTACCCTTTGATTTCAACCAGACCACTTAACTAACTCTGGTTTTTTGTTATTTGTAGCATTTAATTTTACTTTTACCGTGACCTGAAGATGCTGTGAATATTGTAAACAGCGAAACCGGTCATCAGTTGTAAAATAAATTGTTTGTGAGAACGTCTCTCTTTTCTTTACTACAATTAAAGAATAATATTTGAGTTATACTCCCACTCAAAATAGTCCAGAACATTGTTTAAATAATCGAAATGTCAAAATATGAAGGAAAAATTCGATTTTTTTATTGGTTTTTTGATTTTAACTCTAAAACTGTTCATTTCCGAGAAAAGTTGTACTGACATAAAAGTTGCGCAATTAAATTTCCTACAATATAAAATTGGTTAAAAATTTAAAAAATAGTCACCCTTGTTGTAAAATAGCAATAATTGCGAAAAAAACCATACAAAAACAAGTATTCGCATTTTACGTTTTTCAACCATTTATGCTACACTTAGGACCTTTATATCTTACCCAGAAAAACTCTATGATATAGTAAAACAACACTGTAAGTTTCATTAAGATCGATTTAGTAGATTTTCCAAAATAAATTTTGCAATCCAACTTTTGCAAAAAAATTCATTTTTTTTTAAATGTTTTAGGACTGAAAATAAAGCAGATAGCAAGTTGAATTTTTTTGCTTATAGAAGTCAACTGTATCTTTCATTTGCAATTTGCAAAATTAAAATCGATTAATTACCACGGCGTCAGGAAATTTTTTAAATAATAGTATATTACTTTATGAGGCGGAGAAGCATGACTTTCCTTGACGCGCCCGATATTACGCGCCGAACGAAGTGAGGCGCGTAATAGAGGGCAAGTCAAGAAAAGTCGCTTCTTTGCCGAATAAAGTATACTATTTTTTCTTCAAACGTAGCAATTTTCAACCATAAATAGTACAATTCATACGCTATTTTTACTCGAAATTAACTGTGACAACTATCAAAGTCGTCTAGATGTTAGAAATTAAAATAATTAAGTCGGGATAAACCCTCATGATTCGCCAACATCGAAAATCATTGCTGAAAGTTGTGCTCGACCATCAGTATCATCAACAATTACCAATGCGTATCAAGAGTCGGGAACATTTTTGCACGGTTTCAATTTTGAAAATGCCTCATTAACTAATTGTACTTTTAATATTACTATAAATAAAAATGATGTTTAATTGTTGTTAATGACATTTGTATTGTTGCTTTGTGACATGTTTCATATTGTTGCCATGACAACATTTTTCCCTCCGCCGTAAAGAAATGGGAAAAAAAACTGCTGCCGGAGGAGACATCAAACTTTGACAGGATCAAGTTAGATAAGTAATGTCATTATTATTTGACGTTTGAAGAAAAACATTAATTTTTGGTGCTACGCGCAGTACAGCGGTGTTCGATTCACGTAAGTTGATTTCCACCAAAATTTCTTCCAATCTTTATCTAATATATTATTTTCTTACTCTATATTTTGTTGTATTTTAATATTTTAATCCCGCAAAAATCAAACTAATTTTATTATTGTTGGTGAAATATTGTTTAAACAATTGCATATGTTCAAAAATAATAAACTTTTATTCTCAGAGTTAAAATATATGAACAAAAAAAGTTTTTGCTAAAAAAAGTGTTAGTTCAAAGGATAGAGTATGTGTCTTTATTTTGCAATAAACAAATTTATTTATTTATATCGAAATGTAATAAAAATTAAAATGTATCAATCATTATCAAAGGTCATTGGAATGCCCAATCAGAGCAAACTATCCGCTGTCCTGCGCGTAGCACCAAAAATTAATGTTTATTTAAAAAAATTCCTGACGCCGTTGTAGTTAATCGATTTAAATTTTGCAAATTGCAAATGAAAGGTACAGTACACTTCTATATGCAAAAAAAATTTCAATTGTAACATTTTGAAAAAATGAATTTTTTTGCGAAAGCTGGGTTGCAAAATTTATTTTGCAAAATCTTTTGAACCGATCTTAATGAAATTTACACTATTGTTTTACTGTATCACAAAATTTTTCATCATGAAATATGAAGGTCCTAAGTGTAGCATAAATGTTTGAAAAACGTAAAATGCGAATACTTGTTTTTGTATGGTTTTTTCGCAATTAATACTATTTTGCAACTAGGATGACTATTTTTTAAATTTTTAACTAATTCTATATTATAGGAAATTTAATTACGCAACTTTTATGTCAGTACAACTTTTCTCGTAAATGAATACTTTTAAAGTTATAATCAAAAAACTATGAAAAAAATCGAATTCTTCCTTCATTTTTTGACGCAAAAGCAATTCAAGCAATTTCTGCAAAAAAAATTGAGTCACCTCTCAACGTCCAAATGTACTAATTATTTTTACAGATGCGCCCCGGTCTATAAGGCTATAGTAGGGTTTTAATGTCAGTGTTTTATAGTAGGTACACTAGAATATTCCATAGGGTCAAGCGAACTTTGAGAAAAAATCACAGTTTTATTGTCACACCCGGTCTACAATGACAATTTACCTGTCTAGCAACGATATTATTAGAGTGATATTGTTCAAGAATAAGGCTATAACATATTAAAAAAATCACTGCGTTAATTTCTTGGAAAAGTGAGAAGTGTAGAAACACATAAATTTGATGACATTTTAACTTTCGAAAAGATACTAATTCACCCTGTGTTTGTTACTACTGGAGGGACATTTCCACAAACGTATTAGAATATTTTTAATTGCGGATGGCATTAAAAATTATTTAAATATAATTATAGGAACCCAAATTATTTCCTTATACGAGTAGTTATATAATATTGTTAATAGCACTCATTTTATTCATTACATACTTCAATCGTTAAAATATTATTTTTCTACTACCGTTTAATAACATGCTCATTATTCGCTATTTTTTCATAGATAATAGCACCCATTACTGTACCCGTGAGTAATAATTCATTACTCACGGGCTGAAGTTACTCACGAGTCATTACTCACGGGCTGAAGTTAGATTCAAGTGGCGCATGCCACTTTTAATATTAATCGTATATACACTGCAAATAAAATTACTTAAACTTGTTTATTTAATACAATAATTATTGTAATTTATACCAATAATTAACTTCGAAACATTTTTAAAGGAATTTTAACTGTAACAATGTCAGTATATTTTTTACGTTTATATCTTGTTTACTAAAAATTTTGACGTTTATCATTTAATTTAGTGGCAGTGGCATTAGCGCATTTTGTTTATGTTAATTGGAATTTATAACTAATAATGTATTTGTTTTTCAAGTTATATTCTGTTAAATATATATGTTATAATTTTTCTAGTTGTATTTTTACAATAAATAAGAATTTAGTAATAGTAGGCAACCAATTATTCAGCCACGTATTAGGGGTAAATAGCATTTAGATATTTTTGTAAGTTATTATAATTTAAATCTCGAGTAGTTGATAATTAAATTTTTTACTAATTAAAATAAAAAAAAGGTCGTAGAAAAAGTATAGTATTCTACTCGCATGTAATGGCTATTACTCACTCTGATGAATTACGACACTCGCCTACGGCTCGTGTCGCAAACTTCATCATCGTGAGTAATAGCCATCATTACATGCTCGTTGAATAATATACTATTACTATATCACTTGTGTGGGTATACCTAAATGTTTTACTCGAGTCATATATGGGGCGAAAACTAATTATTAAATAAAGGTATGTTTTCCAAGGTCAAAAACAAAATAAAACAAAAAAAATACGTTTGGCACCATTTCAGAAAATTCTAAAATAACTGAGACATGTCAAATGTTTGTATAAAAATATATACTCTTTTAATGTGTGGACAATTATTATCAAATAAATCTCCTATATTATTAGGTATAATAAGTTTGTGTGTCTCCTCTTTGATCTTTAGGGTTGTAGAGTTGTAAAGTAGATCAATACAATACAATGCATCTGGTATTACTGATATAATGAAAACGACGTTATAGGTGTTTACTTAACTATGGGTACATAATTCGCAAATATTTTACGTGTATCCCTACTTTTTCTGTCTTTACACGGCAAATTACGCGTAGTAAAATTCACACTGGTATGGATATGTAAACATTACTAGAATGTCATTCTACTTGAAAATGTCATTATTAATTTCAAGAGATGGGTTTTAATGTTCTTGGATAACTGTTATTTTTATAATTGGAAATTATTAATTCAGTTAATAAATGTGATAATTTTTTCACTAACTATGTATTCAGTGATTGTAATAATTTATTTGTACAACAAAGACTAATACTCAATTGAGAAAAGAGGAAAAGTGTTAAAGTGATTTTTTAATAATATATTGTTATGGAATGCTTACAATTTTGAACATCTTTAACAACAAAATACTTGGATCACAGAATATATTATCCTGATGTATTCTCTGCTTGGATCTTCCACAAATAATACACAATAAATAACTTTTTATTAAGTTCACGTCTTAAATCAATTATTTATCAAATACTCCAAATACTAAATAACTCAACATATTCCCGATGCAATGTCAAATATTTAAAATTGTCACTGATTGTCAGTGTCTGACTGACAATATATGCTGACAATATTATATTCGGCTGAGTGCGTTGTAAGACAAAGATAGATTTGGAAAATATTACCACGGCATTGTGTTTATTTTTTTCGAATCCTGAAAAAACCAATAAATATTTTTGAAAATTTTAAACGCAGAATGAAAGACTAAATTATTACCGAGGGCCGAAAGTCCCTTAGAATAAATAAAAAGTTTATTTTGAATGATATATTTGAAATTAAAAATCACACTAAATTTTCTCTTAGTTTTTCACCCCTGTAACTTATTAAAATAAACATTATAGAAGTTCTCAGGGACTTTCGGCTCTCGCTAATAACGTGATCTTTCATTCTGCGTTTAAATTTTTTAAAAATACTTATTAGTTTTCTCAGGATTCGAACAAAATGAATCCCCATTTGAATTGCATTGCAGCCGAAAATACGTACCGATCCTCTTAAACACAAAAATGAATGGCCTTAAAACAATTAACTTTTACACAAAGTTTTCTCTCATTCGATTTTGAATGTAAGTTATGTGCGATGTGCGCGATATCAATTATTGTTTAAATAAAGTTTGTATCATCTTAAAGATAAAAATTCGATATTTTTTTAAAATAATTTATCGGCAAAAATCAAAATGCGTTTTAAAGAAGAAAAGTGCATCTTTTCCAATTGGTCACAAATAAAGTCAGTTTCTGTAAAGGTAGTAAATAAAAAATAATAATAATAATCGTTTTTGTTCAAAATTATAAACATTTTTTGACAGTATTTCCGACCTTGCATAGGGATAAAAGTAGAGAAAAAATTGATGACATATACATCAGGCTATTGATTATGTTCAAAACAAGAGAGCTAAAAGGAACTACAACGTTAACGGGATTTTATTGTCTTATATGGTCAATGGATGTCTAAGTTTGAAAAAAACACGGAGTGACCATTTAGATGGGTGCGTTTTTGAGAAAGGGGTGAAATTAGACCCTAGGCACAGGGTGTATTAGGCTGAGTTCTATGCAATTTTAATACAAACACGTCTACAGAAAAATTGTTCCAGGTTAAATTTACTATCGAAATATTATATTTAAAAGTCAAAAATATTTTTTTTACAAAAATATATTCAAAAGAAAAGCAAGAAAAAAACACGAAGAAAAGCAATTTTGTTTTTTGCCCCATAACTTTTTTCCACGAGGATATAGGTATAGGCATTGCTTCAGCTTCCATCCTTCCTCTTTAAAATGACGTCTGGTAGAAGTCTCTAGGATTTATAATTTCCAAAATTTCCGCTTTCATCTTTTTTGGGTAATTTTCCCCATAATTTCGCAAACATTTTTTGGTAACTTTTTTCTACGCATTTCTAGGTATACGCAATGGTACATTTATGAGAAAGAGAAGTCAATTATCTTTAAAATGGTCTATTGTATAAGATTGTATGACTGTTTTTAGGCAATTTATGCTTTTTCAAGATTTTATACTTTTAATGATTTTTGATATTTTTTATGATTATTTTCTCATTATTACTTTTTTCTTGTACATTTAGGTATGTACATAGTGGAATAAAAAAGCTTATTTTCCTTCTTTACAATAGTGTATTGGAAAAATTTTTAGGACTATATTAAACAAAAACATTTTTTTATTTTTTTAATTAGAAGACCATAATTGCATATTATAACATAATTTTTTTCCAAATAACTTTTCTTAATAACACTTTTCGATATTGTAAATTTAAAGGTACTTTACTCTTGAGAGAAATTCATATTTTTTAACATACCTCGTACACTATTGACAAAGTTTTATATCTGATGGTTGCATCTTAGGTTTTAGAACGCAGAGTGTTTTATAAAGAATAATCAATCTTGTTTTATAAAGTTTATAATAAAAAAGTTTTCGATATGGTTCCACTTTAGTGGAACCTATTGCATGCGTACATGTCACACCTTGAAAAAGCATATCTTGTTTAAAAATAGTCCTATAAGTTTTTACAATATACCATTTTAAAGTAAAGAAAATAAGCTTTATTTTTATTGAACAATGTATAAACCTAAATATACAGGGTGTCTGCGTAACTTGGAACCATATGGGAAACTTTTTGAATATCAATTTTACGAAAAAAAGTCATTCCTTTTAAAGTGCTCTGCATAGTCTAAAACCTAAGATGCAATCATCAGGTATCAAATTTTGTCAACAGTATACGAGGTATATCAAAAAATATGAATTTCGCTCAAGAACAAACTACCTTTATATTTCAAAATATCAAAAAATGTTATTATGAAAAGTTATTTGTAATTAAAAACCATATTCAAATATGCAATAACAGCCTTTTACTTGAAAAAAAAGTTTCTGAAATTTTCGTAAATTACCGATTTCGAACATCATTTTTATTTATTAGACATGTAATACCTCTTTTATTAATAATTTTAGGAAAAAAAGTTATTCTTCATTAAAATCTGTGCATGGTCTAAACCTCAAGATGCAACCATTAGTTATCCAAATTTGTTAATTTTATACGAGGTGTGTCAAATAATATGAATTTAGAAAGAATTTCTAAATTCTTTCTAAATTCATATTATTTGACACACCTCGTATAAAATTAACAAACTTGGATAACTGATGATTATGATAACTGATATGAATTTAGAAATTCTTTCTAAATTCATATTATTTGACACACCTCGTATAAAATTAACAAACTTGGATAACTGATGGTTGCATCTTAAGGTTTAGACCATGCACAGATTTTTATGAAGAATAACTTTTTTTCCTAAAATTATTAATAAAAGAGTTATTACATGTCTAATAAATAAAAATGATGTTCGGAATCGGTAATTTAGGAAAATTTCATAATTTTGTTTTTCAAGTAGAAGGTTGTTGTTATTGCATATTTGAATATGGTTTTTAATTACAAATAACTTTTCATAATAAAATTTTTTGATATTTTGAAATGTAAAGGTAGTTTGCTCCTGAGCGAGATTCATATTTTTTGATATACTTCGTATACTGTTGACAAAATTTGATATCTGATGATTGCATCTTAGGTTTTAGACTATGCAGAGCACTTTATAAAGAATGACTTTTTTTCGTAAAATTGATATTAAAAAAGTTTCCCATATGGTGCAAAGTTACGCAGACACCCTGTACAAGAAAAAAAGTTATAATGAGAAAATTAAACATAATCGTAAAATATATCAAAAATCATTCAAAAATACTCAAAGTATAAAATTTAATAGTTATACGGCCTTCTGCAGTAGACCATTTTAAAGGTAATGGACTTTTAGGTCTGGATCCCGCGTATGAAAAAAAAGTTGATTAATAGCAAGCTGAAAATTTGTTAATAGCTTAAGGGTGTCTAGTCCGATAAACTTTGATATATGGGAACACTGTAACAGGGGCAGTTTTAATTGTGGATCAGGTTAAAAATTTGGAACGGTCAGACAACGAAAACGGCACATTTATTTTGTCCGACAGAATAGACTTAAACTCTCCGGACAGAGATTAAACTCTCATGCAAAAATCAGACAGCTATTTATCACCTGTCATAATTCCTGTCATTTGACATATTCTACATGTTCCAATCATTAAAACGCCCATTTGGTGATAAATAGCAGTCTGATTTTTGTATGAGAGTTTAATCTCTGTTCGGAGAGTTTAAATCTGATCTGTCGGACAAAATACATCTGCCGCGGGATCCAGACCTATTTTCTTCCTATTAAATGTGACATTGCATATACCCAAAGCTACATGCGAAGTAACAAGGAAAATGGCCCAAAATCGCTGTGAGTGGCGAAATTTGAAAAATCATATTTTGGAAACTGTTAATCATAGTGACTTCTACTATACGTCATTTTAAAGAGAAACGATGGAAGTTTTTTGGTGTGAACCAATGCCTATACCTATATCCCCGTGGACAAAAGTTATGGGACAAAAAACAAAATTGCTATCTTTCGTTTTTTTTTCTTGCTTTTCTTTTGAATATATTTTTGTAAAAAATATTTTTGACTTTAAAACATGATATTTTGATAGTAAATTTAACCTGGAACAATTTTCCTCCAGACTTTTTTGTACCAAAAGTGAATAGAACTCACTCTAATTCTCTCTGTACCTAGGGACTAATTCACACCTTTCTCAAAAACGCACCCCTTTAAACTCCGCGGTTTTTTCATATTTGGAGGTTCATCGACTATATGAAACAATAAAACCCCGTTAACGTTGTAGTTCCTTTCTAAAATACATAATCAATAGTCTACATGTGTAATATTTTATTTTCCGCAATATACGGACCACAATAATTTCGTCAAATTATGTTTTGACGCAAGTAGAAGCAACAAACCGCGACGAAATTAACTGAAAACACTATCCAAGATATTTATTTTGACCAACATGAAACTCGATATAATTTAAAATAATTAGCATAAAAAACATATTTATATAAATTATAATGAGTTGATTTATGAGAAAATTATTTATTTATTATCATCATTAGTATAAAAGTAAACACAGGAACAATATTAATTTAGTTGAGGTATAACTTTCTTAATCCTTAGACAGAAAACACTTATACAGTGTGTTCCACCGAAAGCAATTTGACCCCCCCCCCCCAGAAACTCAGAAAGCAAAATGGTATATAAATTTAAATAAAGAAATTTTTCTTAAAAAAGATCCAAGTTGACTAAAAGTACATCACTTATTTATTTTGCTTATTTTGTTTATCAGATTTAATGAAACATGCGTATCTACACCATTTTTCATAAATATTACTAACTAATTGAGCCATACCTAATTGTTTCTTTAAAAAAATTTTAATTGTTCGTGCTTTATTGTTAGACTAGGTATTTATTGTATTGTTTTCATTATATTATTATTTATTCTACGTATCATATTTACCAAAACATA
Organism: Diabrotica virgifera virgifera; assembly: GCF_917563875.1. Lineage (NCBI taxonomy): Eukaryota > Metazoa > Arthropoda > Insecta > Coleoptera > Chrysomelidae > Diabrotica > Diabrotica virgifera. The sequence goes on from NC_065451.1 coordinate 37,671,258, forward strand.
ATTGTGTATTTACAATTTAAAAAAACTTATCTATTTACTATATATTGTTATTATTTATGTTACTTTTGGTATTTATGTTATTTATATTATTTATGTTATTTATGTTATTTACGTTGGTATGTTATTATTTATTATTGTATATCCTATTTACCGAAACAGGTGTACCTATCCACACAACTCTCGGAAACCTTCGAGTTATTTTATTCACTTTATATGTAAATATTAAAAAAGTTTGTACTTATTATTGATGAATAAATCCAGATTTAGCCATACGGCCCACACTCCCTCTAAGGGGAAAATTGACTCATTCCAGATACCTGCGGTATCAAAACGATTGAGCTCTGGTGGGACTCTTTCAATGTTATCGATCCCTAGGTGACTTGGTATGCAGGTGTATCTCCCAAAAATTTTCGTACACTTCTGGCCGTCGCGAGCAGTACAGCTTTCTGCATGGTCTTATAAAGATGTTCATTCAGACCCAGATTTTTAGTGCATCTTAATGTCATTAGATATTGTTTTTACTGTTTTTAGCATCTGTTCTAGATTGTCTCGAGTAGAAGCCATTCATTTCAAATCATCCATATACAACAGATGATTAAGCTTCGCTACTACAGTATTGTTGTTTTTAAAGCTAAAACCTGAGTCAGTGGAGTTTAATAGCAGGGAAAGGGGGTTCTAAGCTAAACAGAACCACAATGGACTCAACGAGTCTCCTTGAAATAGACCCCGGTTGATTGCGATATTTTCCGTTTCGATATTGTTTTCACCAGGTATTTGGAGGTGAACTTTATTCTTCCAAACTTGTCATTATATGCCTTAAAAAAGTCACTATGTTATCGTCGACTTTGTATATTCTGAATATATCTATAAGCCATTCATGCTGCACTGAATCAAAGGCCTTTTTGTAGTCAATAAAGGCAGTAAAGAGGTTCCTTTTTTGGTGAATGCCTGGTTAGAAATGACTGAGTCGATGATAAGCTGTTCTTTGCAACCCATAGAACCCTTAGCGCATCCTTTCTGTTGAGGCTCTATGATATTGTTTAGAGCACAGTGTTGGTAGATACGACGGGTTATACAGGATGTGACCAATTTTTACAAAGTCGTATTTAAATTATTATTATTATTAACACAAACGTTTTCGGTCTTATCAGACCATCATCAGGTTAAAATCCAGATCTCAGTAGTTGAAACTAAGCCACAGAAATTGGTCACATGACCTTCGTATTACAAAATTTGAGCCATTTGGGGTTAATTAAAAGCAACACTAAGGCGATGTTTATAGATTAAAAATATTTACAATGATGTCTTCATCTTTGCTCGAAACTTCATAGTGCATGTTGCTTTATTTCTGTGGCTAGTTTCAACTACTAAGATGTAGAGTTTAACCTGATGATGGTCTGATAAGACCGAAAACGTTTGTGATGCACTTTTAGTCCAACTTGGATACTTTTTAAGAAAATTTTTTTAATAAAAATTTATATACCATCTACAAAGGAAGTCTTTTTTTACTCCTTAAGTAATTTTTACTATGGTATACAGCCAATTAGAGGGATTGCCCCTTTTTATGTCAAATACATTTAATTTCTAATTTAAATTGTGGCTTATTCCCAATTAAAATAGTAAATTTTCATAAGATGTCACAAGAAAATAGCTTCAAAACAATATTAAGCACACATAACATCAAAAATTTCAGGCCAGTGGATAGGTGTGGCAGGTGGGTAGGTGTGACAGGTTGACTGACAGATCTTTTTCTTCTTTTCGTATGTCAAGTTTTCTCCTTTTCGTCTGTTTTAAGGCTTCTTTTTCCTTTCGTCTCGCGGCGTTTCGTCTTCTTCTTTTCGTCGGCTTATGTGATATGTCGGCTTCCTCTTAACGGGCTTAAACAAGATTATTAGGGATGGGGCTAAGCATCATTATTAGGGATGCAGCTTATGTAACGCTATTTTTAAAAGGGCCATAAACATTAATAACACAGTTATTTCGTTAAGTTATTTAACGTCCACTGCTCGACACATGCTCTACATTAAATATCCACTGCTCAACTAAAGCCTCTTTTGAACGTCCACTCCAAAGACCAAATAGAGTACCTGCATTATTGACTCCTTTAAAATCATGCTGACCGTGCGTCCATGTTACAAATTTTAAGGAAACAGTTATTTAGTTAATCAAATTAAAAAGGCAGGTGATTTTCTTCTTAAACACTATAATAACATAGGTGGTGCCAAAATTACTTGTACTGAACAAAATCCGCAAAACGGCAAACTTTTTGTTTATAAAAAATGCACTTTCACAATATCTTTTTTCGTTAAATAAGTACAGGTAATTTTATATAATTTTGTCAAATTATCTGACGTACCTTTACCATTTAGGTACGCGTTTCATTATAATAATTAAGGTTTGTCATGCTCCTGCTGTAATTATTAGTAAAAATATTCTAAAGCCCAGAATTTGTATTTGGGTAATATAGACCAAAAACCGGAATGGGTAAAATTTGCTAATCATTTTAAACAGCGTAAGAGTCTATAACTTAAATAGTAGAACTTAAAGGAAAACGTATAAATGTCAATGTTCAGTGGCACCTGCGTCGACAGTGAAAAATCAAAATTTTCGCTTATGAAGAGGATATAGTTATTTTCCTAACAAGTGCAGAAAGTCATTCTTTTCCGCACGCGACTGCAGTTTGCCGAACGACGCGAAGCGGGAGTTCGGCAAGCAGTCGAGTGCGGAAAAGAGATTTTCTGCAAGAGTTAGGAACAATATTTTTTCTAAGAGTCTTTAAAAAATTACCAAATCTTAATAAATTAATTTAATTAATATGAAAATATATAGATAAATTAATTCTTTGACAAGGTTGTCAAAACCAAACTTTCAATATAATTAGTTAGCATGACGACGATCTTGGTTTCCATGACGATGATTCAAAACGACTGTTATTGTCTACCGATTTGACTTTCGAATAATATGTGAAAATAATTTTATTTCATCGAATTGTCGCGTTAATTTCATTAAAACAGGAACACAATAAGGTATATTTGAAATAAATTACTGAATAATATCTAAATATTAGTTTATTGTATGTATAATAATTACTTTAAGGCCATATTAACATATCTAAATTAACACGCGTGCAGAAAAGTAAAAACCGCGTGCGGAAAAGTAACACGCGTGCGGAAAAGTGAAACTTTCTAAACTAAAATGCGTGCGCGAAAGTAGACATTTTTACACGCTCGTAGAAAATAGTATATTGTGCAACAAGTGCAGAAAGGTACTAATTTCTCACGAGTTTGAAAAGTTGCGGTACGAGCGCAAGCGAGTGCCGCAATTCAAACGAGTGAGAAATTACCTTTCTGCACGTTTTTCACACTATACTTTTTCTACAAGCACAGTTTTTCCTAAAAATAAAAATCACAATTTCCAAACGACGATTAATTTTAATAGGTACCTATGTGATAAATTTTAAACTGTATTTAATTAATACCAACTAATCAATTTAAATTCCTTATACCTAAATACATTGCACAGAAATCAGTTAAAAAATTAATGCACTGCCTTAATTTGTTTAAATTTAAACAATTATTACACATTATTGACATTATATTTATGCAGTCACGGATTTACACAAAACCTACTTCATTCGACGTCTCTTGCACAGGTTGCTAAATCCTTATTGGTTATTTGATAATTATAAAATGTTTAATAAGAATAAAATTGTAAAATAAAACAGTTGTAACATCCATAATTTAGTTTCTATGCTATAGTTAAATATAATAATTGTCTTATAGGTTATATATTTGTCTGAAGTTTAACCACGGATGTAAACAAAATATAACGTTACTCAGAATGCGGTAGTCCACGGATGTAAACAGAATATAACGTTACTCAGGATGAGGTAGTCAACTGTGCAGAAAAGAACTTTGCGGCACAGAAACGTCACTTTGCGGCACAGAAACGTCACTTTCCTGCACACCAATGTCAAATATCTTATACTGTGAGAAAATATCAAGTTTGCTAACATAAAACCGTGCAGAAAAGTGCACTTTGAATAGTGGTTGTAGAAAAAATAAATTAAAGGGTACTTCCCGTTAAGATAAGCAAAATGCCCCCCTTCCAGTAGCAAAAACGTTATTTTTCGGTTTTTTTTTAGGGAATCCAATTTATTTTAATATTTCAAAAAATTCACACACATAGCCAAAATATCTCTATTTTTTATAGACCCGTAGGTTAAGTATACAGAACCTCAAATTTTTTTTTAAAACCTAATTTTTTAGAAAGCTAAACAAACTTTCTTTTATGGTGAGGGTGGGGGAACTGGGGTAGTGGGTTAAAATTGCACTGATTCTTACATTTTAATCACATAGAATTAAAACCCATTACCCACTTCCCCAACCTGCGGCAGCAAAAACGTTATTTTTTGGTTTAATTTTTTTAGGGGAATATAATTTATTTTAAAATTTCAGAATAATTCACACGTATAGCTGAGGCTTTTACAAAACATCTCTACGTTTTATAGACACGTAGGTTGAGTGTCCTAATTTTAAATAGATTTTAGGTAAAAAAATAATTTTATAGAAAGCTAAAAAAACTTTTCTTATGGTACTTACTTACTTTCCGTGTCCGGAACACCAACAACTTTAAATTCTGTATTTCCAATGGTTGGCCACATAGATGGCCCTGTCATTTGCTATAATTAAGTCTTGTTCTGTGCAGGTCTCTCTCATCTCTGTGCATGATAGTAGATGCCGGCTGGTCTGAACCGCGCCACAGTCGCAGGTATCGTCCTCCTGGTATCCCCATTTTTTCAGGTTACTAGCACAACGTGAAACGCCGGTTCTTAGTCTGTTTAGCGCTTTCCAAGTCGGATACGGTAAATTGTGTCCAGCAGCCATTTCCTCCGAGGGAGGAAAATGTGTCGCAGTAGTTGACGCTTGCCATAGGTGTATTCGGCGCGTCTCTGGCGCTTCGGGGATGGATCTTGATGTTTTCAGGAAGCTTTTCCGAGATCTTAGTCTGCTTGGCTGAGTTTGGTGGTCATATAAGGGGTGTCTTCGGTCCGTCCCCTGCTTTTTCCGTTCTACCTCTGACGTGACCTTTCTCCTGATTGGTGGTGGAGCAATTCCAGCAATGGGGTATACCTCTTCGATAGGTGTCGGTTTCAGGCAACCCGATATTATACGGACCGTTTCATTTAGAGCCACGTCGACGTTCTTTGCGTGAGCAGAGTTTGCCCATACTGGTGCTCCAAACTCCGCGGCCGAAAAACATAATGCCAAGGCAGAAGTGCGGAGAGTGTGTGGTTGTGCTCCCCATTTTGTATTAGTTAGCTTGCGGATGATATTATTTCTGGCACTTACTTTCTTCTTAACATCTTGACAGTGGTATCGGTAAGACAGAGTTCTATCCAGACGGACGCCAAGGTATTTTGGCGTCTTGTTGTGTTCCAGCATCTGACCACGCCATTCCACCTCCAGCGACCTTCGGGCATGCTTGTTTCTCAGGTGGAAAGCACATACCTGGGTTTTTGTGGGATTGGGTTTCAGATGGTTTTTATCATAGTATAGAGCTAAGTCTCCCAGGGCATCTGTCAGCTTCACTTCGACTTCATTGAAGGTTCTTCCCTGAGCTGCCACCGCTGTATCATCAGCGTAAATAAATTGCCTTGTTTGTTGGTGTATGGGTTGGTCGTTGGTGTATATGTTGTATAGAAACGGCGCGAGGACACTTCCCTGTGGTAGCCCATTTTTTTGGTCCCTCCACCGACTGTTCTTGGACTGGAGCGTTACGTAGAAGCGTCTATTCTGGAGGAGACATTTCACTAACCTTGTTAGTCGGAAGTCCTTTGTAGTTTCGTAGAGTTTTGCGAGTAGCCGTTGATGGTTAACTGTATCATAGGCGGCAGTTAGGTCTATGAACGCTACTCCTGTTATTTCCTTCCGTTCAAAACCATCTTCAATATGTTGGGTGAGATTAAGAATTTGACTGCAGCAGCACTTTCCGGGTCTGAATCCTGCTTGTTCTGGAATAATTTTAGTCTCCACATATTCTGCGATCCGGTTCAGTATCATTCTTTCAAAGGCCTTGAAAAGGTGGCACAAGAGAGATACAGGTCTAAAACTCTTTGTATCCGCCGGATCCTTCCCTGGTTTTAAGAGGGCTACCACTCTAGCTTTTCTCCAGATTTTGGGGATTTGTAATGTACGGATGCAGCAATTCATCATTTTTACGAGCCACTCTACGGTTTTTAGTCCAAAGTTCTTTATTTGCTCTGTTCGTATGTCGTCCAGGCCAGCCGCTTTATTATCTTTCATTTGATGGATCGCGCCTCTCATCTCCTCTAGACAAAAAGAGGTACCTAGAACATCTCTTTCTTCGTCGATATTCCGTTGAGCTCTCACCTTGTTCTTTCTTGATGTCGTCTTACCGTTCATTAGAAGATGATGGGCTATCTGATCGGGTGTGACTTCTGTCATGTTGACTGCCGGAGCAGCGGGATCGTTGCCAAGATTCCGAATCAGCTTCCAGGCACGTCTGCTGTTTTGTTTCATGTCCAGACTCGTGACCAGCTTGCACCACCTTTCCGTTCTGTTGGCGGATATCGCATGTAACATTTCCTCCCCAGCCTGTATTGTCGCTTCCGAGAAAGGGTCTTCTTCATATAGCTGTTCGTATCTTTTAAGTAGGGGTTTAGATTCTTCATTGAGCCCCGCTATGTACTCAGTTCGACAACCTCTAGGGATAAATTTCCGTGATACTTGCTTTACGATTTCTACAAATTTATCGTATGAATCAGGGCAAGGTTCTAGCTGGGAAACTTCTTGATCCAATGTTTCAGAGAATTTTTCCCATTTTGCTTTAGTAAAGTTGAACCTTCTCTTGAAAGGAACAATTTCGTATCTGATTGCCGCGTTGGAAAGACAAATTATTGGTCTGTGCTGTGTCTTTGGGAGAGCGCTTCCAACGATTTTTGTCACCTGGTCTCCAATTCTGTCGCTGACAAATATATTGTCTGGGTTGTAACCTCTGTTTTCTTATGGTGAGGGTGGGGGAACTGGGGTAGTGGGTTAAAATTGCACTGTGTATTATGTTTTCATCACATATATGCAAAAAAATTATGTGAGTAATGGCATTTTGTCTGTGCTAGCGTGGGGTACCCTTTAATTTAATCCTGTCCATAAGTGGAAAGGTTGTTACTCTCTTTTAGGTATATTATTAAGTATATTGACCTAAGTATATTGAGTAGAGGTAATGAGAGCTTACTATTCAATGTTATCGAACAAATAAAGCTTAAAAATTGTTTTGTATTGTTTCTCTTTAACCTATGACAGATCAGTCACCACAATCACGCAAATCTTAAAATTACCTTTAAATAGGTACCTGTAATATTCCATAGTAATAATAGCAACGGTAATACCATTAGATTGAAAGACGTAAAAAAATTCCCATGACTTGTTTAAAAAATATACACGTTATTTATATATTAATTAATACTTGGTTTTTTTATATTAGCACAACTTCCTTTGAAATTTCTGTTTGAAAAACTTGAATCAAGCTTTGTAGATTTTTGAGACAAACAAACAAAGGAAATTTGTTTTCTTTGTACATCTCTACCACCCTACATTTTGTCTTTAAGGATCACTTGTAATATATTGTTGTGATCTGCTTCTTATTAATTTTATATTGATTATTATTTATTTAATTAATCATTTAATTGTCGCAAATCATATATCAAAATTGAATAAAAACTCTCAGGGTGCCTTTTAATATATAAAAAAAGAAAAAACCAAATTATCTTACGTTATATTTATCTTCTCTCGTAGGTTCAGTATCTCTGAGTTGATCCTAATCGGGATAAAATAGGGAAAAGAAATAAAGCAAACTATTAAAATAAAAATACAGAATTGTCTTTTATTTATCAAATTAATACTCTGAAAACTATCGAATCTAAAAAAACCTGTGGACACAGATGTCCGAATGAAATTTATACCACTTAAAATTATTATCTTTACAAAAAAACAATTTATCGGTTTGTTCCCGGTGACTTTGGTAAAAACAAACTAAACCAAACAAATTTATGTCTTCGCAAGGTTACCTATATTTACTATTTATATTTTGAAATATTGGAACTTTAATTCATATGCTTTTTACTCAAAAATTTATTTCCCGAACATAAAAATCTCTTTCACATAAATTGACTGACCTTTTGCTTCCCTCACTCGGATGTCTTCTCGTGACCCCAAACAGCTCTCCCTCGTTGATTATGTTAAAGGCTACTCATCAAAGCCTCTCTCCGTTGTCCAGCTTCAAACTGTCAGCATACCAGCACTAATTCTCCAACAAACCGTGTCTCTTTGACACGTTCTCGATTCAAACAAAACTCCAAAAATTCTCTGCTCTCCTTCTCACAATACTACAGAATCAAAGAGGTATTTCGTCTCGATTTGATCTGTCGCTCGTTCCACTTTTCAACACTATTCTCCACTATCAACCAGCCACTGATATATGCTAACTATCTACTCCACTTAACACGTCGAAAACCGCTTCTTCTCGCTGCCAACAACATAATAAATAATTTTTCAATCTCTCTCAATCATCCAATCCATCTTTTCCCCTTCCACATTCCAAGAATCAAAACATTGACTTTTCCATTTGACAAACAACAGTCACCCTCAAATTTGTTCCGACAATCCTAATTACTTTCGGAGAAACTCTCCCACATATACTCGTATTGAAATGAAGATATTAAAATTCCAACTTTCTTTTCAATTATCAATTTCGAGAAATATTGATAATTAACTATACAGTAAACAATTTTTTTCCATTTTAAATCTAAATACATAGTTCTTTTCACTTTAATTATTCACAAAAGTCTTTAATGGTTCCGCGGAAAGCTCGTTAAAAGAGAAATCTATTTACATCCTAACTAAATTCTAATAAATTTTAAAACAGCTCAATATACAGGGTGTATCAAATTTATGTGCCCGCGTTATAAAAAAAAATTTAATTTAATTTTTATTTTGCTTTTGATTGATAAAATGCAAACACAATAATATTTTATCGATCACACTATATGTCCCAGAAAAGACATTTTCCTGTGTTTAACAGTCTTTAGCAGTTCTATATCTTTGTTGACCCTCCTTCTTCTTCATTAGTTTTTCTTGCTATCCAAGGTATCTTAGCATCCATCTATGAATCCACATTTTCAATGCTTCAACTCTGTTCATGATCGATACTTTTAGCGTCCACACTTCTGCACTATACAAAAGTACGGACCAAACATAGCACTTGACCATTCTTTGTCTTAGTTCTAAACTGAGATGATTATTACAAAGGAATGACTTTATTTTCCCAAAAGCAGTTTCGCTCATTTCTATTCTGCGTTTTATTTCTCTGTCTGAATCTACACTAACCGGCACAAAAAATGGGCACCCCCAAAAATGGGTTATTTTTAATGTCTTGGATTTCCTAAACCTGATGTCCGATTTAAGTAATTTTTTTAATATGTTATAGCCCTATTCTTTAACAATATCGCTAGAGTTGCACAAGTTTGACTTGAATGTTTGAACTTGACTTGAGTTTGACTTAATTTCAAGTCAAACTCAAGTCAATCCTTCTGACAAATATTTCAAGTCAAGTCAAACTGGTCAATCGTACAGGTTTGAAAATTCAAACTGTTTGTCAAACTAGTTTGAAAGAGTTTGAAAAATAATTTATTTAGTACATATACTTTTTTGTCGAGATAGACATGTTAGTTGCCAATTAAGATAAGAAAATAATTAATAATACAATGGGTGCCACATAGAAGTCAAAATTTTTAATGTGTTTTAATTTAAAACTTTTAAATGTACATATTTATTTTTTTCGAATCCTGAGAAAACTAATAAATATTTTTGAAAAATTTAAACGCAGAATGAAAGATTGCGTTATTACCGAGGGCCGAAAGTCTCTTAGAATAAATAAAAAGTTTCTTTTGAATGAAATATTTGCAATTAATTATAACACTAAATTTTCCTTTTTATGTTCACCCCCGTAACTTATTAAAATAAACATTATAGAAGTTTTCAGAGATGTTCGCCCTCAGAAATAATGTAATCTTTTATGCCGCGTTTAAATTTTTTTTAAATTCTTATTAGTTTTCTCAGGATTTGAAAAAAAATAATATATTTAAAACACATTGAACATTTTGATAAGCGACATGTTACGCCTATGCCCTTAAGGGTTACAATAAAATAAAACTATTTGGTTTTTCAATGGACAGCTCAAAATCAAATGATTTGGAATTTTTATGACCTTCTTTTATTAAAAAAGGCATTTATTTATCTTAGGGCCAGTTCGAAAAAACATGTGGTACCAAGCTGCTAGTTCACTCGAAAATATGTACCACAGTACAAAAGTTAGTATTGCTGTATATTCGTTGGTATTTCTTTAAAATTCAAAACTAACCATAGGGTTAGTAGACCTGGATCCCGCGTACCAAAAAAAAGTTGATTAATAGCAAGCAAAACATTTGTTAATAGCTTAACGGTGTCTAGTCGGACAAACTTTGATGTACGGGAACACTGGAACAGGGGAAGTTTTAATTGTGGAACAGTTTAAAAATTTGGAACGTCAGATTACGAAAACGTCCCATGTATTTTGTCGGTCAGAACATCCCATTGATTTGTTACCCTTTTATTAAACTCTCATGCAAAAATCAGACTGCTATTACTAACCAACATGATTCATGTCATTTGACATGTTCTTTGTGTTCCACTCATTAAAATGCCCAGTTGGTGATAAACACCAATCTGATTTTTGCATGAGAGTTTAATGAAATGGTAACAAATTAATTGGAAGTTCTGTCCTACAAAATATATGGAACGTTTACGTAGTCTGACGTTTCAAATTTTTAACCTTTTCCACAATTAAAACTTCTTCTGTTCCAGTGTACCCATACATCAAAGTTTGTCTGACTAGACACCGTTAAGCTATTAACAAATTTTCAGCTTGCTATTAATCAACTTTTTTTTGGTACGCTGGATCCAGGTCTATATGGTTTTATATCTACAATTTAAATTTTTTTCGGATACAGGCTACAAATGTTGGGTTTAGATTTAAAAAAAATTAATGTATAAATATTCATTAAGCTTTCTTAATAATTATCCTAACTGGCGCGTTTATTGGGTTTTATTTGTCTGTCTGCGGTTTAAATATCGTATCAGCCAATACATCCCTATGTTTATTGAAATTTGTCAAAAAAAATTTTTTTGACCTTGTTGGGAGAGGGGGGGAATTTCCCTACCCCTCACCCTCCTCCCGTTGATCCTCAACTGAGCAAATAAAGGCGTAGGCGGTCTCATTTAAAATTGAAAATAAACACGTTGCGTAATATTCAAACTTCTCAAACTGTTTGAAGATGTTTGAGTTTGAATTCAAGTCAAACCTAAAGATATCGAAATCACGTCAAGTCAAACTTTTTTATACAAAAAGTTTGATTTTCAAGTCAAGTCAAATTTGTTGAGTAAAATCAAACTAGTTTGACTTGATGCATCTCTAAATATCGCTGTAATAATATTATTGCTAGACAGGTACATTGTCATTGTATACAGGGTGTACGAATCAAACTGTGTTTTTTTCTCAAATTTTGGAACACCCTGTGGATTGTTCTAGCTTTTATAAAATACTGAAATTAAAACCCAACTATAGCCTCAGGTTTTCTTAACATTCTGTTTTTTGATCCATTCGCTTATGTTGGATAATGAAAAAGTTAGGGTGTTTTTAACCCGCCATTACACTCGCTATGAGGGAATCCCTCACCATATGTGTTTATAACCAATGAAATTGTGTAAACTAATACGATAACCTTAAGCACCCAGGAATGCCTTTAGCATGGTTCATGAGAGGGTATGAAAAAGTTATAGAATATTTCAGGCGGTCAGTGTGCTGTGTGATAGTTGAAAGAAGAGACATCCCTCTTCAAGTGAGGGAATTCCTCACTGCGCGTGCAATCACGGTGAAATCATGTTTCTGTTATCTCAAAGAAACTTTTAGGTTTTTATTTAATATTTAGGTAGGTTTAATTAAAATATTATTGTTTGGATTAGGTTAGGAACAGTGGCACACCGAGCGGGGGGTTTGGGGGTTAAAATCCCACCCAGAACATATAGAAATATATATAAAAGAAAGTAGGAAAATGTAACTTGTCTTTCACAAATAATACAAAAAACTTTCCGTGCCCAAGCAAGACCCCCCTCCCCCCCAGAGGAAAATTCTAGGTGCGCCATTGGTTAAGAACCCATTTTTAAATTTACCTATTCTAATTGGGAAATAAGCCACAATTTAACTTGAAAAATTGATTTTATTGACGTTTCGAATTCCACCTCGGACGTCGTTATCAAAATACAAAATATTAATAGTTAATTACATAAATGCCACAAAGAAATAGCTTCAGAACAGTTGTTAATTTTAATTTGTATTTTTAGTAAAATGAATTCGCGTAAAGAACGTTAATTTCTTCAGTGGCTTGCTGAAATTGAAAATTAAGAAAACTTGCTTTTGATCTATGTATATTATTTTTACTTTTGTTTTGTTAAATTAATAAAAAAATTGGTTTACGAGACTTTCTATAATATGTGAGTACAACCCATTTTATATTTATACATGTTGACATTCATTCTTCCTCGAAATAAGTCGAATTTATGTAGGTGAGGGCGACGCTCATACGCGTGCAACCACGTCACAGTAGAAGACGCGTGTAACGGCGGGTTAAATAAGTACGGCAAACTTTAAGGGGTAAGGGTTAAAAAGAGTTTTAGAGCAATAAATAAATCGTCAGTTTTTTAAGAATAATTTCAACACCCCCTATATCGGAAACGAAGCATTTGCGGGCATACGTTTATAAAGCAAACTGTCATTATTTTGTCATGCAGATTTACCCCTTAAAGTTTGCCGTACTTATTTAAAAACACCCTGTATTGGCTAAAATTAAGGGTAGTTGTTAAAGTGCCTAAATTTTTTATTATCCAACATATATAATAAGCGAAATAATCAAAAAACAGAATGTTAAGAAAACCTGAGGCTATAGTTGGGTTTTAATTTCAGTATTTTATAAAAGCTAGAACATTCCACAGCATGTTCCAAAGTTTGAGAAAAAAACACAGTTTGATTCGTACACCCTGTATACAATGACAATGTACCTGCATAGCAACAATATTATTACAGCGATATTGTTAATAATAAGGCTATAACATATTATAAAAATTACTTAAATCGGACATCAGGTTTAGGAAATACAAGACATTAAAAATGACCCATTTTTTGGGGTGCACGTTTTTTGTGCCGGTGAGTGTAGTTGGTTCGTTGGTTCGTTATCACAGTTCTCAAATATGTCATTTTTTGAACTCTCTCAGCTTGGACCCCATTTAATTGAAGCTCTGCATCCGGATGGGGGGTCACGACTAAAATCTAAAAATTTGGTTGTATTTCGCATTCTTCTTCTTCATGTACCATGTCCTTTCAGAACGTTGGTTACCATCCTACCATGGTTACAATGGATTGGCATTGGCATTGGTAATGTATGTACTTGATAATAATTACTGATGTAATGTTGCTAGATAGTAAATCAGCAATGTTATCAAACATATTATCCTGGTTAAAAACATAAACTTATTTTATGTATTAGATACAATGTATATTACCTACTTAATATAAGTAATAGGCCTGGATCCCGCGTACCAAAAAAAGTTTATTAAGAGCAAGCTGAAAATATGTTAATAGCTTAAGGGTATCTAGTCGGACAAATTTTGATGCATGGGAACACTGGAACAGGGAAGTTTTAATTGTGGAACAGGTTACAGGTTTCGAACGTCAGACTACGAAAATGTCCCATTACTCTGGGCTAATTAGCAAAATACAAGGAAAAGTTATTTACCAGCAATTTTATTACTGCAATCGAATCTTATGATTGTATATATTAATAATATAGGTATGCAAAGTCCGCAGATAGTGTGCTACTTTTTTTATAAACAAAATGGGGCCCGAAAATCCTGTTTTTTCAATTTTTGCAATATAACTCCAAAGATTTTAACTTTACACCAAAAATACCTAAATAAAAATTCACCATAATTAAATTCTACATAGAGAGGTGTTTTTCCCGATTTACTTCGACGACAATCTTCCCCGGAAAATGTGGGTTTTTCCAAAAAAAACCTTTAATTTTTAAATAAAATTTTAGATAAGTAATTGTTTATCAATAATTAAATAACTTGGTAGTGTAAAAGACGTTTCCGCATAGATTATAATTCCAGAAGCCTATTCAAATTAAATGAACAGTTTAGCAACAATTGACTAGTTAATTAAAAATTTACGGTGCTATAATAACCACAATAATTACGATACATAAGAATAACTATGATTTTTGTATAAAAAATACTGTACCTATCTAATCTACTTTAAAGAATTGAAATTAGATAGGTCTGGATCCCGCGTATGAAAAAAAAGTTGATTAATAGCAAGCTGAAAATTTGTTAATAGCTTAAGGGTATCTAGTTGGACAAACTTTGATATATGGGAACACTGGAACAGGGGCAGTTTTGATTGTGGAACAGGTTAAAAATTTGGAACGGTTACACCACGAAAACGGCACATTTATTTTGTCCGACAGAACAGACTTAAACTCTTCGAACAGAGATTAAACTCTCATGCAAAAATCAGACTGCTATTTATCACCAAATGGACGTTTTAATGAGTGAAACATGTAGAATATGTCAAATGCCAGGAATTGTGACAGGTGATAAATAGCAGTCTGATTTTTGCATGAGAGTTTAATCTATGTTCGGAGAGTTTAAGTCTGTTCTGTCGGACAAAATAAATGTGCCGTTTTCGTGGTGTGACCGTTCCAAATTTTTAACCTGATCCACAATAAAAACTGCCCCTGTTCCAGTGTTCCCACATATCCAAGTTTGTCCGACTAGACACCCTTAAGCTATTAACAAATTTTCAGCTTGCTGTTAATCAACTTTTTTTTTTCATACGCGGGATCCAGACCTAAGACTATTTAAAGAGCCTCAAGAATATTTTAAAACAATAAACAAGTTTTTGACTCATAAACAAATATAATATCTCCGGAAATATTAAATTAAATTAAACGATGAAAACGCTATTGGAAAAAAAGCAGCAGGACGCTTCTTTTAAAAGAAAAAACGTTTAATTGTGATGAGTGGTTCCTTAGATACTACCGGTCAAAGTTGACCGGTATTTACGGCAAAGATATAAAAAATAGAATCATAATTTTCGAACAATCACCTTTTTATTTTTGTCCTCTTTTTCCACACGAATTTTCATATCTTTAAAGTACTCAAAACATATATTATTATAATAAAAACTATCGATATTACGAGTGATTATTTCACTCATAGGAGATTCTGACCAATAGAAAGCTACAGAAATAAAAATTAAACTGATTATTTTTTGATGATTTTAACTTTTAATCCCCTAGTAAGATATTTGATCACATGTTTAATTCTGTCCAATCAGATTAAAATTATACTGAGAGTTATCTACTGTAGAA
Source organism: Diabrotica virgifera virgifera (assembly GCF_917563875.1). NCBI lineage: Eukaryota > Metazoa > Arthropoda > Insecta > Coleoptera > Chrysomelidae > Diabrotica > Diabrotica virgifera. The sequence goes on from NC_065451.1 coordinate 37,686,799, forward strand.
CATTACCGATAGAATTTTTTTAAGTAGATTGTTTCTGTTTAACGGCAACCAGTTTCCTAGTTTTGACAACTGTCACATTTAAGAAAATATCCATGATACACATATTGAAAAATAAATCTTACGAATATCACACGACAGTGTGAATAAATAAGAAAATAATGCTTCATTTTTACTCAAATTTGTTGTCATTGGGCAATAGCCACTCGAGCCCTCGTCTATGCCAGACAACAAATTTTAGAAAAACTGTCGCATTATTTTCAATTTATTCTCACTCTCTTGTGATATTATACCCGATTATTTCATTCATAGGAGATTCTGACCAATAGAAAGCTACAGACATGCAAATTAAGGTGATAATTTTTGACAATCTCCCGTCGTTAGCATATTACGTCAGATGCCCTTCGTTGCTACGAAAAAATACATTCAGTGACATTAATGACAAATGTTTTAAAAATTATAAAAGTGATGACTTTCAACCTTCAAATACATATTTATAACAACTGTGTGTTTAATTTCACTAATTGGTACTTACATATATAAATTACAATAAAATTTTGGTTTTGAACAGTTTTATTCATGAAATAATCGCAACAAATTGCACTAAATTAATATAGAATTTTTGCCCTCGTGACACTTTGACATAATTTCACTCGCCTTCGGCTCGTGAAATTAAAACTGCCAAAGTGACACTCGGGAAAATTCAATACTTTTAGAGCTCTTGTGCAATTACTACTGATAATTTTTGATAATATCCCGTCGTCAAGTATATTACGTCAGATGCCCTTCGTTGCTACGAAAAAGTACATTCAGTGACATTAACGACAATTACTGTTTTAAAAGTTATCAAAGTGATGATTTTCAACCGTCAAATATTATTAACAACTGTGTGTTTAACTTTAGTAATTTGTACTTACATAAATAAATTACAATAAAATTTTGGTTTTGGACAGTTTTATTTATGAAATAATCGCAGCAAATTGCACTCGACCTCTAAAATTATAATCGAATTATTTCCTTCGTGCTACTTTGACATAATTTCACTACCCTTCGGGTCGTGAAATTAAAACTGTCAAAGTGTCACTCGGGAATTCGATAATTTTTGAGCTCTTGTGCAATTACTACTGAAAATTGCCAAAAATAGCAAAATTCCAATCAAAAATTAGGTTGGAGAAAATGTAATTTCAAAGTTCAAAACCGGTATACGCTAAAAAAATGCATTTTCTCGGCTTCCTTTGGAGCAATTTTCTTCATTATTTTTTTTGTTTCCAATTAACTCGAGTATAGCCATCTAACTAATGCATTATTAAATGTCAAACTTGCTTTTGTTTTCTTATAATAGATTAATTTCTTTATAAGAAAAGAAAACTACATATTTTTTCCAGTTGTATACCTTTTTTAGATAAACTTAATACAAGTGTACCTTTTAACGTTCAAAACACAAATATTCTCATTTGAAAGCTGTATCATTATTTAAACAATCTTTATTTAAACAAATTAAAAATTTTTGTTATAATAAAAAAATTAATTTAATATAACAAAACAAAAGCAACTTTGACATTTAATAAGGCATTAGTCAGATGGCTCTACTCGAGTTACTTGAGAACAAAAAAAGAATGAAGAAAATTGCTCCATGGGAAGCCGAGAAAATGCATTTTTTTAACGTATAACGTGCAACTTAATTTTTTATTGGAATTTTGCTATTTTTGGCAATTTTCACTCGTAATATCGAGAGTTTTATTATAATAATAAATATGTTATGAGCGTTTAAAATATACAAAAATTGGTGCTGAGAAAGAAGACCGAAATACAAAGGTGATGGTTCAACAATTATGATCCTGTTGTTTATATCTTTGCCGTAAATGCCAGTCAACTTTGACCGGTTGTATCTCAGTAACCACTCATCATATTTAAACGTTTATTCTTTTAAATGGAGCATCATGTCGCTTTTTTCGAATTCCGTTTTCAATATTTAATTTAATTTAATATTTCCAGAAATATTATATTTGTTTTTCCAGAAATATTCCTGAGGTCGCCTAAATTGTCCAATTTTAATTCTGTGAAGTACATTAGATAGGTACAGTGTCTTTTTATACAAAAATCATAGTTATTCTTATATACCATAATTATTGTGGATATTATAGCGACCGTAAATTTTTAATTAACAAATCAATTGTTGCTAAACTGTTCATTTAATTTCCATAGGCTTCTGATATTTTAATCTACACGAAAAGAGCTTTTATGCTACCAAGTTATTTTATTATTGATAAACAATTATTTAAAAGTTTAGTTGAAAATTAAAGATTTTGTTGGAAAAACCCGCATTTTCCGGAGAAAATTTTCATCGAAGTAAATCGGAGAAAACATGTCTCTATGTAGAATTTAATTGGTGAATTTTTATTTGAGTGTTTTTGGTGTAAAGCTAAAATCTCTGGAGATATAGAGCAAAAATTGAAAAAAAAACACGATTTTTGGGCCCCATTTCGTATATAAAAAAAGTAGCACACTATCTGCGGACTTTGCATACCTATATTATTATTATATACAATCATAATATTCGATTCCAGCAATAAAATTGCTGGTAAATAACTTTTCCCAAAAATGGCCTATTCTCCGATATAATCTGCCCAGACTACATTTATTTTGTCGGACAGAACTTCCAATTGATTTGTTACCCTTTCCTTAAACTCTCATGCAAAAATTAGACAGCTATTTATCACCAACAAAATTCTGTCATTTGACATGTCTGCCTTATTAAAATTCCCAACATATTTGTCGGACAAACAGTTTTCAAATATTATATAAAATTTGCTATTGAATATTGAATAATTTGAATCCTGGACACTCACTGAAGCAATGGAGAAAAGACTTAAAGCCTTCGAGATGTGGCTATACAGGCGAATCCTAAGGATATCATGGGCGGACAAAATAACAAACGAGACCGTATTCCGAAGAGTGGGGAAAGAAAGAGAGGTGATGTATACCATTAAAAGGAGAAAGTTGGAATATCTCGAGCACATAATGAGAAACAGCACTAAATACAGATTACTGAAGATAATCCTTCAAGGCAAAGTATTCGGAAAGCGAAGAATTGCGAGAAGAAGAATATCATGGTTAAAGAACCTGAGGAAATGGTTCTTCACAACAACAACTACTCTATTTAAAGCATTAGTTAATAAAATAATTACAGCCAGAACGATCGCCTATATTCGAAACGAATAGGCACTAAAAGAAAAAGCTATTGAATAAACTTAAAACGACCTGCTAGTTTTCACAATCATAAACTTGTCAGAATAACACGTTCCACATTTAAAGCTTCCCTTTTTCCAGTGATTCCATAGGTACATCAGAGTTTTTCCAACTAGACACCGTTGCTATTAAAGGGAAAGTCGCAAATAGTCCGTTCTTTAACGGTAAAATATTGCAAAACCTCTAAATTTTAAAGAACCGCTTGGATTGACATGAAATTTGGCGTACACATAGCTAACAAGTCAAAGAAAAAAGTGATATCGTGCCGATATGTGCTTTTGCCCTGGGGGTGGTATTCACCCCCTTTTGGTGGTGAAAAAATATTCGTCCAAAGAAAGTCAGGAAACAGATAAACTGGCTAATTTTAAGTAACTTTTGTTCTATAGAGCTTTTTCACTAAGTCAATACTTTTCGAGTTATTTGGCAGTGAATATGTTCATTTTTTCAACAAAATAACCACGCTTTTAGACGGTTTCTCGCAAATAACTCAAATAGTAGGTATTTTGTCGAAAAAATATTCTTAGCAAAAATATAGCCTGTAAAAAATTTTTAAAAATGGTGTATATATCACGTCTCTACCTAGTAGAAGCAGAGTTATAGCTAATGAAAAATAGGTTCATATTCGTCAAATTCCAAATGGAATATTTTAACGTGAAATAACAAAAAATGAAGCACATTTCGGGGAAAACTCATTTCAACTTATTTAAAGTGTTTAAAAAAAGCTTCATTTTTGTTTTATAAGAAAAATCTAGCATCAAAATTAAACAAGTAACGCTCAAAATAAAGTTAGTCCCTTTTGGTTTTGGTAAAAAAAATCGAGAAAATCACCCCCTAATTAGTATCTTAAATGAACTTAATCGTTACGACTTCACAAGTTTCTTGACTCGTGTATATATTGTTTATATGATCTGTAAGTTTCATCGGTTCAAAGTCCTTATTATTGAAAGGGCTGTGGTTAAAAGGGGTTGAATGAGTCACTGATTACGAATGTATGCAAATTTAGAAACACCAAATCTTAATCAATTTTTGTCTAACAGAAAAACAAAAAAATACATGATATTCAGAAAAGCAAATCTGACTTTTTTGTGCTTCGAGATTTTTGGTATCTCTAACAATTTTTAAGTTATTTTGAAAAAATGCATATTTTTCAAAATTTAAATTTTTAAAAATTTTATTTTGAAACCAAATTTTTTCACAAATAAGCACTTTGAGTCGATGAAACTTACAGGTCATATAAACACAACATAAGAGAAATAATTTATGGAGCGGTAACGATTAATTTAATTTAAGTTGCTAATTAAGGGGTGGTCGTCGCGATTTTTTTTTTGCAAAAACAAAAGGGAGCAACTTTATTTTGAGCGTAACTTGCTTAAATTTAATGCTAGAAACTTTTTGTAAAAACAGAAATAAAGCTTTTTTAAACACTTTAAAAAATTTTAAATAGGTTTTCCCCAAAAAGTGCTTAATTTTTTAGATATTTCACGTCGAAATATTCTATTTGAAATTTGGTGAATATGAATCTATATTTCATTGGCTATAACTCTGGTTCCGCGAGATCCAGAGACCTACCGTGGACACCATTTTTGTTACTTTTTTATAGGCTATATTTTTGCTAAGAACGTTTTTTTCGACAAAATACTTACTTTTTGAGTTATTTGCGGAAAACCGTCTAAAATGTGGTTATTTTGTTGAAAAATGAACATATTCACTTGCAAATAACTTGAAAAGTGTTGACTTGGCGAAAAAGCTCTATAGAAAAAAAGTTACTTAAAATTAGTCAGTTTACCCATTTCCGGACTTAGTTTGGATATATATTTTTTCATCCCCAAGAGGGGGTGAAAGTCACCCCCAGGGCAAAAGCACACATCGGCACAATATCACTTTTTTTCTTTGACATGTAAGCTATACGTATGCCAAATTTCATGTCAATCCAAGCGGTTCTTTAAAATTTAGAGCAAAAGCCGTGACAGTATGGACTAAAAATGTAGCCTGTCAAAATGTTCAATGTGTTTTAAATGTATTAATTTTTTTCAAGTCCTATGAAAATTCAAAAATATTTTTGAAAAATTTAAACGTAGAATGAAAGATTACATTATTACTGAGGGCCGAAAGTCCCTTAGAATAAATAAAAAGTGACTTTTGAATGAAATATATGAAATTAAAAATCTCACTCAACTTTCTATTTTTTTTTTCACTCTGTAATCTTTCATTCTGCGTTTAAATTTTTCAAAAATAATTATTAGTTTTCTCAGGATTCGAAAAAAATGAGTACGTTTAAAACACACAAAAGGCGATATTTTGCGCCCGTGCCCTTAACAAATTTTCAGCTTGCTAATAATCAACTTTTTTGGTACGCGGGACCTAGGCCTATAATACTTGCCACCGAATAATTAGCAAGTAAAATTTGTATTATCGAGTTTTACAATTTATGTCAATGTATATAAACAAAAGATAATTAACAATACGTCCTCAAATGTTTTTGACTGAAATTCCTTTAGAATTACATTAGACTTGTAGAAATTACTTCCTACAAAAAAAGCAGTTACATACCTCTTTCACTTAAATTACCCGTGAACTGTAACAAATAAATAAAATAGGTTTTTTGAAATCACTGTACTAATTGTAATTAAAATCACAATAAAACTGCTCTAGAAATAAACAAACCATGGCACATTGAATGTTATGAGGAGCACCCCCGAATCATAATTTACAATGTATAAATTCTGTTAATCATGATTTGGAATTTACAATTAGTCCAGGGTAATAAGGATTTTCTCGGGACACTCAAAGATCCAGGTAGCTGACTACTTTATTAGTTATTGTAGACCTATAGGAAGAAAACCTACCTGTTTCCTGCCTAGAGTTCGCGTCCGTTTTTTAATTATTAAAAATTTAGTGCAAAAATCGCGATTTTTTCGATTTTTGGCACCCCATTCAAAAACTAAATAGTTGACATAACATTACAAAATTTAGTTTTTTAGAGCATTGAAAAACCTTCAAAATGCTGATTTTTGAAAGTTAAAAAGTTAATTTGTTGCTACGCAAACTGCAAAATAAGTGAAAATAGTTATTTGTTAATAATTTTTACTACAACTACCTTAGAACTTTAGTGTTTCACCCAAAGTTGGATATTGGGGTACTTAATAAACCTTCAAAATTTGAGATTGATCCATTAATTAGTTTAAGAGTTATTCTATTTGTTTTTCCCAGAGACCTTTATTTTGCAAAAAGATAAGACAGAAAATAATAAAGCTAGGGCAATTCTGAGTATGCCAAATGAAAGTAGAAGAGTGATAGTATTAAAATATATTAAAAAAAACAAAAAAATGATTAACATAGTCAAAAATCCTAATGCCAAATTCTTAAATTTTTGTAGTTTATAATCATTTAGAATAACTTTAAAAATGTTGTCCGTAGAAACAATCTTTTTATATATTCGAAAAGATAGTATTTTATCACGAATTTTCAAATAAGAAGATTTAGTCTGGGCTCATTTGGGACAAAGTTAGCCATATGTTTTTTTTAATTCACAGCTAATTTGTTTATAATAATTAAGGAATCTCATTAATGCCATTCTAAAGAAGGGGATTTGTGTTTTTTCTTAAAAAATTTGCACAAACATTATACCTTCACAGCACCCTCTACGATTTTTCAAAAATGTAGTGCAAACGATTACAAGGGGGAACCTACAAATCCAGCGAGTTAAAATACCGAAAAAGCAATTTCAAACGAATATAGTTTGCTGTATCTCCGGATCAACTCAACGGATTTTAATCTTTCTCTTTTTAATTGGTATGTAATTTTAACGTACATTTCAAATATGCAATTTGTTTATAAATTTATTAATTAATAAACAGTCTAAATTGTTTAAACAATCCTTGAAAAAAAATATTTTTTTACAAAATTCTGTTTTTTTAATCATAGTATCATTAATGATCACAGAAAAAGTTAAAGTATTCTTTAATAAATAAATGATTTTTATTAGATAATTATTTATTGAAGATAATTTATTTATTAAAGTATACCTTAATTTTTGCTAGGATTAATAGGGATAGTATGATTAAAATCATGGATTTTTGGGAAAAAATTATTTTTTTAAAAATTGTTTAAACAAATGAGACTGTTTATTAATTAATAAATGTCTAGACAAATTACATATTTGTAATGTACAGAAAAGTGCATTTGTCGGCTCCCAGCTCCCCCTTCACTTACCACGACTAGTCACCAGTTAAACTACATTTTTAAAAATTCTTGTAAAATACCAGCTTTTATAATATGTAAAATGACTTTTTCTACAGACAATATTTTTAAAGTTATTCTAAATGTTTTTAAACTACAAAATTTTACAAATTTGGCATTAGGATTTTTGACTATATTAGATAAAATTTTTATCGTTTTTTAGTACATTTTGATAGTATCAGTTTTCTAATTTCATTTGAAATACTCAGAATTGCCCTATCTTCATTATTTTCTGTCTTATGTTATTGCAAAATAATGGTCTCTGGGATAAACAATTAGAATAACTCTTAAACTAATTAATGGATCGGTCTCAAATTTTGAGAGTTTGTTAACCCTTAAACGCCCAAGGGTGGGTAAAAAATGTCCACCAAATGCATATTCCTTTGTAACATATTTATTACGTGTTTAAAAAATTTTCAAAAATTATTTGTTGTTAAAATGACAGCCCTTTATCGAATGTTAATTTGGTTCTACCGATATTTTTGGAAATAAAAGTAATATTTTGAGTTAAATATGGGTGGGCACAAAAAGTAACCCTTAGTAAAACTTGTTACTAATGGTTTCTATATAATTTCTCGTTGGTAGGAACATAATTAATATAAATATCGACGTATAATTACATAATCGACATAATTATCCGCCAATAAGGAGGCTGAAAGGAAGAATTTGGAGAAAATCGACAAATCTGAATTACCGGCTTTTACTAGTATGTTAATTTTGATGTACATTGTAATTTTGTTATAAGGTTAGTAAATTGTTTATATTAATGTTTTAGAAGATGCTGTGTTTATTAAGCATAAGATTCTTAAGTTTAATCCATTTCCAACCACCCTTAATAAATATATTAGCTATTTTCTAGGTGGACATTTTTTGCCCACCCTTGGGCTTACATGGAACCAAAAAAAGGTTGGGCGTTTAAGGGTTAAGTACCCCAATACCGAACTTTGAGAGAAACACTAAAGTTATAAGATAGTTTTAGTAAAAGTTATTAACAAATAACGATTTTCATTTATTTTGCAGTTTGCGTAGCAACAAATTAACTTTTTAAATTTCAAAAATCGTCATTTTGAACATTTTTTAATGTTCTAAAAAATTAAATTTTGTAATTTTATGTCAACTCTTTAGCTTTTGAAAGGGGTGCAAAAAACGAAAAAATCGCGATTTTTGAACTAAATTGTTAATAATTAAAAAACGAACGCAAACTCTAGGCAGGAAACAGGTAGGTTTTCATCCTATAGGTATACAATTACTAAAAAATTAGTCAGCTACCTGGATCTTTGAGTGTCCCGAACATGGTCTATTTCTAGCTTATTACCCTGGTCTAAATGTATATACATTGTAAATTATGATTTGGGAGTGCTCCTTGTAACATTCAACGTGTCTTCGTTTATTTATTTCTAGTGCATCTTTATTGTGATTGTAGTATAGTTGGTTTATATTAATATGCTCTTGTCGTTAGTTTCATTTTTACCAGTTTTGGCTACTTTAGTAATATTTACCTCGTTTTTTCTTTTTGCTCAACTCAAGTAAAAAGGGATAAGAAAGGAAGATTTGAAGTTAAAATATCTTTCAATTAGGAAAATGAGCCTATAAGCGCAGTCAAAAAAGCAAGCACATATCAGACTGCTGCAGTTAGAGAAGAAATTAAAAATTCCAGAGAGATGGAAACCTAGAAAAAGATAAAATCAAGATAGCTAAGGGGATCAAGTTTACTAAAATATAAACAATTTAGTTTAATTTTCTCTACTGTATTGCTAAAGTTTGCTGTTATGATAAATTGATAAAACTTTCTCGAACTTTTGATAAAATTTTCTCGATTTATAATAAAGTCATTTATTATATCATAACGACCGCTTTTCCTCGAACGATTATTGACCTAAGTTGAAAATTCTTAGTAATTCATTTATTAAAAATTCCACCTCTGTATTGTTATAATATTATAGGGTGTTAGTATTAGTTACAAATTTCATGGAGTAATTCTGCATGAAAAAGTAATGACAGGTTGTTTATTGCTCTGAAATCGATTACTATATTATATAAATGAAATTTGGTGGGTTTTAAGAGGTAACTATTGCGCATTTTTTGACGAAGATACAATTAATAATTTTATATTCATGATTGACACGCATACGAGTAACGGTCTAAATTTCTTAAAGAAAAAATGGTACGTCAGATAGATATTTCAATTTAAAAATCATTAACTAAAATTCTTACTTTAACCCGCGAGCAGTCGCACCATTAAAGAAAATCTAACATTTTATTCTTTTTCGTGATAACTTGATAAAAATTTTTGCAACATAACTTTCCACTCGTAAGTGCCTCGAGGAAGGGTGTAGTAATGCGTAGGTTTATTTTTTTTCTTCTTCTTATTTTTTTGGAATTTATGGCTTTGGTGAGAAAAAATTAGCTTTAATAATTGTTAGAAATAATATCTCTAACATTACAAGTAAATAAAAGTATCCCGAATAAAGTACGTGCCTTCTAGTGGCGGGATACGGGCAACAATACATTGGCTTATAGGGCAGTCCTTACAATAGGGATCCTGGCCTATACAGAAAAATGCAGGCGGGTGTGGGGTAATACTGCCCTTTGGTTGCATTGGTGGTGTATTGGCTAAACGTGCTGGGCAGGGTATGGTGCTGAAATAAAAGGCATTCAGGCATCAAATATCCAAAAATCTTTTCAGGCCATAATAATGAAAAGACCTTCTCCAAACGCAATAAAAACTTATACTGAAATGATGGCATATCCTGAGGTAAAATGTTCCGGAAGTAAAATGAGCCTCCGTTCGGACCTCCGGGTGAGGTCTATCTCAGGGGGAACACCATTGCAGGTTAGAAAAATCAGGATAGGGTCTTGGAATCTTGGTAGTCTTACGGGTAAGAGTCTGGAGTTAGTGGATGCGCTTAAACGAAGAAGAGTTCAAATTGCTTGTATTCAAGAAACTAGGTGGAAAGGACAAAGTGCGAAAGAACTAGGTGATGGATATAAATTGTGGTATGTAGGGAGTAGTAATACTAGAAATGGAGTTGGTATAATTGCTGATAGTGAAATGAAAGATAACGTAGTAGAAGTTGTAAGAACGAGTGATAGAATGATGTCAGTGAAATTTGTAATTGATAAAGAGGTATTAACTGTTGTGTGTGTGTATGCTCCTCAAACAGGTCTGGGTGAGAATGAAAGAAGAGCTTTCTATGACCAATTAGGAGACGTATTGAGTGATATTCCAGCAGAGGAGAAAGTTATAATAGGAGGTGATTTCAATGCACATGTGGGCCAAGCCAAGACAGGATATGAAACAATACATGGGGGATTAGGCTTTGGAACTAGAAATGAAGCTGGAGATGATATGCTAGAATTAGCAACAGCAGTGGATATGGCGATTGTTAACACATTCTTTAAAAAGAGAGAAACTCAACTTATTACCTACAAAAGTTGGCGACATCAATCCCAAATAGACTACTTCATGATAAGGAAAGAAGACATACGTGAATGCAAGGACTGCAGCGTAATAGTTAGTGAGACAGTAAGACAACAACATAATCTGCTTGTTCTGGACATCGACGTAAAAAGCGAAACTAAACAAAAATATCGGAGAGGACCACAAAAAATCAAGTGGTGGATGCTAAAAGATGAGAAGGAAGGTCTACTCAGGGAAAGAATAGTAGAAAATATGTTGGAACATGAAAAGAAGCCCTAACACAATTTGGAGAAAAATGGCCAATATTATTAGAGAGACGGCTATTGAAGTAATTGGGAAAACGTCAGGAAAGAAGTTTGAGGCTAAAGAGACTTGGTGGTGGTCAAATGAAGTACAAGGAAAAATAAAAGATAAGAGAAAATTATATAAAAAGTGGCAAGAAACCAGATCGAACATAGATCTTCAAAACTATATGGTCGCCAAAAAGGAAGCGAAAGTAGCAGTAGCAAAAGCTAAAGCAGAAGCGTATTCAAACCTATACGATCAACTTGATACCAGGGAAGGCGAAGCAAAGATATATATATATAAAATAGCCACACAGAGAGCAAAGAAAGCAAGAGATTTTAATCAGATTAGATGTATCCGAGATGAAAATAATAAAATACTAATTCACGAAAAGAATGTCAAAAAGAGATGGAGAAAATATTTTGACAGTTTATTAAATGAAGAATTTGACAGACAGCCTGTGGAGTTAACGGAGACAGTAACAGCAATGGTTACCAGAATAACAAACGGGGAAGTGGCTCAAGCGCTTCAAAAAATAAAGAAAGGAAAAGCAGTCGGACCAGATGATATTTCTGGGGAAGTATGGAGAGTGTTGGGAGAGACAGGAATAAGTTGGCTAGCAGGTCTCTTTAATAGAATTATGGAAGTTGGACAAATGCCAGACGAATGGAGAAGCAGTATATTAGTCCCTGTCTTCAAAAACAAGGGAGACATACAACAATGCACAAACTACAGGGCTATAAAACTACTTAGCCACACCATGAAAATATGGGAGAGAGTAATTGATAGACGGATACGTGAAGAAACCGATATATCCGATAATCAATTTGGCTTTATGCAGGGCAGATCAACAACAGATGCAATTTTCATTGTAAGGCAACTGATGTAAAAATACAGGAATAAAGAGACCAACGCTCATATCGTATTCGTTGATCTTTAGAAAGCATATGATACAGTTGCTCGAGAGATTCTGTGGTGGGCACTCAATAAGAAAGGAGTCCCTGGCGAATATGTAAAGTTTGTGAGAGATATGTATGAGGGAGTAACGACTAGTGTTAGAACAGGTGTGGGAGAGACTGATAAATTTCAGGTGAAAGTAGGATTGCACCAAGGCTCGGTGCTTAGTCCCCTTTTATTCTCATTATTTTTGGACCAGATAACAGCGAAACTACAGGGTAGTATTCCATGGTGCCTAATGTATGCTGATGATGTAGTGTTAATACGAAATAGTGAAAGAGACTTAGAACAAAAACTGGAACAGTGGAGACAAGCTCTGGAGGAAAAAGGTTTAAAACTTAGTAGGACAAAAACAGAGTATTTGGAATGTTCATTTAAAGATGGAGTTACTACAAATAACATGGTATCTTTGGATGGTAAAATGATTGTGAAAAGCAATAGTTTTAAGTACCTAGGTTCGGTATTACAGAGTAATGGAGAAATAGATGGAGATGCATGCAGTAGAATTAGGGCTGGATGGATGAAGTGGAAAGAAGCGAGTGGTGTGTTGTGTGACAGAAAAGTTCCAATGAAGCTGAAGGGAAAATTCTATAAAACAGCCATAAGACCGGCTATGATGCAAGGAACTGAATGTTGGGCAGTGAAAAAGAAAGAGGAACAACGAATGCATGTGGCGGAAATGAGAATGCTTAGATGGATGAGTGGAGTGCCAAAGAAGGATAAAATTAGAAATGAGTATATTAGGGGAAGTCTAGGTGTGGCACCAATTGATGCCAAAATGAGAGAGCATAGGTTAAGATGGTTTGGTCATGTTCAACGTCGAGACGTTAATCACCCAATACGAAGAATAGCTGAAGTGCAGATTCCTGGAAGGAGTAGGAGAGGAAGACCAAAGAAGACCTGGGGGAGACGATAAGGCAGGACATGTTGGTAAAGGGGATTAACATTGATATGATTCAAGATAGAATTGTGTGGAGAAATGCAATTAGGGAAGCCGACCCCGCATAGGGATAAGGCAAAGAGAATGATGATGATTACAAGTAAATAAAAATACTATAACATAAAGATTTATGGTAAATTAGCGTCTAAATTCGTATTGTTAGACAAAATCTAACGCGCGACCGATTACGAGACAGAAAAAAGCGCGACTGTTCCCGGGTTAATTTGTGGCAAAAAACCTCTCTTGCCTCTTTCTCATAGGAAGCGACGTTTTTATGCAAAACAAAATAAAACATATTAAATTTCTTTAAGACATTGTATAGTAGAATACTGTCAACAATAATTATCAGTTATTTTTTTAGCTACTGTTAACATTTTTTATCCAACATCAAATGTCAAATTAGTGTTTTTTCATTAATAGTTTGCATTTTAGTTTAACATTTTTAGTAATTAATTTTTTCCATTGAAAAAATGAACAATTAAAAATTCAGAATTGTCAGACATGCCCTTTGTCTATGGTCTAAGTAGCGAAAAGGATAGAAAAAGGGAGCGTGCATCCATAGTTGCATAGTAATTTCCAGCCACTTCCAGTTAAAGTTAAAATTTGTCTAGCGCACCAAAAAAATATTTACTAATTTTACTGCACAGTTGGAACTAAGATCAGTGAACCAATCAGGGAACACAAAATTTTACGAAAACCTCCAAAAAAATAAAGTATGGATGAAAATTTGGGAATAGGTAGTTGAAATTATCTATTATTATATAAGAAAAAGTTTACAATTCTACATCCCCTCCACTTTACAAAAATTGGGAAATACGGGGTGAAAAAGATTTTCTCGGGAGTGAAAAAATATACGTTCAAAATAGGCCCGGACTTGGATAAAATGACTAGTTCTAAGCAACTTTTGTTCTATAGAGTTTTTTCACTAAGTCAATACTTTTCGAGTTATTTGCGAGTGAATATGTTCTGTTTTAACAAAAAAAAAAAACATGTTTTTGGACCGACATTAAAAATAAGTGAATTATGCTCAAAATATTGTTGGTCCCTTTTATTTTTTGGTACAAAAATCGCGAAAATCAGCCCCTAGTTAGCTTTCCAAATAAAATTAATCGTTACCGATGTACAAGTTACTTTACTTATGAATGGTTTAATATTATCTATAAGTTTCATTAGCTTAAATTGCTGATTTTTGAAAAAAAATTTGTTTAAAATGGAACATTTTTTTATTTTGGAAAAAATGGAATTGTTCATGGAATTAACTTAAAAATTATTAGTAATACCAAAAATCTTAAGGAGTAATGAAATGTACGTTTTGCTTTTCTGAATATTTTTGCTTTTTTGTTTTCTTGTTAGACAAAAATTGGTTATGCTATGGCTGTTCAAAATTTATTCTAAACTCGTGATTAGTTACTCGTTCAAGTCATTTTAAATACAGCTTTTTCAAAAATAAGCACTTTGAACCGATGAAACTTACAGATCTTATAAATAATACATAAGCAAAATAACTTGTGAAGTGGTAATGATAAAACTCATTTGTGATGCTAATTAGGGGGTGATTTTCGAGATTTTTTTACCAAAAAATAAGAGGGACCAACAATTTTTTGAGTGTAAATCACTTCTTTTTAATGTTAGAAGTTTTTTTAAGAAACATATAAACTTTTTTTAAACACTTTAAAAATTTAAAATGAATTTTCCCCGAAAAGTGCTCCGTTTTTGGGTTATTTCACATTGAAATATTCGATTTGGAATTTGATGAAGAATAACATACTTTTCATTAGCTACAACTCTGTTTCTAGTGGGTCTACAGACTTCAGGCGTACACCATTTTTTTCAGGTTTTTATTAGCTATATTTTTACTAAGAATATATTTTTCGCTAAAATACTTACTGTTTGATTTATTTTCGAAAAACCGTCCAAAGACATATTCACTTGCAAATAACTCGAAAAGTATTGACTTAGGGAAAAAACTCTATAGAACAAAATTTGCTTAGAATTAGTCATTTATTTATCCAATTCCGGACTTATTTTGAATGTATATTTTTCACCTTCGAGAGGGGGTATTCCCCTCCATTTTTATAAAATGGATTGGATGTAGAATTGTAAACTTTTTCTTATATAATAATAGACAATTTCAACTACCTACTCCCAAATTTTCAACCTTCCTTTATTTTTTTTGGGGTCAGATTGTTCTTTGATCGGGCTACAAGTATAATATCATAAGTGCTACTTCAAAATCACGGAAAAGTATCCAGTTAAACAAATATTTAAATTAAATCAAATCTTTCTACTCGCAATGAAAGTAGCTCGGTCAATTGCCTTAAATTAGCGCCGGTTAAAAATGCATTCACCAATTTAATTTAACAAAAGCTTTTGTGGAAGAAAGCAATTGACAATGAAAATTTGTACATATTAGCTTATCTCTTGGTTTAAATATTGTTTTTTTAGATAAGAAAGTTTTTAGCGAACTTTTCGACGAGGTCGTATGTGTCATTATCATACATTGATTTTTTGTGAAACTGATTTTTTTCCTGTACGCGTTTCGTTTATTGAATAATAGTCTAAGAGCTAGTGAACCCTCCGACTAACGGTCGTCCTGTAAGGCTAGAAATTTTTCTAGTCATAATTCATAGCACACCAAGGCTAAAAACCATGACCTGGCAGGCATCAGCGGTGCACGTGTATCTACCAGGTGAATCGAAAAGTGCAAATTTAGGGGGTAAAATAAACTTTCTCCTTTGAGGTTTAAATTTAAGTATGTGTTGGAGTAAGTCATTTAGAAGAAATGTGTACAATGACAGACGATTCTGAAGAGCATAAGACTTTGCCTGGCGAGGGGAAAGATAAGGGGTTTTTCCTAAAATTATTCTTTTTGCATCGAACATTTTTTTTTTAGGTTTTTTGAATCATTCCAAACAGAAAAGGTCTTTAGTGATTTTTCTCTTAAGTTAATAGTTTTTGTTATATAAGCGATTGACATTTATCTAAAAATTTCAATGTTGCCAAGGTACGTAGATATTCTTTAAACATTGATTGATGAAATCCCGAAGAGGTTTTTGCAGTAAAATATCGAAAACCCCTTTGTTTTTTTAATTGCTAATCAAGCGGGCGCGACACTGTAGTATAAGTGAGGACGTCAGAGTTTGCATAAATTCATTATGTCGAGAATGGGCAAATTTCAAGAGAAATCCTCAGACAGGTCGATTTTTATTTTTGAATTAGGACTTTTTGGCATATATATATAATACCAGTGACGTCATCCATCTGGGCGTGAGTGATGACGTAATCGATGATTTTTTTAAATAAGAGTAGCTTTTTTTAAATAATGTGATAGCTCATTTGAAAGGTTATTTAATTCTCTATTCAGTAATATAAACATTAACATAATTATTTATACAGAGTGTACAAAAAAAAATTTTCTTCTATTTGTCAAATTTAATCAAAGTTAATTTAATAAAAAAAAATTTTTTGTTCACCCTGTGTAAATAATTATGTTAATGTTTATATTAGTGAATAGAGAATTAAGTAACCTTTCAAATGAGCTATCACACAACCCCTACGCTCATTTAAAAAAATCATCGATTACGTCATCACGCTATGACAGCCCTGGGCACTAAGGCTATCTTCTCCCGGTGAGGGTGGTTATCCCTTATCCGAGGGGTGGAATAATTGATACGCTTTTACTTGTTGAGTTGTTTTATTTACACTCGCATTAGCATAAGCTGGTAGCACCGCACCCAAAGAACATCTCGTGTAGAAAGAGACACTATCTTTAATGTGGAAATATTACGTCTGATCACCAAAGTAGAATGACGAATGTCTCATATAATAATATGAATTCCCTTGTTATAGTTTAACTGTTTATATATTTAGAAATGCCTATTCAGCATCGACCATGAAAAGTGTTTATAATTGACTCTGCAATTATTAGTTGAATCGTGATCTAGGATAACAATATTTATATAATCGAATGAAGGTTGTAATATTGTTATGATGACATAAATAACTGAAAGTAATTATCGTAGATAATTACAGGGTGTTTTTAAGATATATCTACTGAGTACAGATGAATTCTTGTACACCTTCCCTTTTTAGGAATTTTCCGACTACGGGGAGGGAAATTTGCAAGTCGTGCTACCAACCCATACTGTGTTGTAATCAATACAAAAAATTTATTTTATATACAAACTTCCTAAGCCTACGCAAATACATAAATAATATAAAATGTTCGTTTAACAACATTGTTTCGTAACACTTGTCACTCACTGTGTTTTCGGATTGTAAGCATATAATCTATTCTTATGTATTTCCTTTATTTTATTGTTTTCTATTCTGATTTTACAATTAACGTTATTTACTTCTGTTATCGTGAAAGGACCTGCATAAAGACTATCAAACTTACCATTCTCTTCCCTTTTTACAAGGACTAGGTCTCCTCTTTTAAAGTGTTGTGGTGTTGCTTTGAGCTTATTCTTTTCTTGCCGCTCTTTTTTGTGTCTTAATAAGAAGGTTCTGGCTCTCTCGTGTGCGCTTTGTAGTTTGTATCGTAACTCATTGTAGTAGGCTTCTATATTGTAACATGGTTGAATCTCATGTGTAAGGTCTTCCGGTAGGTTAACCTTCCTGCCATATAACAGTTCGAACGGTGTGTATCCATGATACGCGTTAGGGGTTGTATTGTAGCAGTATGTGAACATTCTGCAACACACATCCCAATTTTCTCTGTCTTCGTCTATGAATGCTCTTACGTACTCGTTCAACGTTCTGTGTAGTTTTTCACAACTTCCAATGGACTGTGGGTGGTATGCCGTTGAAAAGTTGTGTTCTATTTTTAATAGCTTTGTTAATTCCTGCATTACTTCATTCTTATACTCTGTGCCTTGGTCTGTTCTTATTTGCTTCATGAGTCCGTATGTTGGTATGAAATGATCAAAGATTCCTCTTGCTATTGTCTCTGCTTCTTTATTGCACACTGGTATGCTGACCGCGTATTTTGTCAGTTCACACAACATTGTGATACAGTATTTATTACCTTCATTACTTTTCGTGAATGGACCTATTGTATCTATGTATACTATGTCCCATGGTTTGGAAGATGTGTCCGATATCACGAACTCTTCGACATGTGTTCTTTTCGGTTTGTTAATTTGACATTTGTGGCATTGTTTTACGTATTTTCTTACGTCTTTTTCCAAATTTTTCCATCGGAATCTTGCTTTTAGCTTCTTAATTAGTCTGTTATTCCCTACGTGTCCTCCGAACATCGGGTGATTATGGTATTCTCCTATTAATCTGTGTTTTTCTTTGTCATCTTTTATTGTTTCTGGTACTTCACATATGTATATTTCTATATTCTTCAATTTTTTATTTCCTTCTTTAATAAATTTATCAATTGTGCACATTTTAAAAATAATATCATTTACGTATATTTCTACTTTACGTACTGCATTCTCTACCGCCAGCTTATCAAGCTGTACCAACGCTTGGTTTAAATCGAAATGATTCAATCCTGTGGCTATGCTTTTGCTGCATTTTATTTTGTTTTTGGCCCTAATGCTCAGTCTTGGTGAGATTAGTTCTGCTCCAAAGGACAAAATTGGTAGTCTATGCGCCTCTAAATTATTTAGTACCTTCCTTACTGTCTGTTTGGTGGCTTCTGGCTGTAGTGCGAGTTCACTTTCAGCTTTTGTTTGTCTTGCTTCTTTCTCCTTTTCTTTTGCTTGAGCTCTTGTTATAGCTAGTATATGGGCGTTGTCTATGTATAGGTTTTTTAGTTGATGCAATGTTATTCTTGAAAGGCTGTCTGCGTAGTTACTTTTCCCTGTTATATACTCTATTTCGAAGTCATATTCTTCTAGGTCTAATCTGATCCTCGTGAGTTTTGAGGTTGGTTCTTTCATTGCAAATAGGTGTGTCAAAGGTTTATGGTCTGTTTTTACTTTGAATGTTGGTGCTGCATATAGATAACATTTAAAATAATTAATTCCCCAATGAATCGCTAGTAATTCCTTAACGATTATAGGTTTATTACATTCTCCTTTACTAAAACTTCTTGATGCATATGCTATAGGTAGGTCAATTCCGTTATAATCTTGACTTAGGATTGCTGAACAACTTTCATTGGATGCGTCTGTTGTTAAGATAAACTGTTTGTTGAAATCAGGATATTTTAAAATTGGTGGTTTCGTCAGAGATGCTTTAAGCTTTTTGAATGCTTTTTCACACTCCTCGGTCCACGAAAATTCTACTCCTTTCCTCGATAATTTGTTGAGTGGTCTGCATATTTCCGCAAAATTTTTAATAAAACGTCTGTAATAGTTGCAAAATGCTACAAATCTCTTTGTTTCTTCCGCTGTCTTAGGTGTCGGATATTGTTCAATTGCTGCATACTTCGCTTTGTCTGGTGATACTCCCTCTTGAGAAAGATCATGTCCTAAATATGTTACTTCCCTTCTAAAGAATTGACATTTTCCTGGGTTAAGTTTCAAATTGATTTTTCGACATGTCTCGAATGTCTTTTTCAGGTTTTCTAAGTGATGTTTTTCGGATATTCCAATTACTACGATATCGTCCATGTAAAGAAATGCTTTGTCTGGTGTTAATCCTGAAAATGCTATTGACATCATTCTTGAAAAGCTATTTGGGCTTACATTTAATCCAAAAGGTAATCTGGTAAATTGAAATGCTCCATTTTCTGTGCTGAACGATGTGTATTTTCTCGATGATTTTTCTAATGGTATCTGGTGAAAGCCTGACATTAAGTCTATAACTGAAAACCATTTTGCTCTTCCTAGTTGATCTAATATCGAATCTATTCTTGGTAATGGAAATTTGTCTGTAACTATCTTCTTGTTCAGTTGTCTAAAATCTATGCATAATCTCCATGCTTTTCCTCCATCTATAGCTTTTTTCGGTACCAGTACTACTGGACTGTTGTACTCGGATGTAGATGGTTCTATGATTCCTTGGTCTCTTAGGTTTTGTACTTGTCGATTTAATTCCTCTGTTTGCGCATGAGGTGTCCTATAATTCTTGATATATACCGGAGTTTGGTCTTTAACTCTTAGTTTTTGTTCGTAGAAATTGTTACAGGTTAACATATCATGCCTTAGGGCGAATATGTCTGAATATTCCTCGCATAACGATACTAAGTTGTCTCGTATGTATTCTGGTATGTCTAATTTCAGTGATTCTCGTAATTCTTTTTTTCTGTCCTTGCTGTCGTTGACTAGCCTATATATATTGAATAGTTTAATATCCAACGTCCTGATTGTGCTTGCGTCTACATTTACTGTTTCGTACGTTGTGTTCAAAATTTTGATGTATGGATTATTACTTGAAATAATTGCTCTTGCTATGAATATTCCTGGTTGTATTTCTTGCTGTTCCACTATCCTGTCTTTCTTTAACGTTTGAAAAATTTTTACGATTCTGTAAATTTCACATCTAGGCGGTATTATTATGGTGTCATTGTCTATATTATCCAGAATTTTCGTACTAATGTAACAATCGTTGTCCTCTTTAATGTGCATTTTAAGGTTTGCGTAATCTAGTATACATTGAAAGTTAGAAATAAAGTCTCTCCCAATGATTCCGTCTGTTGGAATTGGAAAGTTAGGTTCTACCAATTGAAAGATGTGTTCGAATCGAGTTCCTTTTACTTCGAGTGTTGTCTCAACTTCTCCCATTGTTTGCAACTCTCCTTTAGTGACTCCTTTTATTTTCGCCTTTGTGTTTGGTTTCACCTGTTCCTTCATAAAATCTTGTGAACATTTTAGTATTGAAATGTCAGCTCCTGTGTCTATGATAAAAGTGCTTGTGTTTTCAAGAATTCCTGTTTTCATTCGTACAAAGTTCGTTAGGTTTAGGTCGAAGTTGTAAATGTTATATTTTATTTCTGCCTGTGTGCTTCCAACTTCTTGTTCATTCAAAACCCCAACTGCTGGTTTTCTTGCTCTTCTTGACTGTCCTCTCTTTCTAGTAACCTTACGTTCCTGTTACGTCCGCCTCTCTGGTTTCCTCTGTATGTTTGATTGTTAAATTGTCTGTATCCTCTGTTCGAATAATTTCGTTGATTGTCCGTTGCTTCTCCTTCGTTCCGTTGTCCGAAGTTATTTCTTCTTCCTCTGTCATATTTGTTATAGTATCCTCTTCTGTATTGCTGCTGTCCTCTCCTATTCTCGTAGTTTGTCCTATAATTTAAGACTCTTCCTTGTGCATTTTCTTCAGTCGTATCGATCGACAAAAATTTAGATACTACTTCCTGCGGTGATGTAAAGTTACCTGCTTCCAGTATTAGCTTAGCTTTCTCTGCATTAGCGTTTCGTTTCATTGTTGTTACTACAGCTTCGGTCGTATATTTCTTTGCTAAGTCAAGTGGCATTCCTTCCGCTATGTATGCTACTTTTAATTGTTCTGCTAACTCTTCCACTTCAGATGCGTACACTGCTGCATCTCTATGCCCTTGCCTTTTTTTGGCTAATTTGGCTATTAAATTCTTCGGATTATCACCTTTTAATTCTTTCTTTAGTGCTTCAGCTATCCGTGGAATCGTATCTTCTGTGGTTATTAGGTTCCTAGCCTTATTGGTGAGTCGCGTTTTTATTAGCGTTACAGCTGTGTCTTCATGACCTTCTGCCAATTTTCCAAGTAGTTCTAATGCGTCTAAAAATGGTTGTAATTTCCCTGCGCTTCCATCGAACTCGTTGGGCAATATCTTGCTTGCGATATTCAAAAATTCATTGATTGTCAAAGCCATGTTTAATATTGTTATATCTTGTTTTATGTCACCTTTTTCCTCTTTTATTCCGTCGTTAATTATTTCTTTATGTCCTTAGATTTCGGAACTTTTTTCTTTAAGACTCTTCTGCTTTGCCTGTCTATTTCTTGTGCAATTTCCTCAACTATTTTGACAAAATCTTCCCAAGTAACTTTGTTGCTACTCATTTATACATAATTTTTTTCTTTTTTCCAGCTTCTGCACTTCTTAGCGAAAATATAAATTCGATAGTCTTACGGTGTATATAGATATGTAGTATATAGATATATAGTAAAAATATAGAGATAAAATAATACGTCAATATATGGTAAAAATATGTAAAAATTGCAGTAGTAATAAAAATTCAAAAATAAATAACGTTATATTAACCCTTGTAAATAAGTAGTTAGAATAATAATTTAAATGTATTATGCATATAGCGTATATTTGTTATATCGTATATTTATTTTGATAGGTATATTTACGATAGCAAATATTAAGATCATAAAAAATTGCAAAAATGTACTAAAAATCAGTAGTCAAATAATAAATGAATAAAAGTCAGCAAGGATAAAGTATACGTTGATAAATATGTAAAAAAATCATATAAAATTGTATCATTGCGTCCTATAATAACTTAATATGAGGGTAAAAAAAAATCTTTGTATATTGATAAATATTGGTAATAGAATAGAATAATTAAGTAAAAATAGGTAAACTTGAAACATATATTAATGTAATTAAGGTAGCACATAATGTTTATACTTTATACTTTATATTAATCAGGAAATACCATAAAAATAGCTAATATGGACTTACAAATTTTACACGTCTTTGTTCGTATCACAAGTCCTCGCTGCACGTTCCATAGCATTGTCCATTTTCCATTGTCCCACGATGTTCCATCTCCATACTATTCCATTTTCAGCTCCGCGTCGGCCTGATGTCTCCATCCATTTTACATACCACACTGTTGTCTAAGGTGGTCTAGGTGCCTGAACATTGACGTGTTTCTTCATACCTGTCCTGTTCACCAGTCCTGAGTTCTTCCCTGGTTCTGGATCGCCATATGACAGCCCTGGGCACTAAGGCTATCTTCTCCCGGTGAGGGTGGTTATCCCTTATCCGAGGGGTGGAATAATTGATACGCTTTTACTTGTTGAGTTGTTTTATTTACACTCGCATTAGCATAAGCTGGTAGCACCGCACCCAAAGAACATCTCGTGTAGAAAGAGACACTATCTTTAATGTGGAAATATTACGTCTGATCACCAAAGTAGAATGACGAATGTCTCATATAATAATATGAATTCCCTTGTTATAGTTTAACTGTTTATATATTTAGAAATGCCTATTCAGCATCGACCATGAAAAGTGTTTATAATTGACTCTGCAATTATTAGTTGAATCGTGATCTAGGATAACAATATTTATATAATCGAATGAAGGTTGTAATATTGTTATGATGACATAAATAACTGAAAGTAATTATCGTAGATAATTACAGGGTGTTTTTAAGATATATCTACTGAGTACAGATGAATTCTTGTACAACGCTCAGATGGATGACGTCACTGCTATTATATATTGATGTGATCTTGATTATTGATATGAGATAATATTCTTATATGTCATTTAATTTAATCAATGCATTTATAATAATCTAATTAATTTACCAGATCACCTATCAATATGTTTTCAATCTCAGGGCTTTTTATAAAATTAATTACTTACTTACGTGGCTTCTAAGTATTTCTCAATGGTTCCTAATCGGGATAGGAAAGAAAAGAGTAAAATAATACACACATATGGGTTACAATTATAATCAAAATATGGTTTATTTTATTTAAATGGCAATCACTGCTTAATATTTACTATATCTTATTATTCTTAAACATAACATTTACACATGGGAATCTTATTTCCTTTTGGTTTCCAATTGAAAGTTTTTATTAACATTTAACTATTAGGATTTATTAGCAACAATTCTATTTAAATTTGATGAAGCTTTTATGATATTATTGATTATGTTCTTCAATTTTAAATGTGGTATTTGATACGAAAAACCCATACATTCATGTCCAAACAAATGAGACTGACCTTTTTCTGGTGAACTGAGAATGTCTTCACACAAGACCCGTTTCCTGCTATCCTTGGCTGCGATCAAAACCTCGTCCTGGCTTCCAGTAATGTTCTTCTTTGAAAACTAGCTCGTATAGCTCCCGTTCCTGCTTCTGTCGTGATGCCGTGTTTCTACCTTTTTCGAAACTTCAATCAGCTACCGGGACACTCTTGGCTCAAGGAGGTTCTTTACTCTCGACCTGGCCTACCTCTCGTTCCACGATAGATACTCCACACTCACGGAACTATACCGGCTTTCTCACTCTCCGTACACTACCGTCTACTACTGGACTTCACTTCTCGACAGCTCAAAACATTCTGATCTCTATTTGTCATTCATTCCCCTACTTTCTAAATATCCCTTCCAGATTCACAAATCAACCTTCCACCACCAACTCTCATTCGCAGTCTTCCTCAAAACCAATTTTTAATCTTTCTAAATATGCTTAATGGATTTCAAAGAAAATAGTTAATTCCCATTCTAAAATTACTTTCTACTATTTACAAAATTTAATGACCTATTCTCTATTTCCACTAAGTCTTATTTAGCATCGGCTAATGATCGAACCTTCCGCGAACAACGATAATGACCTATTATCGATTTCACTTGAGTTTTATTTAGCATAGGCTAATGATCGAACCTTCCGCGAACAACGATAATGGTACGCGCCATTCACTTTGTTTTTTCTAAGCGCATTGTCCCGAGTTCCGTAAGCTTTTTCTAATCACTTCTTAAAATTAAATATAACAATTTGTTGTATACAGGTTGTTCTAAATTTATATGCCCGTGGTTGAGAAAATTGAAAATATTTTATATTAAATTGAATCCTTTTTATAATTATCAAAATTTAATTTTCAGATCAAATAGAAATATAACAATATATATATATGCCAAAAAGTCCTAACTTAAAAATAAAAATCAACCTGTCTGAGGATTTCTCTTGAAATTTGCCCATTCTCGAGATAATGAATTTATGCCAACTTAAACGTTCTCACTTATATTACAGTGTCGCGCCCGCTTGATTAGCTATTAAAAAACAAAGGCGTTTCCGATATTGTATAGCAAAAAACTCTTTGGGATTTCATCAATCAATGTTTAAAAAATATCTATCTACGTTGGCAACTTTGAAATTTTTAGATAAATGTCCGATTTAGGGTTAAAAATGGCCAATTTCGCAATTTTAAAAATTTTCAATCGCTTATATAACAAAAACTCTTAACTGAAGAGAAAAATCACTAAAACCCTTTCTGTTTGGAATGACTCAGAAAACCTAAAAAAAAATTGTTCGATGCAAAAAGAATAATTTTAGGAAAAACCCCTAATTTTTCCCCTCGCCTGGCAAGGTCTTGTGCTCTTCAGAATCGCCTGTCATTGTATACATTTCTTCTAAATGACTTACTCAAACACATACTTAAATTTAAACCTAACAGGAGAAAGTTTATTTTACCCCCTAAATTTGCACTTTTGGATTCACCTGGTAGACACACGTGCCCCGCTGATGCGTGCCAGGTTATGGTTTTTAGCCTTGGTGTGCTATGAATTATCACTAGAAAAAGTTCTAGCCTTAAAGGACGATCGTTAGTCGGAGGGTTCACTAGCTCTTAGACTATAATATAGTCTATTTAGTTGAGGATGATCTGACTGACTAGTAGAATAGAGTTGGCTTCGTTAGAGTCGTTTATTGAGTAACCAGAATAAAGTAAAATAGAGTCGAGGTGAGTAGAATAGCAAATCGATTATGTAGTCATTTGTTGTATGTGTTGGAGCTGTTATGACGATTATTTTGCAAGATTCTATTGACCATGAGGCCCATTGTTTCCTCTATCATCTCTCCCAATACCAACATTGCAAAGTTTTAGACAGAGATCTTGTCTAAATATTATGCTTATAACAGTGATTTTAACATAGTTCATTTATGTCAATTAAGTGAATTATTAATGGATTGCAGTTACCACAATGGTAGATTTAGTAGAGTTTTGATGTTGTTTCGCTTTCCTTAATTATCCATTGGAGCTCTATCCAAACCAACTTTTTTATCTCTTTGGATGTGTTTGCAGAATTATTGCAATTAGTTTTTGATACTATTTTTTTATGGAAATAAAAGGCAGATATGGATCACAGAGTTTATTAACTGTTTTCGGCACACCGGATTGAAATTTCAACCACTATATTTTTGCTACATGTTGAAACAGTGGTCCACAAAATGAACCACTTACTAATCTATTTTTATCAAGTTACACTTACGCCAGAGGTTTGTGTTGTTTATTTCCTCTGTCCCTATTAAGTATATTTGAAGGGGTGGGTGCAATAACCATGTAGCTCCATATTTTAAAACTTGTGGGAAATCGAAAAAACCTCTTAAAATTCAAAATTAGTTTATTTTTGATTATTTTTTTTCCTGCGGTGAAAGCATGTAAAGAGAAAGTTCTTACGTAGTTTTTGTAAATATTATTAATATCATACTTTAATAAAATAAAAAAAAATTGGAGCTGCTTTGCCAAAAAAATACAAAAAAAAATAGTTTTAGGTTTATTTATATGTTATTTGGATACAAAAAGTAAAGAAACTAAATAAAATGTCCTTATTACATTATTATCAAAATACAAACTAATCAGTGGAATATGAAAACATAAAAATCAGGTAATATTCTTCTTAGGTTACGAGTGTTCATCTTCAGTTTCGGAAGTTTGGCATTCTTCTGGCTCTACAGAAACAAGTTGTTGGTAGTAGCACATTTCAGCCTCGCCAACATACTATCTGGCCAATTCCATGACATTTAATAGCTTATCCCTTTTCAATAGCAACGGGGCATTATAAACCGTATTGTGTACTTGTGGAAAAATCGGTACACAAGATTTCTTTAGAAGAACGAAATCCTTAGTCACAAAACCATTCGCTGACTCTGAGCACATAACAGTCTTTCTATGTGTATCACTAAATTCGATAACTTTATATTTCGATATGGTAAATTTTGCACCAGAACTATTTTTAATATTGCTTTTCTTAAAAAATGGCTCCAGAACTTCTTTATAGTTTAGAATCATATCTTGTTTAACAGTTTTCACAATAAACTTCTTACTGTTATTTGCTATCATGCGACTCCATTCCTCTGGCAGATAAACTCTTTCTTTCTTTCTCTTTTCTTTTTCCACCAGAGCAAAAGACCTGTCACAGGGCAAAAAACTATGCCCAGGTTCGGGATAACGATGTCTTATTCTCTTGAATCTTCCATGCAATAGAAGAGATTGCCAAAAGTGAACAAGAACGGAGTTCTTGTTCTGCGCAGCACAGTTGTCACTAAAAACGTAAAGGGTTGTTACCTGCGGATCAATGTAGTTATTGATAAAATCGTGTAAGCAACTTATAACTTCATTTGGAGATTTCCGACCCGTTATTTCATCGAAAACATAAAAGTAACTCTTCGAAACGCTGCACTTATGGATATTTTATATCTTTTCTATATTTTCTATTATATTATTTTGCCAACAGTTAAGTGCAAAAACCAGGCAGCTCCAGCAACTGCCCGGTTCTTGCTACAAACCGGAAGCAAGGTAGCTCTAAATATCGTTGCCATTTATGTGCCGTTATTAAGAGATACCCGATTGTTGCAGGGAACGATCGGCCAATTTTTTTAAGAGTGTCACTAAAAATCTCATTTTCGTAAAAAAGTGGAGCTGCCTGGTTATTGCACCCACCCGTTCATTTATTAATTGTTAAAATTCGCACGGTATTGTTATCAGCCAAACGCAAATGGATACCAGTTTTTTTTTTGAAAAGTTAAGCCACCTTACACGTTTAATTGAATGTTTTCGTGCCGCAAGGGTTTAGAAAATCTATGAAATCTCGTGCCGCTAAGAGTTAAATCTTACCCAAGTATACTTTCGCTCCTAGAACATCATCAGGGGCATCTGAAATAAGCCCATTGCAAGAAGAGAACAAGTTGAAAAAACTATATTTGTAAAAACGTTATTTATGACATTTGGAAATATAATTATATATCATGGGAAAACGAACATGACAATAAGTAATAAACTGAATAAAGCTGCTAACTTCTATTACTCATTAAATAATACAACTTTTGGGAAATCAAAAATAGCCAAAAACTAAACTAATGACATATTGGGCGGAAACATGGATCTTGAAAAAGAAACATGAATCAATGATAAACGCGACCTAGATGAAGAAATAAAGATTTAGAAATAAAGATACCTATAAGGAGAGAGCTGGAGCAACAACCGATAATGAGGAAAATCGAAAACAAACAAGAGAAATGGTTTGGCCACATAGAGTAAACGGAGTAAGAGAGACTAACAAAGAAGGTATATAAAGCCAAAATGGGAAACAAAAGAAAAAAGGGAAGGCCGAGAAAGACAGGGATGGACCAAATCCATGACATACGCGAAAAGAGTGACACTATTATAAGAGATATGAAGAACCTAGCCACCAATATAGACATTCATGGAAGAAATGTATAAGAGACCGACCCCTACATCCGACGCCATGAAGGACACTAAGGATTATGAGAAAAAAGAAGATGATAAATATTATCTACAAACATTTGGAACATCAATGCGTTCCTTGATTTCACCTATCCTTGTGACTTTTGTTTTAGATGATTTAATACCTATCTGACCAATTAAGATTTTTGAATTTTTGAATTTTTAAATCCCTTTTATTAGGCGCTATGTGGATGACTTAATTCTAGCTTTACCACGAGACAGGAATTCGGACACCCTGTGAGTGTTCAACGATTTTGATCCTTAAACTTCAAAGCATTTTTTCAAAGCAAATATGTATAAAGTTTTAATAAAGATTGGACAACAAACAACATTCTTAATATTGAGTCCACTTGTCTCGGTTTTTATATTGTTTTTGATCTTTACATACTTTTGTATTTATCGTTTTTTTATTCGTTGATGTACATGGAATATTTATCATCGAAATTTTATGAAGTTCTGTGAAGTGTATTGCAAATTACGAGAACAATTTATTACAGGTTAATCGGAAATCTTAAATTGACCTTTATATAACAGGTATATAAAAAATCGGAAGGTCGTTGCTTGAATGTTTACAATGTGCAAAGTAAAGCACTAAGTATTCATATATCGTTTATGTCGGTTTATCCTGATCTTGAATTAAGTTTTTCTCCTCTCCTTGACCGAGTGAGTTTATAAAAGTAACATCGCGCCGCGACACTAGCTCAAGGCAAACAAAAATATCATTGGTCGCCTATTAACCTTAAACGCCCAACCTTTTTTAGGTTCCATGTACGCCCAAGGGTGGGTAAAAAATGTCCACCTCGAAAATAGCTAATATATTTATTGAGAGTTGTTGGAAATGGATTAAACTTAAGGATCTTATGCTTAATAAACACAGCATCTTGTAAAATATTAATATAAACAATTTACAAACCTTACAACAAAATTACAATGTACCGGGTGTCCCAATAAGAATGGCTCTCGGCCATATCTCAGGAACCGTTTATAGTAGAGCTTTGAAATAAAAAATTTTATAACAAAAGTTGCCTTAGGAAAAGCCTGCAAATTATTTTCATAATTGTGGGACCACCGCTAGAGGGCGTAATTGAATATCAAAAATTAAAAAATCTAAATTTTACAAAATTTTCCTAATGAAGGGGCACTGGAAATCCGATCGTCGTATTCTTCATAAAATTCTACGCATATTTGATTTGACAAGTTTAGGTCTACCTTTGGAAATAAGAGGTGGGGGTGAGTGGGAACCTTGTTATGAAAAACTGGCTGTGAGTCCGGTTCTGCTTAATCAAATTTTGCAATCTTGGTCTTGTTGAAGACAGATCTTTTTCGTCAATGTAAAAGTTATGATTTCGAACCAACTTACTAAGTAATATGCCAGCTAGAAGGCGTTATTTAATTTTTTTCAGAAATCTAGTGTTCCTTGGAAAATATTAAATACAAACATGCATTTTTAATACCATATTACAAAATTAGACAAAATTAGCAACAGAATAGCGAAAACCACATGTTAATACCTTTTTTCTATCTCGAGATATCTTACAAAACGTGTAAATTTAAAAACATAACTGTTACTGTCACCGGTAAACGAAATTCATTAAAAGTAGTGTGCTATGGAAACAACAAAGAAACATTTTCCAGCTGTCAACGTATATTAGGTCTTTTCAACGCTTCTCATTTGTTTCGAGCCTCGTTCATATCTCGTATATTAATATTATACACGGATTAGACGGCATATGACAGAGGCTCGAAACAAATGAGAAGCGTTGAAAAGCCCTATTACAAAGAAATAAAAACAACTATTTAGTGATGACATAAACGTTCCAATTTTTGCCCATCATTTTCGTTGCAAACATTTACTCTTTCAAGAGTAGATTGAACAGCAGTCTCAATTTCTGCTCTCGATATGCTTTGAATGACGTTTAGTATTCTCTGGATAATGTATTCTAGAGTAGTGTATGATGGGCAACAATTTGAATACTTAGGTCGTCACTAAGTAGTTCTTTTTGTTCTGTGTTATATTTAATTTTAATAGTATTGTTCCTCTTTATATTGTTGTTTTAATTAATTATATTTTTATACGTTGACATCTGGAAAATGTTATTTTGTTTTTTTCCACAGCACACTACTTTTCGTTAACTTAGTTTACCGGTGATAGTAACAGTTATGTATAAAATTTACACGTTTCTCGAGATATCTTGAGATAGAAAAAAGGTATCGACATGCGGTTTTCGCTATTCTATTGCTAATTTAATCTAATTTTAAAAAGTATGATTAAAAATGCATACTTGTATTTAATATTTTCCAAGGAAAACTAGATTTCTGAAAAAAATTAAATAACGCCTCCCAGCTGGCTTATTAGTTATTAGGATGGTTCAAAATTATCACGCTTACATTGAAGAAAAAGATCTGTCTTCAACAAGACCCAGTTTTCAAAATTTGATTTAGCAGAACCGGACTTACAGCCATTTTTTCATAACAAGGTTCCCACTCACCCCCACCTCTTATTTGCAAAGGTAGAGTTAAACTTGTTAAATCAAATATGCGCAGAATTTGATAAAGAATACAATAATCGGATTTCCAGTGCCCCTTCATTAGGAAAATTTTGTAAAATTTAGATTTTTTTTATTTTTGATATTCAATTACGCCCTCTAGCGGTGGACCCACAATTATGAAAATAATTTCCAGGCTTTTCCTGAGGCAACTTTTGTTATAAAATTTTTTATTTCAAAGCTCTACTATAAACGGTTCCTGAGATATGGCCGAGAGCCATTCTTATTGGGACACCCGGTACATCAAAATTAACATACCAGTAAAAGCCAGTAATTCAAATTTGTCGATTTTCTCCATATTCTTCCTTTCTGCCTCCTCATTGGCGAATAATTATGTCGATTATGTAATTATACGTCGATAATTATATGGATTATGTTCATACCAACGAGAAATTATATAGAAACCTTTAGTAACAAGTTTTACCAAGGGTGTACTTTTTATGCCCACCCATATTTAACTCAAGCTATTACTTTTATTTTCAAAAATATCGGTAGATACAATTTAACATCCGATAAAAGGCTGTCTTTTTAACAATAAATAATTTTTGGAAAATTTTTAAACACGCAAAAAGTATGTTACAAGGGAATACACATTAGGTGGATATTTTTACCCACCCTTGGGCGTTTAAGGGTTAAAGACTAGTGCAGAAAACAGATGAACCTTGCAAAATGGACACAAGTCCGGTTTTATTTTTTTTTTCTGGTATATCAAGGGGTGCTTATTATAAGACTAACTTTTTCTGAAAAAGTTTCGCCCCGGAACCCACCTTTTCACCCCTTTAAATGGGGTAATTTGTGTTTTTGCGGAACGTAGCTCTTCCTGTACCTTTTACAAAAAATTTCTTTTATAGAAATATGAAGAGGACTATATTTTCTACGATTTATTTCCAGACAGCATCTGTCTATCATCCACCGTTTAGCGGGGGTGGCGCCCCAAAGTTGACAAGTTTTTAAAAAAGATGTTTTTAAAAATAATACATTTTTCCCTAACTGTAACGGAAATTAAGAAGAAATCCTGCGGCAATTATTCACAAATAACTGATTGATTTTTTGGTATAGGTTTCACTTCAGGGTAATTGCCCTTTTTTTAATTACAGGGTGTTATATTTTAAAAAACCCCTTTTTATACCATCTGAACCGTTTATGCTAGAGTAAAAAGAATTTCAGCGATTGCACATGTACTGGTGCTATTTACAAACTTCTATAATGCACCCCCATTTTTTCTTCGGAACAACCCAAAAAAAGAAGAATTAATAAATAAAGTGATTTTCTTGGAAAATTTCTCGTTCAATCAAATAGAACGAGCTACACAAAATAGTGGCCTGAAAATCAACCAGAACAAAACAAAATATATGCAGGTAAGTAAAAACACAGAAATAAGGCAGCCACAAAATATAACAATAGGAGAATACAACATTGAGGGGGTAAAAAACTTTACATACTTGGGATCCCTAGTCACATCTGATAATAACGTAGCAGAGGAAGTGAAGAGGCGAATATTTATTGCCAATAAAAGTTATCATGGCTTAATTCGGCAACTAAGATCAGACAACGTCGCAAGGAAAACAAAATGCCAAATATACAAAACCCTAATAAGACCGGTACTCACATACGGCTCAGAAACCTGGACACTCACTAAAAGAGAGGAAACATTGCTAGCCACCTTTGAAAGAAAAATCTTGCGACACATATATAAGGGCACAAAAGAAAATGGAATTTTGCGAAGAAGGTACAACTTTGAACTATACGAAATATACCAGGATCCAGATATCTTAACATTCATTAAAATAGGACGGCTGCGTTGGATGGGACATGTAGAAAGAATGGAAGAAGGCGAAATACCAAACAAAATATTCAAACAGATGCCAGTAGGAAAAAGAACAAGAGGAAGACCGAAGCTGAGATATTTAGAACAAATAGAAAATGATATAAAAACCTTAAAAATAAAAAACTGGAGAAAAAAAGCACGAAACAGATCAGAGTGGAGAAGAATCCTGGAACAGGCCAAGACCCAGAAAGCGCTGTCGAGCCAATGATGATGATGATGATTTTCTTGGAATCCTTCACACAAAATGCCCTTTATTAATATGCTTCGTATTTCATTTTGTACACGTTATTATTACCCATGCATGGACACCAATAGCGATTTCCTAGTGCAACCCCTCTAGCCAAAAAATAAATAAATTTGGGGGTTGAAATTTTTTTTTGTTTTTTGCTTTTTTGATCCATATGGGCATATGCTTCATAAATAGTGCTTTTCAAAAATATATATGGTTATTGCAACATCCCTGCGGAAACCACCCCTATCCTTGAAAATATACTGCAGAAACTACCCCTATCTCTTGGCGAGCATGTTTTTTCGGTTTTCTCATTACCTATGCATTATTTTTAAACAAAACTTATACAAGGTTAAAGACCACTATTTACTCTAAAAATTAGGTCCTATTAATTTTTTTCGTATAAGCAACCATTACGGCACAGTGGCGCCGTAAACCTCATATATGCTTTGGCGGGCTCAAGTTTTTGTTTTCTTTTTTCGTCATCTGTTCATTTTATTGGTAAAGTACTTATGTAAAATAAAACAACACAGTGTAACCTACAAATTATGACTTATGCACATTTTACAAT
Source organism: Diabrotica virgifera virgifera (assembly GCF_917563875.1). Classification (NCBI taxonomy): domain Eukaryota; kingdom Metazoa; phylum Arthropoda; class Insecta; order Coleoptera; family Chrysomelidae; genus Diabrotica; species Diabrotica virgifera. The sequence goes on from NC_065451.1 coordinate 37,720,437, forward strand.
CTTTGCACCCCAAAGCCACAGTGGTGGCCCAATATCAATGTTTGCATATTTTCGCCACCTACACGCATTTTATTGCATTAATGCTACCTTAATAGCACAATATTTACCCTTAGGTGGTCGCTAAGCAGTGGCGGATCCAGGGAGGGGTGATGGGGTGATCACCTCCCCCCCTCTCAAACCAAGTGATATTATATTCAAAGATTATAAAAGCATTCATTTATTTTTATAGAAATTTAGCCAATTGGCACCCTCCTCTTAACGATGCTGGATCCGCCACTGTCGCTAAAGCATAAAAAGTCATTCTTATAAAAATAATATTAATATAATATAAGTATTTCTATAAAAATAAATGAATATTTTTATAATCTTTAAATATACTTGGTTTGAGAGGGGTGATCGCCCCCATCACCCCTCCCTGGATCCGCCACTGCTTAGCGACCACTTAGGGGTGAATATTGTGCTATTGTTGCATTAATGCAACAAAATGCGTGTCTGTGACGAAAATATGCAAAAATTTATTTTGGGCCACTACTGTGGCTTTGGGGAGCAAAGAATGTAAAATGTGCATAGGTCATAATTTGTAGGTTACACTGTGTTGTTTTATTTTACATAAGTACTTTATCAATAAAACGAACAGATGAAAAAAAAAACAAAAACTGGAGCCCGCCAAAGCATATGTGAGGTTTACGGCGCCACTGTGCCGTAACGGTTGCTTATACGAAAAAAATTAATAGGACCTAATTTTTAGAGTAAATAGTTGTCTTTAACCTTGTATAAGTTTTGTTTAAATAGAATTCATAGGCAATGAGAAATGGTAAAAACATCCTCGCCAAGGGAGAGGGGTAGTTTCTGCAGTATATTTTCAAGGATAGGGCTGGTTTCCGCAGGGATGTTGCAATAACCATATATATTTTTAAAAAGCACTATTGATGAAGCATATGCCCATATAGATCAAAAAGCAAAAAAAAAATTTTTTTTCAACCCCCCATTTTATTTATTTGTTTTGGCTACAGGGGTTGCACTAGGAAATTTATTTTGGTGTCCATGCATGGGTAATAATATAGTGCACAAAATGATATATAAAACATATTAATAAAGGGCATTGTGTGTGGAGGATCCCAAGAAAATCACTTTATTTATTAATTCTTTTTTTTTTGGGGTGGTTCCGGGGAAAAATGGGGGGTGCATTATACAAATTTGTAAATAGCACCAGCACTTGGGTAATCGCTGAAAGTCTTTTTACTCTAGCATAAACAGTTCAGATGGCATAAAAAGGGATTTTTTAAAATGTAACACCTGTAATTAAAAATAGGACAATTACCCTTAAGTGAAACCTATACCAAAAAATCAGTCACTTATTTGTGAATAAATGCCGCAGGATTTCTTCTTAATTTCCGTTCCAGTTAGGGAAAAATATATTTTTTTTAAAAACATCTTTTTTAAAAACTTGTCAATTTTGGGGCGCCACCCCCGCTAAACGGTGGATGAAAGACATATGCTGTCGGGAAATAAATCGTAGAAAATATAGTCCTCTTCATATTTCTATAAAAAAAATTTTTGTTAAAGGTACAGGAAGGGCTACGTTCCGCAAAAACCACAAATTACCCCTTTTAAAGGGGTGAAAAGGGGGGTTCCGGGGCGAAGTTTTTTCAGAAAAAGTTAGTCTTATAATAAGCACCCCTTGATATAACAGAAAAAAAAATAAAACCGGACTTGTGTCCATTTTGCAAGGTTCAACCTCTGTTTCCTACACTATCATATAACTTTTAGAACCTTTAAAGTCCTCTCTATAAGATTTTTTCAGTTGTTTTTTTACTGTCCAAATCTGAATGGAGATTCATTTTCTCTTTGATTTTATTAGTAAATTGTTGCACAAATAAGCATGTTATTTGACATTTATAGTTTTTCGTTCTTTGTAGTCCACCAAGGTAACTTTAGGAGGGTCCCAAAACACAGCCTAAACTTTCCAGCTGATAAATCCAGTTTTCCAATTTTTCCAATTTCAACTGTAATACTTTGCATTGTATCAATAATTCTTGTAAAAACCTAATATTGGTAAAGTATTGGTTTTTTTTTCTACTAATTACATGAGACTAAACAAGATTTTGGTAAAATCTGATCGCTAACCACACCAATTATTAGATATACATTAGCAATGTAGCTTCCTAACCAATCAGTGGTTTCATAAACTCGTTACTAGAAATAATTATCTCTAATTTGGGCTTTTATATTATTTAATGCTGACGAGTACCTCAATTTGACATAATTTCGCCTTGGAGTTAGATTAAAATATTGAAATCCATATTTTTTAAAACGGAAGTTAAGTAAGTCAAACTATATCTACATTTTGCATATTGCCCACGGAAACAATTAAATGAAATTAAAATAAGTGTTAAGCAACGAACTGTCAACAATATATTTATTTATTTCGGTAAAAAGAGGCGTTCCTAATTCTCGAAGAGAAAAGAGTATGTTATACTTCGAGGGCTTGCGACAGCCTGCTGTGCTGTGGCTGAACTAAAAACACATGTCTGTGGTTTTAAGTTGAAGACTAATTTAAAGAGTCTATTACATCTTCCTAAATTTAGTGTCCGATATTTAGAACGTCCTGAATTCAGGATAGTGTAATCGCATTTAGACAGTTAGCATCCTAATTAGGATGGTTTTCGACTTCCTAAACGGCTAAATAGTCGGGACTATAACGTCGCCCCCGTTAGCGAAATTATTCCGACTCGATATTTTGCACAAACTTTCTCAAAAACAGGTCGGTATAACAAATCCACAGGGTGCCAGGCCTGCCAGGTGCGAAAAATTGTTTAAACAATTTTAATTTTTCTATACAAATTCACAAAAATAATTGTTTCATTTCGAACAAATTTTTTAGATAATTTGGGTCATTCTGAGCAAAAAAGGTTTCTAGTCATTTTTCTCTAAAATTGATTATTGTCGAGATATACGCGATTTAATATTTGAAAAATGCAAAATGCGAAAATGGCTATTTTTAAGGCTTAATAACTTGATGAAAAATTATTATTATGAAAGTAAAAAGTGACTAAATCAAAGATTAAAACCCCCTCTTTCAAGATCCTGAAGAAACTTTAGTCATTATTTTATTACGAAGCTGTTATTTTTAATTACATATTAACAATTAGCGCTATAGGCTGTATCGTCTCCCCGGTTAGCGAAATTATTTCGATTAGATTTTTGAATACTTCTTTACGATCGAGAGTGAAATTTTATAATACCGGGAGTATGCGCACACAGACAGTATGTAGTTCGTTGCTAATCTTCCAAGATATGTATGGATCAGCGCTGTCAGCGCCCATAAGTCATTAAAAGGATATATTAGTGTTTTTAGTAAATGTATTATTTATTATAATTTTTGTGTCTTTGGATTTGTCTTCCTCGGGAATAAGATATTTTATAATAATAGTAAGTATATTTAAAGTATTTTTGTATACTTCACTTAGTCTATTAAATTTGTCAGTATGTATGAGAAATCTTGTAACCTGTCAAAGCAAAGGGAATATAGCTCAGTGGTCGAGCGTGTGACCGGAGATCGAGAAATCCCGGACGATTCATATTCTTTTTTTTTAATTTTTGGTATTGTTTTAATAAAAAATTTTTAAAAGTGGTAGGTAAGAAAGTTAGTTTAATATTTAAATAAAATACAAATAACCTGTTAAGCATATTTATTTCTTTGAAATTATATAATAAAAGTATAACTTCTTACGTGCGTACAAAGTACACACACATTCTTTTTTTTTGCACAAACTTTATTTTTGCCCAAGATTTTTGCCCCCCCCCTCCCCCAACCTGCGTTACGTAATACTTGACGTCCCCTTATAACAAATCCACATGTCTTTTCACTTCGAACAATTTTTTTTAGATAATTTGAGTCATTCTGAGCAAAAAAGGTCTCTAATGATTTTTCTCTAAAATTGATTGTTGTCTATTTACACGAGATTTAAAATTTGAAAAATGCGGAAATAGCCATTTTCAACGCTTAATAAGTCGATTAAAAATTATTATTATATAGCACTAATTGTTAATCATTAAAAATAATAGCTTTGTAATAAAATAATGACAAAATTTCTTCAGGCTCTTGAAGGAGAGGTTTTAAACTTTGATTTGGTCACTTTCTGACTTTCATAATAATAATTATTTTTACTTAAAATATTAAGCCTTGAAAATGGCTATTTTCGCATTTTTTAAATTTTAAATTGCGTATAACTCGACAAAAATTAATTTTAGAGAAAAATCACACGAGACCTTTTTGCCCAGAATGGCCCATATAATCTAAAAAAAAGTATACGAAGTGAAAAAATTGATTTTTTGAGTTTGTTAAAAAAAAATGTTTAAACAATTTTCCGACCTCGGCACCTCCCAGCACCCTGTGGATTTGTTATAAGGACCTCTTTTTGAGTAAATTTGTGCAAACAATTTATGCAAAAGAATTTAGTGTCCTGAATATCGGTCCTGAATTTAGGAAGATGTAATAGCCTCTTTAGAAAAGAAAGTTAATATTTAAAATTAGCAATTAAAAAGTTAACACTTTCGAGTAGAATAAACAATTCTCTCAGAAACAACACTTGAAGCGATCGGCGATTTTAAAATGTTGCGCGTAAAAAGTTTTAAGTTACGCGCGCGAAATCCAATTTTTACGTACAATTATTTATGGTATTATAATTATTGTATTAATTCGATAGTAAAAATTTGATATCCTTTGATCAGTGTGTTCTATCGACAAAAATCAAAGTACGTCTTTATTAAAGGTAAAATCTACAGATTTCGTATGCAATATTTTCATTTTGCCGCAAATAGGGTCAGATTCTATAAAGCTGATAAATAAATAAACGTTGCCCGATTTGCGCCCTTTTTTTACGATTCTCATGATATCAATACAATAATTTATAACTTCCGTTGTAGACCAGTAAGGATCTGTGAAAAAACGTATATTTTTGGATGTGAAAGTTGGCATTCGGATTTTTGCAGATAAAGTTAGGTGACACCAGTAATAATAATTGACTTATGCTCCTTCTCAAATATGCCCGGAACATTAATAAAAAAATTAAAATATTTAAAAATTTCGCGATTTTTTTCTGCTTTCTTTGCTTATAACTTTAAAACGATTCGCTTTGGAACAAAGTCGTAAAGAAATAAAATAAAGATAATTGAATTTTGTATGATATACGACTGGTCAAAAATGTCTTAACGTATTACCTTTTCTGCAATATAGCAATAAATACAAAATAAGGGGGCAAAATACGCCTGTTGTTGTTCAATGTTTTTAACCACTTTGGTGGCACTTAGTACCTTAGTAATTCACTTAGGAAATTATTTGTAAGATACTTAAACCGTGTACCAAATTTCATTAAAATCTACTTAATAGATTTTGCATAATAAATTTGCAATCTAAATGTTTTTAAAAAAGTTCAAATTTTTTAAAATCTTTCTGAACGAAAAGTAGACCATTTAGAAGTTGTCTAATTTTTTTACATATAAACAGGTGCTCTATCTATCTAATACACTTTACAGAATTAAAATCGGATTATTTAAGGGGCCTCAGCAATGTTTTAAACTTATAAACAATTTTTTGGCTTATAAACAAATAGCATTGTTTAATAATATAAAAATTAATTTTTAGCAATACAAATAATTAAAACCGGTATAACTTACTTAAACTTTCAAATGCTGTCAGCAGAATTGCTATTTTATTTTTTAATCAAAAGTTATTCGCGTTCAAAAATTGCAGTTTTTCGAATTTTTGAAAGTTCCACTGCGTTTATCTCGAAAACTATGCATCCTATGAAAAAACTTGTAAGAACATTTTTTGCTTAGAATTACCCAAGAAATACAAAAAAATGTTTTATTTTGCGAAAAATTGATGTTATGTAATTCCTTAAGTTCTTTGTTTTTAACAATCTTATCGACATCCGGATCAACTGTTACCCAAAAAAATCGTGTTCCACGGGTCAAAAAGTACATAAAAATCTTGGGTAAGTCCATCTAAATAAAGGAGCTCGTAGTACACCCTCCTGGCCACAGGACTAATTTGTTTATAAGCCAAAAAATTGTTTATAATTTTATAACATTGCTGAGGCTTCTCAAACAATCCGATTTCAATTATGTAAACTGCATTAGATAGATGGAGTGCTTATTTATATGTAAAAAAATTGACAAATCTTTGTATGTTCTAGTTTTTGTTCTGCAAGATTTTAAAAAATTTTAATTTTTTAAAAAAAGTTTAGATTGCAAAATTATTATTCAAAATCTAGTAAATCAATTTCAAAATCTAGTAAACCCCCTCCGTGGCTCAGTGGTAAGAGCGCCTGCCTTTGGATCGAAAAAATCCGAAAGGTTGTGGGTTCGAATCTCACCAGGGTCAGAAGTTTTTCATTTATTATAAATTAATAAATGAATATAGTTTCTGTCCTTGTGGGATCGGTACTCACCGGAGGGACCGCAGACGTTCGGATACAATTAGCGTCTCTTTGCAAAGACAATGACGTCGACTTTGCAAAGTAACAAGACACTTACTCAACACACACACTACACATGACACTAGGTACCTAACTGTTCAAAATTACCGTACCTACCATGCCAATGGCCATTAGTTGTCGAGGCATTAGCTAAATAAAAAAAAAAAAAATTTAATGAAATTTGGTGTACGGTCTTAGCACAATACAAAAAATTTCTAAGCGAATTAGGAAGGTTCCAAGTGTAACCTAAGTGATGGATAGAATAGAATAGAATAGAATAGAAATATGCTTTATTGTCACTGAAAATACAAATTTTATGGACAAAGCTTAATTAAAGCCAGAAAAAAAAAATAATATCTAGCAATAACAATAACAAATACAATTTTCTGAAATTTGATAAATCGTCAATAAAAAAAAATATACATAAATACAAAATATAAGTTAATAAAGTAAAGAAAAAAAAAACAAAATCGATATATTGCAACAATTTATAGAAATTGCAAAGTGAATATACAACAAAGTAAACTATTTATAGACATAGGAACTAATAAGTTTAAGCTGCTGCATGTGACACCCAAGTATAGATAAGTTTGGTTACTTGTACATTACTGTAATTTCTTAGTTAGTCATTAAGAAACTCTTCTACTGAATAATATGGTCTTTTAGATAGATGAGCTTTTGTCATTTTACGGAACTTGGGGAAAGATGTTGCAGATTTGAGTTGTAAAGAAAGATGGTTGTATAGTTTTTTTGCGGAATATAATATAGATTTCTTTACTAACTCAGAGGACGGGATCGGTAAATAGACATCAAAATTTGAATTTCTGGTGGAGTAGTCATGAAGAGGCCTTGCTGGAAAGACATGCATGTGTTTACGAATTAAGCAAACAGTTTCTAAAATATATAAAGATGTAAGGGTTAAAATGCCGTGATCTTTGAAGTAACTTCTGCAATGTGTTGTTCTTTTGAAGCCAAACAGATACCTTATTGCTCTTTTTTGTAATTTAAAAATAACATCTAATTGGGCAGCTGTACTAGAACCCCAAAAAGGAAGACCATATCGAAGATGAGACTCGAACAAAGAAAAATATGTTAGTTTAGAAGATGCTAAATTGAGTTCTTTCGAAACAGATCTTATAGCATAGCAGGCTGAGGCGAGTTTCTTACTTAACACATCGATATGAAGGGACCATTTGAGGTTGCTGTCTAAAAAAATACCAAGAAATTTTACAGAATCAACGGTAGAGATCTGGCTGTTATTAACAAGCAGGGGTTGAAGAGCACTTTTATAGGATAATGCTACTGTCTTATCCACGTTAAAAGAGAGTAAATTAGAGTCAGACCAGGTTTTTATCGTAAGCAAATCAGAAGTTATAGTTGCATGAAGAGATGCAATAGTTGAGTTTCTCCAAGTGATACTGGTATCATCAGCAAAAAGAAAAATTTTTCTATCGATTTTTAAGTTAGTGATGTCATTTATAAAGATAAGGAACAGTAGAGGACCCAATACTGAACCTTGTGGTACTCCACATACAATGTTTTTGAGACTAGAGTCAGTATCATTTGCTCTAACTAGTTGTTTCCTATTATTCAAGTAAGATTGGAACCAATTCAATGAAATACCTCGAATCCCATAGAAATTTAGTTTTTTAATCAAAATGTCGTGATTTACACAATCAAAAGCTTTGGCATAGTCACAGAAAACAGTGGCAGTATAAAGATTATTGTTTAGTGCTTGGTAAACCTCATGAAACACAGAAAACAAGGCATCAGTGGTACATTTATTAGTTAAAAAGCCGAACTGATTTTGGGATAAGATGTTGTTATCAATGAGAAAGGACATAAGACGGGTTTTTATGAGTCTCTCAATAATTTTTGAAAGTACCAGTAGTAAGGCAATAGGTCTATAGTTGCAAGCATTAGATTTTTCACCACCCTTATGAAGGGGAATAATAATAGCTATCTTTAGGCACTCTGGGAATTTGCCTATTTCAAAGGAATCATTAATTAGTGAGACGAGGTTTTCCAACACATTTTCTGTGAGATTTGAGAAGATTTTTATGGATAGTCCATCATACTACAGGATGATTTGCTTTTGATACTATTGATAGTCTGGATCAGTTCAGATATATCGATTGGTCTTAAAAAGAATGAATTCGAGAACACTCCTGAATTGGGGAGATAGGAAATGGGATCTTTTTGTGGCAAAATAGTAGAAGTTATATTTTTACTCACATTAACGAAATATTCGTTTAGATTTTCCGGGTCTGGAAGGGCAAATGTTTGAACTGCGTGAGTTCTATTTCGAAGATCGTTTATTATGGACCAAGTTTCTTTTGCAACACTTTTAGAGCTTTCCATACGATTTTGATAGTAGGCTTTTTTAGCTGATTTGATGAGTTTTAGATATGTTACCCTGTACTTGGTGATATATTGAGTGACAGAGACGTTGGTAACAAATTCTTGATATACAATAGTGAGCGCATATTTTTGGCTGATATGCGAATACCTTTTGTAGCCCAGGGTTTGTGATGTTTTGGCTTAATCGAAATTAAAAGAAATGCCTTATTGAAGATAGAGACAAGCTTTTCTATAAAATCGTTGAAATTATAGTCCACGTCCGCAGAAGGAAAATGCCACTCAGAACTTAAGCATAAATTTTGAAATTTATGAAAATTCCGAGCGGAAAAAATCCTACCTAAACGTCGGGTTTTCGAGGAGGGTTTGCTGAAGATGTTAAACTTCGTAAATACTGCTTCATGATCTGATAATCCCGCATTAATAATTGTAGAGCAGACATCAAGGGGTGAGAAATCTGAGACAATATAGTCAATTATGGTAGATGAAGTTTTTGTAATCCTTGTAGGAGAATTAACGTGCATAGAGAGACCATATGATTTAAATATGTTGACCAAGGACATTTGGGTAGCACAAGCAGCATCATAATTAATGTTGAAGTCCCCGCATAGAATTTTTCTGCTTCTATGAGGCAAGTCATCTAACAAATTTAGCAGGTTCTGAAAAAATAGTTCCACAGGGGAGTCAGGTGATCTATAGATGCAAATAATGTAAAGATTAAGATTTTTATTATAAACTAGGGAAAACTCAAAGAAGGCTTCATTTAACAGAAAGTCATATTCTGTAATCAGAGAAAAATCATTATTTCTAGAAAGAATCAGGGTGCCTCCATGAGCTGAACTTGGACGATCATACCTAGCAATTGTGGTATATTTTTCTACAAAAAAAGGCTCGTTGACTTCAAGCCAGTGCTCTGTAACCGCAACTATCGGGGGAAATCCTAATTCTTCCAGAAACAAAAATAATTCGTCAGTTTTATTTCTTATAGAATGAATATTAATCAGAACCATACTAAAGTTGTCATCACTAAAATTATTCGAGGTTTCTAGTTCCTCAGAACACGTCGTGTTATTTAAAAATTTCGTCTTGGAGAGCTAGTAGAATAATAATTTCGGTGACATTCCCTTGATTTTTGTAGATGTATGATTCTTTCTGAACTTAGAAAGGACCTATAAGCAACAAGATCAGCTTCCACCTCAGCTGGACCAATTCCATAGGCATCATTAAATTCTAGAAGGATTTTTCTTAGTTGCTCAGTCTTGGTAGGTAGTCCTTCGGAAGCCAAAAATAGTTTCACACTGGTGTTGGTATATCCATCACAAAATACTGAGGCAGGCTGGTCGTGTAGGAAAGCAAGATGTAGCTTAATTGCTTTTAATATATCCGGTTCCCTTAATCTTGCTAGAAGATATCGACTGTTTGAGTTATTGGGTAATCTAACTCTTGGTGGTGTTAAAGGATCCAAATTTATGGATGGTTCCAAAGTATCTTTCTTAATGAAATTAATTTGGGAACGGAACGGATCTTTAGATTTGCAAATTTCGATGGCCTGCTTGTCAGTAAGTATATTTGCGTTTTGAACTTCATTTTTGTTTTTACTTGGAATGGTAATTGGATTTTCCAAGCTAACTGGGCTTCTGATGTGCTTCGGTTTCATATTTGCCTCAGATGAAGTTGTTGGTTCGGAGCATGAGGATTCTGTAGACCATTTAATGTTTACACCAGGTGGCCAAATTTCCTTATTAAATAATAAGTCAATAGATGTTTTAGACTTAATACCTATTTTGAATGAGGACCCTGTTGTTGTGTTGGCATCTTTAAGAAGGGCATAACATCTTATATATTCCTTGATACCTAGCTTCTCTTTAATGTAGTGAACTACTTGAATAGGAGTGTAAATTGGGGTTAAGTTGCTAATAACGACAAAGTGGCATTTCTCTTCTGCACTTTTTGATTTTGTGACTGGACTAGCTTCGAAATGTTTAGTGTCTTCGGTTTGAGTACTTGAAGTGGCATACACAATGTCTCTCTTCGATAAATCTTTCTTCGTTGGTATAGCAGGTAGTTTATTTGAAAGATTACTCATTTGATTAGATATTTCACTTACGTTTGAAGAGAGCCTATCTAGTCCCAATTTTATCTCAGATGAATTTGAATCTTGGACTTGCACCTTAACCGTATCATTGGAACAGCCGAAAAAAACTGACGATATATTGAAGATATCTTGTTCCATCTGCCTTATCGATTTTAAAAGATATTCAGGATTTAGCAGGTTATTTAATTTATGTATCTCGTCAATTTTTTTCGTAATATAGTCTAATTTGCCGTCATTTTTGGTTAATAAATCATATGTCTCGATGAAAATTGGCAAATTATCAGTGAGTTTTTTTGTAACTTGAATTAAGGCGTCAAAATTCTCTGGTTGTATTTGATTTTTGGAAAGATTGTTAATTTTTTCATTTAGATATCTGAGACTAGGCGAATCACATAAAGTACAGAAAAATCTTAAATGAGAATTTTTTGGGTCCAGTAGAGTTTTTGCCGTTGTTTTATTGAGACCAGAACATTTGATGCAAAAATACCGTTTACAATCTCCATGGCAACGTATCTGATATTTTTCGTTTTCAGAAAATTCAGCTAAGCAAATTTCACAATTTTTGGACGTCATGGTTAAATATTATACAAATATTTAACTAGGTCGTTTAAACTTGGTGATGTGATGATATTAATAAAAAAATAAAGCACTTACAGCTTGTATTCACAACACATCAAATCAAAACAAATAACAAAATGTGTAAACACAAGAAACAAAACAAAACATACAACCGTACGCTTCCAGTGCTGGTAAACGACTGATGGAAAATCATTGAATAAGGACAGGCTTGTTTTGTCCCCTTATTTTATATTTATTGCTATTTTGCAGCAAGGGTGATAAATTAAGACATTTTTAGTCAATCGCATGTGATAGAAAATTTAATTATCTTTGTTTTATTCCTATACGACTTTGTTCCAAAATGAATCGTTTTAAAATTATAAGCAAAAAAATAAAAAAAAAAACGAAATTTTCTGAAATTTTTAAATATTTTATTTTTTTTTATTAATGTTCCGGGCATATTTGAGAAGGAGCATAAATCAATTATTATTAACGAAGTTATCATCTAACTTTATCCGCAAAAATCTGAATGCCACCTCTCACATCCACCTAAAAACAGATCCTTACTGGTCTATTGACCGGTCGCTATGGAATTTTCATTGCTAGAGCTTAATCTTTAAAGCATGTAACATCAAAATTTCGAAACAAAAATATGAGGCATTTCAGATATGCCTAAAAAAAGCTAAATTTAAACATCCACATTACAAACGATCTCATGTCACGGAAAAAGCTTCCACGAAGGTAATATTGAGAGAAATTTGTAGATGAAGTTTTGTGTAGGGGAGACTGGGGCTAGTTGTCACAGTTTTTGGTTCCGGCTCTGTAACTCAGATACATTTTATTTTTTTTTAAACCAAACTTTCTTCAAACGATGAGCTGGTACGTAGGCTACCCATTCATATTTGTTTAAAATTCTAGGTACCAGCAGTTAAAATGGTAATATGGTTTAACCTTCGACAGGATTTGTGTGACAACATGCCCCTAGATGGGGGGATTTGTGTCACAGTACCTGAGCGAAATTGTCACAGTATTACAAAAATAAAGTAAACAAGAAATAAAACGTTTTTATTCAAAGAAGAACTCACAAACTTGGAAAGAACTACATATCGTCCTCAGTGTCACAATTGTGGCACACATAAAATTGGTTTCCATTGGTGCAGTGTGTATGTGTCCATTGTTTGCATGCTGTACATTGGATCTAACTTTCAATAGAAGCACTATTAACTTAAGAAGTAAGAATAATTTCTTACTTCAATAGGTGTTAAATCAAAGTACATATCAAAAGCTTTTTTCAAATATTTTTCTAGTTCGATTTCTTCCCTCTCATAGAACACGAGTGGAGATTTTTTTTATCCCATTTGGACAGTTCTGTTGGTCTCTGGCATTCTTTTGATAAATCTTGCTAAACTCCGATAATGTATACCAAAATCTCGTGCAACTTTCCTAATAGATATATGTTCCTCATTTCTTACAGCTTCTGCAGCTCTCAAGAAATCATCCAAAGGTGGAGTAACTCGATGGGTCTTTCGCTTGTATGTTCTAACCACCTGAAAGTAATTAGGTATCAAAAGTAATAAGAATTGTTTATTACATTATATGTAAAATAATAAGTTTTACCGATACGCTAACAAAAGCAGAGTCTGAGCAATAATTATGTTATTTGTAACACGGATTATAGTCTCAGAACGACAACACTATAACAATAATTTTAATCTTGTAGGTATTAAATCGCTTTTCCACAAATACGTTTACTTTTGACAAATCAACTAATGATTTACCCTGTATTCTGCACCAATATAACTTGATTTTAACACGTTATAAAATAATTTCAACTGATTTAAATGCTGCAGGGCAAGTTGTCACAGTGACAACTTGCCCCGTATAATTTGTGACAACTAGCCCCACATAATATTCCGTAACTGAATGTCAAATCAAAAATATTCAAATAAATAAATATATTAAAATATGCCTACATTGTAGTCTAAATGATTGACAGTACCATTTAAAATATAATCTATAAAGGAAAAGATTCCTCTCATTGGCTGTATACCATAATAAAAAACTTACTAAGGAAGTAAAACTTCTCTTGTAGGTAGATGGTATATAAATTCAATTCAATTTAAAATATATTTTCTTACCTTAGTTTCACAAATTCACTCACAGAACGAGATGATTGAATATTAAAAATTTTACATGAGAAGCGCCAAAACACATTTACACAAATAAGAGAAATAATTACTGGCCAATCTTACTGAAATATTTTGTGTGGAATTGGTGATGCATAAGACCTTTCGAGTGTAGATGACACAGCGTGTTAACTTCCCAAATAAGGTAAAAATCGGCATTGTGACAACTTACCCCTGTGCCCTGTGACAACGAGCTCCGGTCTCCCCTACTGTTATTATGTATTGTTTCGAAAAACGTACTTGTGCCATCAAGAAGAAGCAGTTTTACACACGTTCTAAATCGGTTGTAACTTGAAAGATTAAATTCACTGTTTTTATTCACATTTCAATAGCATCATGTTTATTGCAAAAACTTAACATCGAAATTGCATATTACAGATTTTAGAGATTAGATTAGAGAAATGGAAATTACCTAGCGACCGGTCAATGGAAGAGATAAATTTTATTGATCTCATGAGAATTGTAAAAAAAGATAAAATTCGCGAAACGTTTATTTATTTTACTTTACAAAAACATACTATCAACTTTATTTAACAACAACTTTATACATCCTGACTTCATTTGCAATAAACCGCGAAGATTTTATCCGAAAACTGAACTCTTTACCTTTAAAGCGAATTTTGATTTTTATCGATAGGACACTCAGATTCAAAGATATCGAATAATATTTTATTTAAAAAAATTCGCGCCCGTAACTGTTATGTAAAATCGCCGGTAGCTTCAAGCGTTCCTTCTCATAAAGGGGTTCATTCTTTACAAAATGTGCTAGTAAATACTTTTGTTCAAAGTTATGTCAATTACATTTCTTTTTTGAAATATTTTTTTTGTTCAAAAAATAAAAAAATATAAATATTTTTGTTCAAAATTATCTCGGTTACATTTCTTTTTTGAAATTTTTTGCCACGGCATAGAGATTCTTGATAAATTGATGTATTAATGCTTTTTTGCATCTTTTGCGAATCTACGCCTGGGAAATAAGGCAAAAATATACCATGTTCGGGACACTTAGCAGCCAGGTTGCAAATGGGTTTTTTGGGTTTTTTGGGTACTATATACCTAATACATTATAAATACAAAAATGACCGTCGCAGTTTGGACGAAGATTTTAGTTATTAACAAATAATAAGTGTCAAAAATGGCAGTTTTTTCGTTTAAATCGCTACAGGTAAAAATAGAGTAATTATATATTTTATTTATAGTATTCTTCTTTTAGTAGATGAGCCAAGGTTTAAAATCGCAGTTTTTGAATTTTTGTCCGATTATTTGTTGCTTCGAAAATTGCAAAATAAAACCAAAATTTCGAAAATAAAAAATTTGTTATAACTTTTGCGAAAATGAATTTAAGACTTTTATATTGCATGAAAAGTTGAGTCAAACAGTCCATATACCTAATGCACAAAAATGTTTAAGACCGTTCGTTAATTATTTTAACCGTTAAACCGTTCGTTTAATTTGTTTATAGAGCTATATAGTATGTAAATATCTTTTTTTTTCGCAATGTTATTGTTCAGAAAATAATAACGATGGAACAATGCATGTGGAAACTACATGAAAGAAGAATAGTCATATTTTCACCGTATTTAAAAAAATCATTAAAAAGTCATTTTTATCACTCCGAAAACATTAAAATTTTTACTAAAGTAGAGTTATTTTTGGCTTAAAAACAATTTGAATAACTTTGTTAATATTGACTGTCGGGTAAAACTACAATGGGATTTGAAAAGCTGGTATTTTTACACGAATTTTCAAGAAAAAACTTTTTACCTAGATTCTTTTATTTATTTGACGGCAACTTTGTTTATAACAATTGAGCAACCTAACTAGCGCAATTTTGAAGCTGAGGGTATATAGTTTATATGTAAAAGTTTGAGTAGGTAAACTTTGAACTTCAACAGAGTGGTTAATAAAGCTTTAAATTGACGTCCTAACGAAATCGATTCGTGGTCGGTGGAGGGGAATTATTAAAATCCGTTCACTCAAAAAAATGCAACTGATTATTCAAACATATGCTGCGATTAATATCTCCGGAGCTTGTTGATAGATTTTGGTCATAATTTTTTTAATTTGTATGTACCTACTCGTAATCTTATAGAGTGTGTTATGTACACATATTCCCACCTAACATTACAAAATATAAGGGGGACCCCCCTTATCACTCAGGGATATGAAAAATACATTACGATCGATTCTAAGACCTACCGAATATACATACTTATATAATTTCATAAAAATCGGTGAAGCGGTCTCGAAGCAGTATGGCAACTAACACTGTGACAGGAGAATTTTATAGATGTAAATATAATATGTAGATGGCTATTAACAGAAAGGGGTTGGTGATAGAAGAGTGAACATTAAGGGTTGTTATTTTTTAATTCCACATCATATAAAATTAAGGTAGACATAATATCCTTGTAATTGCAAAACTGTAATAGTGGTGTTTATTTTGTATATAAATCATCAAATCATCACTTGTCATTATCCATTAGGCCAATAAAGAAAAAAAAACAACTGAACAAATTAAGAAGTTTTTCAAGGTTGAAAAAGGTATATAAATGATAGTTCATGGAAAAGATTGAAACAATCATAAAATGTAAAATAATCATTCTTTTTGCCTACAAAACGTTTCTTATACATTTTAAAGAAAAATGGTTCAAATAAAAGTTGTAGATCATAAAACGTTTTTTGATTTTAATTGCAAAATCCCTTGTTTACTCAGTAATTTGAAAATGTTGATATTAGTTGACATTATGGCAAGTAATGTGTTATTCAAGTGTCCTCAATCTCAGCTACACTGGCCAAATAGTTTTTAACTGATTTAATTTGTTTATCAGTAGATCAATTATTTGCTCAAGCAATGGTTGTTTGAGCTACTCTGCATCTACTCGTTTTCTTTCTACACTTATTCGGCTATCTATTTTACCTTTAAGGATCAGTCATTATATCCTATACTTTATTTACAGTCAAGATGCAGTAGAAATAAACAAACCAAGACACGTTAAATGCTACTAGGAGCACTCCCAAATCATAATTAACAATGTACGTACATTGTAAATCCCAAATCATGATTTCCAAAGTTTATACATTGTAAATTATGATTCAGGAGTTCTCCTAGTAGCATTTAACTTGTTTGTTTATTTCTACTGCATCTTGATTCTAAATTTAGTGTAAGTGTTTAACAGTCCTTAGCAGCTCTCTATCTTTGTTGACCCTCTCTAGTACTTCCTCATTAGGTTTTCTTGCTGTCAAACATACTTACAGTAACAGTCTATGAATCCACATTTCCAGGATACCAAAATCATTACACCAAACCATAGACAACATACCAAAATTATTATCTAAATAAAAAAAATTACCAAGAGTCTTTTTATTTACTATATCTCAAGTATTTTGCTAATTATCTGTACTGTCATTCTTTCCAAACCCAGAATATGTTATCATTAATATGCTTTTTAACAATGTAAACAACTCAAAAAACTCCATGAAATAATAATGAAGCAATGTACTGACTGCAGTACTTGTTATCAACATTGTTTCTGTATGTGTCAGAGCTTAGGCTTCGATGTGGTAGAGGTGTCTGAGCAATCAGCATTTCCTTTACGGCCCTCAAACATTGAGCTCGTAGTTTTGTGAATGGTATAATACAGCAACTGTTTTTTATGTGTAGACATTAAGGATTTTCCATCCAATTAAATTACGATAAGTTGTTGAATGCGTGTGTTAAATAAGTAGTGTGTTTTGTGATTTGGTGTCATTCATACTAAAATGTTGGGTTTACGTTTATTGCAGAAGTGTAAGAGTTACTGCATTAAAAAAGGTTAGTACCTGTTAGTTCAATAATACAAACTTCGGAGCTAGTCTTGTATACTGCATTCCAAACACTTAACTTTTAACTACACGCGCTGGCGTATTTTGTACGCCAGATATAAGAATTCTGCTGCAAATATATTAGGTTATTAATTATTTTCAAAATAAGAGAGCTAAAAGGAACTACAACGTTATCGGGATTTTATTGTCTCATCTGGTCAATGTAACTCTAAATTTGAAAAAACCGCGGAGTGCTACCATTTAAATTGGTGCGTTTTTGGGAAAGAGGTGAATTAGTCCCTAGGCACAGGAATTAGGGTGAGTTCTATGCACTTTTGGTACAAACACGTCTACAGGAAAATTATTTCAGGTTAAATTTACTATCGAAATAACACATTCTAAATTCCAAAATATTTTTTTTTACAAAAATATACTCAAAAGAATAGCAAGAAAAAAACACGAAAAAAGAAATTATGTTTTTGGTCCCATAACTTTTCTCCACAGAGGCATTGCTTCAGCGAAAAAAAACCTCCATCCTTCGTCTTTAAAATGACGTTTGGTAGAAGTCCCTAGGATTTCAAGTTTCCGAAACTGGATTTTTCAAAGTTCGCCCCTCACAGCATTTTTGGGCCATTTTCCCCTTTATTTCGCAAACATTGTTCTGTAACTCTTTTCTACGGCTTTCTAGGTATATGCAATACATTTAGTAGGAAGAGAAGTCAATTGCCTTTAAAATGGTCTATTTTATAAGGCTGTATGACTATTTTTAAGCAAGTTATACTTTTTCAAGAATGTATACTTTTAATGATTTTTTATATTTTTTATGAATAATTTTTAAATTTTTCATTAAGACGATTTTTCTTGTACAATTAGCTATATACATCGTGAAATAAAAAAGATAGCATATTTTCTTTACAAAATAGTTTATTGCAAAAAATTCTAGGACTATTTTTAAACAAAATATCCGTAGGATATCAAAGGGTATGCATAAATTGAGAAAAATTTTAAAATTAGAAGAATGAAACTGCACATTGTAACATAATTTTTAATTACAAATAACTTTTCTTTATTGTGAAATATAAAGGTAATTTACTCTTGAGCGAAATTCATATTTTTTAACATATCTCGTACACTATTGATAAAATTTTATATCTGATAATTGAATCTTCGGTTTTAGACTATGCAGAGCATTTTATAAAGAATAACTTTTTTTCATAAAGTTAAAAATAAAAAAGTTTTCCATATGGTTCCACCTTAGTGGGACCTATTGCATGTGTATATATCACACTTTAAAAAGCATATCTTGTTTACAAATAGGCCCATATTTTTTTGCAATACACCATTTTAAAGTAAAGAAAATAAGCTTTAGTTTCTATTGGACAATGTATATACCTAAATATACAATAAAAAAAAAGTTATAATGAGAAATATAAAAATAATCGTAAAATATATCAAAAATCATTAAAATATAAAATCTTGAAAAACCATATCTTGCTAAAAAATAGCTATACAGCATTCTACGATAGACTATTTTAAAGGTAATGACTTCTCTTTCTCTTAAATGTAGCATTGCATATGCCTAAATCTGCGTAGAAAAAGTTATAGAACAATGTTTGCGAAGTAACAAGGAAAATGTCCCAAAATCGCTCTGAGTGGTGAAGTTTGAAAAATCATATTTGAAGACTGTAAATCGTAGAGACTTCTTCCATACGTCATTAAAGAGAAAGGATGGAAGTTTTTGCTCTGTGAAGCAATGCCTATACCTATATCGCCGTGGAAAAAAAATATGGGGCAAAAAACAAAATTGCTATCTTTCTTGTTTTTTTCTTGCTTTTCGTTTGAATATATTTTGGTAAAAAAAAGTATTTTTGACTTTAAAATGTGATACTTCGATAGTAAATTTAACCTGAAACAATTTTTTTGTAGACGTGTTTGCACCAAAAGTTCATAGAACTCACCCTAATTCGCCCTGTGCCCAGGGCCTATTTTACCACTAGTCCCATGAGGCCCCTGCCTCGGGCCCGCATTTTAATGGGGCCCGAAAAGATCACCAAAAGAATATTTTTATTGAAAAAAACAAATTAAATTTTCAAAATTTTTTAAATTTTACGAACAGGAAATGATAACAAAATGTTCATAAACCATTCTTATCAAAAACTGCAATAAGAGTAGGTAGATTGCCTTGTCGGCATTTTAAAAATAAGCAAAATTTAAACACCCCTCCGAAGGATCAAGAATCAAGAGGTACGATTTACAAGAGGTATAGTCACGTATTTGTCATAATATTTATTTAAAATGCACTTTTAAATTTAATATATTTTATAGTTTTATGTTTGATGTCGTTTTTTGCAAAGATAAAGTATTGATTGCTTGTATTAGTTTTCAGTCCTGTTCTTTTTAAGTTAGTTCAACTAATCTATTCATTAATCAGTACCTAGTCGTTCTATTAAATTTCTTTGAACACTTTTTTTCTTAACTAAGTAATCGTTTCGTTATTATCATGAGTTACAAACATTTAAGTGGCAGTGAAAAACGAAAAAAAAATCAAGAAAACAGGAACGGCTGGCACAAAAAGATCCAATATTATCATATTTTACAATCCACAACAGTGTTCAAAAAGGAAGTTCACCCTCCCATCCTGTTCTTCTTCTTCTACGGCACTACAGCCCAAATTGAACCTTGGCCTCCTTTATTTTTCGCCTCCAGCCTTGTTTATCTGTCGCTGCTCCCCTCCATACATGGACTCCTAAAAATGCTTGTGCATCACTGCTTACTGTGTCTTCTCAGCGCTTTATTTGCTTTCCAACCAGTCTCTTTCCCTGCATCCAAGCGTTCAGTGTTCTTTTTGGTAGCCTAACCTCTCCCATTCTTATCACATGTCCTGCCCATTGCAATCTTTGTATTCTGATGAAGTTTGACAGGGGTGTTTCCTTATAAAGTTGATAAAGCTGGTTATTGTATCGAATTCACAGGTCCTAGTTTTCTCGTCAGTACTTTACCTTCGAATGTGTTGAGTTTGTTTTTGGATGTTTCTTTCAAGACCCATGATTCACTGCCACAGTATGCTATTGGCCGAATTAAAGTTTTATAGATTCTTATGCTTGTATTTCGGTGGACACTTTTAAATATATGGGATAGAGCAAAATAAGCTCTGTTTGCCTGTGTTATTCTCCTCCGTATTTCTCTATCTTCTAATCCATCGGCATATATTTCTACTCCCAGGTATGTAAACTTTCCAACCGTTTCAATAACATCTTAATGTATAATGTTTTGTGGGACTATATTTCTTCTCGTCTGTATCATTATTTTTGTTTTTTTTTCTGTGTCAATTTCCAAACCTAGCCTTTTCGTTTGCGTTTTTAACTCTGCGTATGTTTCTTATGCTCCTGTTGATGTTTTATTCATAATATTAATATCATCGGCATAAGCGGCCAGTTGAACAGTTCTGTTGGTCAGTAGGTTTCCTCGTCCAGTCCGCATTTGCCTAACCGCATACTCCAGTGCCAGGTTAAACAATGTTGGGGCCAGCCCATCTCCTTGCTTCAATCGCTGCGAGATTTTGAAAAAGTCTGTCAGGTGGTTTTGTGCTCATACACATGCCTGAGTTTCATCCATTGTGTCTTTAATGAGCCTAATTAGCTTGTGTGGTATTGCGAATTCAGCCAAAGTAGGTATAGTCTCTTCCTTTCGACTAAGTCGTATGCCTGTTTGAAGTAAACAAACACGTTGTGAACATCAATGTCCTGTTCACGACCTGCTTGACTGTAAATATTTGGTCCATTGAAACCCCGTCTGAAACTCTCCAATAATATTTTCTGCTAGTGGTTGGAGCCGCTGGTTTATACTATACTTAAGTGAGGACTTTATATGCTGTACATAGTATAGAGAAACTCCAGGGTAATTTTTGCACTTCAAACAATTTTTAATTATTGAAATATAAATTTTATTTATTGCAATAATATATTAAATATTAAAAATTTTATTAATTCAAAATTGCAATTTTAAAAATTTAAATTTTTGGTGCAACTGTATTTCCATTAAATAATTAATACATTTAAAAAATTTATTATTATTATTATTAATATTTATATAAATTTTTGTTAGGGGCCCGAAAATTAAGTAGTGCCTCGGGCCTGATTTAAAGTAAAATAGGTTCTGCCTGTGCCTAGGGACTAATTCTCCCCTTTCTCAAAAACGCATCCCTTTAAATGATAGCACTCCGCGGTTTTTTCAGACTTAGAGGTCCATTGACTATTTGAAATAATAAAACCCCGTTAACGTTGTAGTTCCTTTTTAAAAAATACATAATCAATAGCCTATATTTAAAAATTTAATTTTTGACCTTGTTTATCTAACCCTAACCTATCACTGGAATGTGCTTTACAATTGGTTTTAGTTTCGTTATAATCGGCGTTCTGGGAAGATCGTAATTTATAGTTTATTATTTGTTTTTTCCGGTGGTGGACAATATACGTAACGATTATAGTAATATAAGTAGTAATATAAGTAAATTACACAAAATTTATTTTTCTTTATAAACAATACTTTTTCCCATGTAAAAAAAATCACGTTTCAAAAAATTTTTTATTAGTAATTTTATATATCATGGGATCAGATTCCAGTTATAAATCCCAATTGGCTTACTAAGAAGGAACTCCAAGTATTCGCTGATGCCGAATAAGGTTTATAACAAACAACTAAGTGTATTTTTTCAAAAAAAAAACAATAAACAAATCCTTTGCTTTCAGTGTATTTTTTTGTGGTGTAAAAGTACTCCACGCGTGTAGTTATGTTATAACTTGATGCGCGGGTAGTTAAAGGTTAATAGTAGACGAACGGTTTACCCATCAAAAGACATCACTTTTATAGGATAATGCTACTGTCTTATCCACGTTAAAAGAGAGTAAATTAGAGTCAGATCCGGTTTTTATCGTAAGAAAATCAGAAGTTATAGTTGCATGAAGAGATGCAATAGTTGAGTTGCTCCAAGTGATACTGGTATGTATCATCAGCAAAAAGAAAAATTTTTCCATCGATTTTTAAATTAGTGATGTCATTTATAAAGATAAGGAACAGTAGAGGACCAATACTGAACCTTGTGGTACTCCACATACAATGTTTTTGAGACTAGAGTCAGTATCATTTGCTCTAACTAGTTGTTTCCTATTATTCAAGTAAGACTGGAACCAATTCGAAGTAATACATCAAATTCCATAGAAATTTAGTTTTTTAATAAAAATGTCGTGATTTACACAATCAAAAGCTTTGGCATAGTCACAGAAAACAGTTTGGCATCTAAACCGACTTCTTGCAAACGTTATAATAGTAGGGCGTGTCTTACTCTATCAAATGTTTTTTGAATTCTATAAAGCATATAAATATATCTTTCTGTTGATCGTAGCATTTTTGGGCGAGAACTAGTAAACTGAAGAGGGTTTTCCTCGTTCCCATACTGGCTCTGAATCCAAACTGATCATTTCCGATGATTGTTTCGCACTTTGTATTTTTGAAAAATATTATATCTTTTGAGCAAAAAAAATTACAATGGCCTCACCAAAACAAAGGACGAAAGCGGAATATTCCTAATGTATTTTGAAATATTTAAACTGTTTTATTTTATTATTTACTTCTTTAATATTACATTAAATTTTCATAATAATACTAGGAAATAGTATCTAATATATCGTAAAGTAATTTTTAAGTGTGGATAATTAAGCAAGCAATTTTAATTATTAATGTTTTAATTAATGTTAGTAAATAAAACCTAAATAAGGTCATTATAGTATATTAATGATACCTACATATTATACGAGTATACTACGAAATATCAAAAATGTTGTTGAATCAGGCTATGGAGAACACATTAAAAAATAGAATAATAAGAATAAATAGATAGCTCTTGAACCAGCTATAGTCCTAATAACAGATAAGAAGGAGGAGTTATATAAGACAGTTGAAGGACTATATAGATAGAAGGGCGACAGGGGTAACTCTAGAGATGAATTATAGTAAAACCAAGACTATGGCAAACCAAGAAGACAAATTAGAATTAGTAGGTAGTCAAACAGAATAAATTAGAGCAGGTGGCAGAATACATATACCTAGAATAAAATAATAAAGTTGGACAGGGACAGTCAAACAGAAAAAATAAAAAGAAGAATTAGATTAACTATTTTGAATAGGAAATAAGCCACAATTCTACCAAAAAAATGATTTTATTAACGTTTCGACGCCCAAGTCGGGTGTCGTTGTCAAAATACAAAATAATACTAAATTAAACAAAAATGTTGTTGATTAGTCAAAAATTCTTCTAATAATTTATTTAATCTGACTCATTTTTACCTGCAACTCAGACATGTAATATACATTTTAAAGTAGAAGGCTTTAAAATGATATTGCCAATATTGATGAGTTGCGTTCCTGGGACGACTTTACTAAAAGATAGTTCATTTGATTACATAAAATCAACCCAACTCAAGAATATCCGCCACAAAAAATCATAGCATGTGATATGTCTTTAAAAAGACAACCAAATGCAAATAATACGAGGAAAATATCAATACCATGATATAAAACGACTATCCAAGAAACTTAAAACAATAGGAAATAAATTCAACATTTCAACAACATTCAAAACAACAAACACGTTGAGATCTATCCTATCTAAAACTAAACCTAACAATGAACAAGAAAGAACAAAGAATTGTATTTATAAAATACCTTGTGAATGCGAACAATTTTATTTAGGTGAAATTATTAGACGTTATAATAAGTGAACATCAGTCTTATATCAAAAATAGAGAATTTGATAGATCTCAAATATGTCAACACGCATGGGATAATGAACATAGAGTTCAGCGGAGAGATTCAAGTATAGTCCTGAAAGAAACAGTTAGTAAAAAGAGAAAAATCACAGAAGCGGCTCTAATTATGCTAAATGAAACCAATTGTGTCGCAAATTCCTCGGTAGAATGCAGTAGGACGTGGTTACCCATACTGAAATAGGAAGTCAATAGAAAGAAAATACCACGATTAGTAAGGCAGTAACATATCGAGTTAGTATATATTTTATATTTTAGTATTATGTATATCGTATCTATGTATTTTTAATATTATTTATAATTTAAAATAGCATATTAAAGTCAAAATTTGGTATTAGATTTGAGAGTAAACTAAATGTAAGCCCAAATACTTACGATGTCGGGATATTATCACGAGGTTTTTCCTGGTTTTCTCTCGTAATTTTCTATTAGTCCAGTCGGGTTAGATGAATAACAGGCCTAACCTTGCATTAGGAGCTGCCCCAAATTTTATTTTTTTAATCTTTAGGGGGGGTCAGTAG
Source organism: Diabrotica virgifera virgifera (assembly GCF_917563875.1). Lineage (NCBI taxonomy): Eukaryota > Metazoa > Arthropoda > Insecta > Coleoptera > Chrysomelidae > Diabrotica > Diabrotica virgifera. Next base: position 37,745,262 of record NC_065451.1, read on the forward strand.
TAGTGTAAATTTAAAATCTCGACTGAATTCCGCCATTGCGTTAGCCACCCATCTTGATTTTAAACGACAACCGTATTTGCTCAATATCTCCGTCATTTTCAACTTTTCGACAAAAAGTATAACAACCAAAATTGTTGAAAATGTAATTTTCTATCATCTCTATTTTTTACAAGGAAAATAGTAACAGTTATATATAAATAGAGCATAATTATTGAATTATCTCGTTTATTGTTAGTTTTACGACAAAACTGTTCCTATACAAAAATAGAGAGAATTGAATTATACACAATTTTAGTTTGTTTCATTTTTTTGCTAGAGTTATTATTTAAGGTAGTATGTATGCGATAATGGCGCGAGCGTAAGACCTGATTGATTTTGTAGCAATTGTTTTTGTTCAATATCTACGCCATTTTCAACTCAAATTGTTCCAAATATGATTACCTACAATTTATTTTTAACAATTTTTCCATGCGGTTGATATTTTCCGAGTTAAGTGGGAAAATAGTAAAAAGTGGTGGGGGGAGCATAATTACTGAATTGAATCTTTTTTCCGAGCTGCCCCAAATTTTATAATTCTATCCTTTAGGGGAGATCAATAGTAGTGTTAATTTAAAATCTCGACTGAATTCCGCGGTTGCATTAGCCGCCATATTCAACTTTTCGACAAAAACGGTAAGAACTAAAATTGTTGGAAACGCAATTTCCTACAATTTCTTTTCCCCAATTTTTTTATGCGATTAATATTCTCCAATATAAGGAGGAAAATAGTGGAAGCGGAAAGGAAGCATAATTATTGAATTGTCTCCTTTATTATTAACTTTACAACATAATTGTACATAAACAACAAAAATAAAGAGACATATTTTAAGATATTTTATAAGATATATTTTATATATAAGATATTTTATACAATTTTTGAGACTTCCAATGAAACACCAACCAAACTAAGTACATAAAAGACATAAATAATAAGTTATATGCATTAAGTTCACTTAATTTTATTAACTAGCGTGTTTTATTGGTTGAATTTGTCTGTCGATAATTAAGTTTCATGTCAGCTAACATATTTTAATATTTCAACAATTTTTTTTTTATTTTGGACCGCGTTGGGGGGAATTTTCCTATTCCCCCTCTTAGACCCGCCACTAGTTCTCTCGAAAAATTGTAGTAAATCGTAATTCCAACAATTTCAGTCCTTACACTTTTTGTAGAAAAGTTGAAAATGGGGAAGATATTAAACAAAAACAATTGCTTTAAAATCAATCGGGTTTACGCTCGCGCCTTTACCGCATACGTACTACCTTAAATATTGATTTTATCAAAAAATGAAAGAGATCAAAAATATGCAAAATTTAATACTCTTCATGTTTGTATAGGTTAAAATTTGTTGTAAAAGTAATAATACACGAGAAAATTCAATAAATCAATAATTATGGTTTGACTGTCACTGTTTTTCCCGATAACTCGAAAAATATAGACCGCACGAAAAAAATTATAATAAACGAAATTATAGAAAATAACATTTTCAACAATTTCAGTTTGTATATTTTTTGTCGAAAAGTTGAAAATGGCGGAGATATTGAGCAAAAACCGTTTTAATTTAAAATCAAGATAGCGACTAATGCAACGGTCAAATTCAGTCGAGATTTTAAATTTATACTACTATTGACCCCCCCTAAAGATTAGAAAAATAAAATTTGGGGCAGCTCCTAATATCCCGACTGGGCTATATGGAGTCTCTAGCGGGAGAATTTTACTGCCACCGTTGCATTTGGTTGTCTTTTTAAAGACAGATTACATGCAATGATTTGTTGTGGCGGATATTCTTGAGTGGGGTTGATTTCATGTAATCAAATGAACTATCTTTTAGTAAAGTTGTCCCAGGAACGCAACTCATCATTATTGGCAATATCATTTTAAAGCCTTCTACTGTAAAATGTATATTACATGTCTGAGTTGCCGATATTAATGAGTCAGATTAAATAAATTATTAGAAGAATTTTTTACTAAGCAACAACATTTTTGTTTAATTTAGTATTATTTTATATTTTGACAACGACACCCGACTTGGGCGTCGAAACGTTAATAAAATAATTTTTTTGGTAAAATTGTGGCTTATTTCCCTTTGAAAATAGTTGCTTATAAAAATGCCACAAGGAAATAGCTTCAGAATATTATTGACATCATTTGGTAAACTATCATATATTCTAAAAAACAAAAAGTACTCCCAATATTAGCGAATTCAAGTATTCAACTTGTGCATATTCCCAGTTATCACATATTTATATGGCTCACAAACATGGACTTTCATAAAGGAGAACATCGACAGGATATCCAAAATACAAAGAGCAATGGAAATTATTGTTTATTTATATTACTATACAAATGACCTGGTCCCTTGTGACTAATATAGCGATGGAAAGACAGATGCTGGGTGTCGGTCTTAAAACAGGGAAAGAAACTCATGGATCAGAGAAAAAACAAAGATGAACGATGTATCAAGATAGGCTAGGCTGCAAAACTTAAATGGATCTTTGCCGGCCACACATTGCGGCAAAAAGATGAAAGATGGAATAAGCGAATTCTACACTGGCGACCATGGGAACAGAAACGGAAAAGAGGAAGACCACAGATGAGATGGACGGACGACCTTAAGAGAACGGCAGGAAATGACTGGATTCAGATCGCCCAGAATACAGACCAATGGACATTAACAAAGAATACCTATACCTAGGAATGGCCGTTTAAGACTGATTAGATAGATGGATCAAAAATGTCAATATCATATATTGTTAAGGTGCAGAGGTTTGTGCGTATCTTCTGATCACAGTCTTCTTATTGCTAGGTTTCAACTTCAACTAAAAAAGACGCAAAAAAGCCACAACAACAATAAACTTAACATACAGAAACTTAAGTAAGAAGAAACAAAAGAAAATTTGAAACATGAAATCAACACAAATCTAGATAGAAACTCAGGAAATAATTGCAACGTAGAACAGCAGTGGCAATTCTTCAAAACCTCGATATTAGAGCCAAGTAAGAAAGTACTTACAACAACCAAATGTAAGAAAGAAGAATGGATGACGGAGGAAATTCTAGAGTTGATGAATGAAAGAAGAAAAAACAAAACAAATAAGACCCGCTATAAACAGCTTCAAAACCAAATAAGAAGAAAAATTAGGGAGGCTAAAGAAACCTACTTCTCTGAAAAATGTAAAGAAATAGAAGAAGTTCAAAACAGATATGACAACTTCAACCTACATAAAAAAGTCAAAGAACTAGCCGGAATAGGAAATAGAAGAACCTCAAATATATTGCTCGACAAAAACGGAAATATTATAATGGAGACAGAACGAAAACTACGACGATGGAAAGAGTACATCGAGGAACTATTTCATGACCAGAGAGAAGCTAGTACATCCGTAGATATCCAAACCGGAGACGTAGGCCCAGAGATAACCAAATCAGAGGTTAGTCAGGCAATAAACTCTATGAAAACTAATAAATCTGCTGGTCCAGATGAATTACCTAGCGAGCTCATAAAGTTGGTCAACGAGAAAAACTTGGACATAATAGTAGAACTGTTCAACGCTATCTATACTACGGGAATCATCCCTAGAGAAATGTTGACATCAGTATTTGTGTGTTTGCCAAAAAAAGTGAATGCCAAAGAATGCAGTGACTACCGAACCATAAGCTTAATGTCACATACCTTGAAAATTCTGCTGAAAATTATCCACGCCAGAATACACTCTAAACTGGAGCTGGATATTAGCGACACTCAATATGGCTTCCGCAATGGTATGGGCACCAGAGAGGCATTATTCTCCTTCAACGTGCTGACACAGAGATGTTTGGATGTTAACCGTTCTCTTTACGTCTGTTTTATAGACTACAATAAAGCCTTTGATAAAGTAAAACATGACCGACTCATGGAAATTCTAAAAACTAAAAACCTAGATGAAAGAGATTTAAGACTAATAACACATCTCTATTACAATCAGCGAGCAATAGTAAGAATAGAAAAAGAAACATCTGAAGAAATGGAAATAAAGAGAGGAGTCAGGCAAGGCTGCATACTATCACCTCTATTATTTAACGCCTATTCTGAAGAGGTAATGCGAGAAACTCTGGAAAATGAAACAGTCGGCATAAGAGTAAATGGAGTCTTAGTTAATAACATCAGATATGCAGATGATACAGTAATAATAGCCGATAGTTTACAAGACCTGCAAATACTAATGAGTAAAATAGTAAGGTGTAGTAGGGAGTACGGACTCTCTCTCAATATCAAAAAGACGAAGTTTATGAAAATTAGTAAAAACAGCCATAATACTAACGAAATCTTGATAGTAGAGGGCCATCAGATCGAAAGAGTAAAAAAGTACACTTACCTAGGAACACTTATAACTGAAAATAATGACTACTCTGCAGAAATCAAAGTCAGAATCGAGAAAGCACGTTCTAATTTTATGAAAATGAAAAAGGTCCTATGTAGCAAAGATTTAACATTAGCTCTTAAAGTACGCCTAACAAAATGTTACGTATACAGTGTACTATACTATGGACTGGAATCATGGACGTTAAATGTAGAGACAATGAGACGACTTAACGCCTTTAAAATGTGGACCTATAGAAGAATTATGAGGGTTTCCTGGGTAGATAGAGTTACGAACAATGAAGTACTGAGAAGAATAGGTAAAGAGAAGGAAGTTGAACTTACAATTAAAGAAAGAAAACTACAGTATCTCGGACATGTGATGCGGGGCGAGAAGTATGGCATCCTGCGACTCATAATGCAGGGAAAGATAGATGGCAGAAGACGAATTTCATGGCTGAAGAACCTCAGAGAATGGTTTGGATGCAGCTCAAATCAACTATTTAGAGCTACTGCCTCAAAAATTAAAATAGCTATGATGATTGCCAACCTCCGTAGCGGAGATGGCACCTGAAGAAGAAGAGGTTTGTGCAAAATTGGGAAAAATGGGACAGAATTATTTAAAAAAAAAGTATTCTTCTTGAGAAAATGCTTTCTGCTATATTCGTATTTTTACGTTAAATCCAAATTAAAGCATACCAGAAATAAAGTCATTTGAGAAACAATAAATACGAAAAAAACATTCTTTTATCAAAAACCTACTGGCCATTGAAAATAAACCGGTAAACAGTGCTTCTGGCTTATACACAGACGAGATTTGACACGCTTGCACTCAAAAAATTGGATGAGAAAAACTCAAAACTGAGAACATTGGCCAAAATTGTTGCCGACCTTCGATAGTAGAAGTCACTTGAAGAAGAAGATTGATAAGAAGAAAGAAGAGGTGTGGTCCAAAAAGATATTATAATGGGTACCTCAAAAAGAATTGAAATGAGAGTCGTAGGCCACAAAGTGAACTGAAGGGATGACATTTAATTTTTGATGAAAGCGTTAAATATTTTTATTACATTTAATTTACTCTTAATATTAACATCAAACTTCAATTTTATATGTATTTGATTTCAAAATATACGTAAATGATAAAAATTATAAATAAAGGTATCGTTGTTATGCTATTGACTTACTTTTAGTAGCATTGTCTTTCCATTCATTTCTTCTTTTAATATTACTAACCAAATACTACTGCATTCTACCTAAGTAGGCTATTTGGTTTGTCCCTTTTCACCAACTGTTTTTTGAGAGCTATGTATAAATAATTCCATTAAATTGCATGTGCTTATTTACTATCCCATTTTTTTATGCTTTGATGTTTTCCATGCTTATTTACTGTCCGACAACTGAAGTACCCTTAAAAATTTGACGGACAATATTACTAGTTAGTTGTAATAGCTATTTATGAAACAGTTCCTGAAGTATGCTTTTTGCGAACACACGCGATGTTTAGAGCACGAGCGACAGCGGGGCGAGTGCTATACATCGCGTAAGTTCTCAAAAAGTACTTCACGCACAGTGTCATACAATATTTTATCTACGATAAACAAATAAAATACATGTAACTCTTCGTCACTGGAATTCATTTCTACTCTACAATTTTTAGAACTTTGACATTTAAAAATTCCAACTTATTTCAAACCACAAATCTGTCAAAACTTTTGTTGTAATTGATTGCTCACATGTCATCACCAAGACAACGCGAAAGTTAAGGATATTTGATTATATGAAAGAGTGCCAAAAAACAGTGCGAAAAAGTAAATCCTATTTAAAATACATTGTTACCTCACGCACACTTTAAATCCTTCACGCACTGCTATCTATAATGACAGTTTTCATAAATTTATACATATTTTTATATACAAAAAATATGTATAAATATCTTGTGTGGACTGTATTACTGTTGTGGTTCTAATAAAAAGGAATTTATCTTCAATTTATTAAATTTATTCTTCGTCTAAAATACAAATGCTTTTCGAAGGTGTACGTAATGAAATTAAATTATTGGATCGTATAATATATCATAATAAACTTATACATAATATGAGATAGAGTAGATAAATATTTTTAACAAACAATCCTGCAAAAATGAACTGTGAGGGTATAGATTTTATGACATTTTTTGCAAGATTGTTTGATAGACATACTTACAATTGAAGAGATAAGTGGAAGAAGGGGGAATGTTTCAAAGCCTACCTTTTGAGATATGGGCAGTTAAAGTGTTTAGTCGTCTACTTTTATCGTGAAAATATTGTATGTGTTATTTGGTTTTATTTGTATTGCTATAAGCATTCCTATTAGGTCTGGACCCCTCGTATAAAAAAAAGTTGATTAATAGCAAGCTGAAAATTTGTTAAGGTATTGATTGCTCACATGTCATCACCAAGACAACCCGAAAGTTAAGGATATTTGATTATATGAAAGAGTGCCAAAAAACAGTGCGAAAAAGTAAATCCCATTTAAAATACATTGTTACCTAAGGCACACTTTAAATCCTTCACGCACTGCTATCTATAATGACAGTTTTCACAAACTAAAAACTTATACATAATATGAGATAGGGTAGATAAATATTTTTAACAAATAATCCTGCAAAAATGAGCTGTGAGTGTATACATTTTATGACTCTTTATGATGCATGCGCCTCCCATATTGAGGGGCATTTTTTGCAAGATTGTTTGATAGACATACTTACAATTGAAGACCTAAGTGGAAGAAGGGGGAATGTTTCAAAGCCTACCTTTTGAGATATGGGCAGTTAAAGTTTTTATTCGTCTACTTTTATCGTGAAAATATAGTATGTGTTATTTGGTTTTATTTGTATTGCTATAAGCATTCCTATTAGGCCTGGACCCCGCGTATAAAAAAAAGTTGATTAATAGCAAGCTGAAAATTTGTTAATACCTTAAGGGTGTCTAGTCGGACAAACTTTGATATACGGGAACACTGGAACAGGGAAAGTTTTAATTGTGGAACAGTTTAAAAATTTGGAGTGGTCAGACCACGAAAACGGCACATGTATTTTGTCCGACAGAACAGACTTAAACTATCCGAACAGAGATTAAACTCTCATGCAAAAATCAGACTGCTATTTATCACCAAATGGGCGTTTTAATGAGTGGAACATGTAGAATATGTCAAATGACAGGAATTATGACAGGTGATAAATAGCAGTCTGATTTTTGCATGAGAGTTTAATCTCTTTTCGGAGAGTTTAAGTCTATCCTGTCGGACAAAATAAATGTTCCGTTTTCGTGGTCTGACCGTTCAAAATTTTTAACCTGTTCCACAATTAAAACTGTTCCTCTTCCAGTGTTCCCATATATCAAAGCCTATCCGACTAGACACCCTTAAGCTATTAACAAATTTTCAGCTCGCTATTAATCAACTTTTTTTTTCATACGCGGGATCAAGACCTATATACATATAATGTTGATAATTTGTTTTTATTTTTAGTATTTTTTCAAAAAATAAATAAAAACTGTACATACCGCCTTCTTCCATTAAGTTTAGTTTGTATAACTCTCCTTTATCTGAATGGATGAAGGGGGTATGTGGCATGAAATAATACTCTATAATCAGAAATAATAGTTTTATAAGAAATAATCTCTATAATAGTTTTACAGAAATTTATGTAATTGAACACAAAATAATCTTCTTCTCCATGTGCCGTGCGCAATTATTCAGCGTTGGCTATCAAATTGGCTATAGTAATTTTTCTGATGGCAGCTCGGTAAAGGGATGCAGAGGATCTGTTAAACCATTCTCACAGGTGTCTAAGCCATGACGGTCTTCTTCGACCTGGACTTTTTCTTGGACCTGGCCTTTTTTCTTCGACCTGGTCTTTCTTCTTCGACCAGGACTTTCTTTTTCCGTCTACCTTGCCTTCTACTATTAAATGGAGCATATTATACAGAGTGAGTTTTATGTATGGAAAGCCTCAATTATCTCAGAAACGGCTTGCACGATATTTAATAGATTTTGGTGACAAAGGGTTTTCTAATGCGACCGATGTAATAGTGGCAATTACATTGTTGTCAGAACTTCCGTTTTTATGGAAATCTAATGAATTTTCTTATTTCAAATGGAACACCCTGTATATTTTTGCATTTTGAAGTCCTTAAGAAATGCTGACTATTTTTCGTGTTATATTCCCTATACCTAAATGCCATAATTCCGGAGTTATTTAGCTACATTTATTAAAAAAAAATTTTTAACAAATTTAAAAATCAATTTTTTTAACAAATTTAAAAAATCAATTTTTTTAGCCCGTGTAGATTATTTTAGGTTCTTTTGATCATTGGAAACAAAATAGGTATTTTGTAATTTTTCTCCAAAGTTAACAGTTTTCTAGTTATAAACAATTTAGACCTGAAAAAGACGAAAAATATTTCATGCCTCCTTCTTCCATTCAAGAATCGTAGTTTACATGTTACAACCACCTTCATCCACTAGAACAGGGGTCACCAATTAGCGGACCGCGGTCCGCATGCGGACCGTGAGCTACTTTTGTATGGACCGTCATTAAATTCAGAATATAGCGTTTGGCAATTTTGAAAATGTTTGGCCATGAAATTGTATATTATGTTTGACTCAACTTATGTGTGCGAAGCCGCTTTATCAAGAATTAACTTTAATAAAAATCGGTAGAGATCTGAGCTAACAGATGAATATTTCAACTCCCCAATGAGAATCAGTTGCACCAAACTCACTCCAAACTTCAGACAGGTTGTACAGAATAAAAAATGTCATTTTTCTCACTGATAATTTAATTTTGTAAAAAATGTCAAATTTTCTGATTCGGTTTTTTTTTGTGAATTCCTGTTCAAAAACTTCCCCTTAAACAAATCAGAAGGTGCCCGGGATGCCGGGCAAAACAATATTTTTATACAAGTTCAAAATTAACGTTTAGCCCCGAAAATTGTATTTAAAAAAAGGTTTTTGTCATTTTTTTTTTCAAAAGTTGACGGTTTTCGAGTTATAAGCAATTTAAAATTTGAAAAATGTGAAAATACCTACGCATTTTTGAAGTTTCAAAACTCATATGTAAATTACTAGTTTTTAGGTTGCCAAGTGTCTAAATTGAAGTTTATAAATTCAATTTCAAGATTCTAGCGAGTAATCGGGACTTACTTCAATATAAACCGTTGTTTTTTAATTGTTAATTATGCGAGTCCACTCGACTTTTAAGTCGCCGCACATCGCAATTTATGGTGCGTCTCTGTCGCACTTATTATACTTATTATACGTACTTATGCAAAAAATGCCCAAAGAATACTTCACATTTATTAAAATTTTATAATTTATTATTAACATATTTTTTTAATGATTTATTTATTTATTCAATTAATGATTGCTAGGGAGCGGATTTTATGCTAAATGCATATTGCATGCATATTTCGCATATTTGAGAAGTTAACTAAATTTTGCATATTTTTAAAGAAACATGCATATGTTGTGCCTATTTCAAAACATTTAGGTCAAAAAAAAATTAAATTTTTTAATTTGGCGCAAAATATTTCCCCGCACAGGTTGTCGTATCTATTAATTCGAGAACTACCTGAAGAGAGACGGCTCATTCACTGCCTTTTCATTTTTTCTTAGAAAATACCCTTACACAAAGTAGTTATAGTGCTTATAGTACGCCGTTATAAAATGATTGTAGGATGTTAAAATGATAAAGGATGGTTTACCGAGAAATCCGAATTTTATTTACTTTTATTATATTTAGTACAATCTGTATCCCAATTTAGTAGGTACCTATAATTCTGGTGATTCTTTTAAATCTCCTATTGTTAAGAGAATTTACACCTTTAACCATAGTTTTATGATTTTCTAACGGAGATTGACATATTCATGCTTTAGATCAGATCCCATCTTAAACGGCTTTAAAACTTTGGAGGATATACGCCAAATTTTTAATGGAAATTTTTGAAATTGATTTTGGTGTAGAATTTTCGGCTTTAACAATGTATTTTAAATATGCCACAATTACTTCTGTAGTGAATTATAATCGAAAACACATTGTAGTGAATTGTAATTAAAGATATAATATATAGTGATATTTTTGTTTTATTTTAAATAGGTAACTATTGGTATCAGTTTTTGGTTTCTCAAAATGCGCATTTTTTGAATTTTTGTGCATATATTGCGCATATTTCGTAATTTTTTACTGCATATATATGCGCATATTTCATCAAAATTTATCGCATATAAATCCGCTCCCTAATGATTGCCAATGTGATAATTCAATACGCCAATAAAAACAAACGGTCGAAATTGAAATAAACCCAGATAACTCATCAGAATCATGAAATTGAATGTTATTTAGGCACTTGATAACCGCAAAAATAATAATGTACACATGAATTTTCAAGCTTCGAAAATGCTTATTTTCGCATTTTTCAGAAAACTTGAAATCTATCAAGTTTTGAGAAAAATGACAAAAAAACTTTTTTGTTTAAGATGACCCAAAAATGCTAAAATCATATTTTCGGGAGCAAGAAAGGTGATGTTTTGGATTTATTAAAAAAACTGTTAAGAACAATTTCTGCCTAAAAATTTCGCACTGCACCCTTCTGATTTGTTTACAGAATTGGAACAACCAGACTGGTAGTGTTAACTCCGGACCCCGGAAGTGTCATAGGTTTTCGAAACGGACCCTCAGGAAATATAATTGGTGACCCCTGCACTAGAATATTCCTTATTAAGCTTTTTAGAGGTACAGTATAAGTGTCATATGATAGTAAAGTTACATACCACCTTAATTCGCTAAGAAACTCAAAATTTTTAGTCCAGAAAGCCACTGCGTATCCGCTAGGAAAAATATTCTAATTCGGATTTTTTGCACAATCTTACTCAAAAAGGACCCCTTTTAACAAATTTGCATGTTGCCAGGACCAAAAGTTGGTCAAAAATTATTTAAACGTTTCTTTTTTGTTTTTTTCCAAAAATGATTTTTTTTGCATGGAACAAATTTTTTTTAGGTTTTTTGGATCATTACAAACAGAAAAGGTCTTTAGTGACTTTTCTCTAAAGTTAATAGTTTTTGACATAAAAGCGATTAAAAATTAAAAAATTGCGAAATCGGCCATTTTTAACCCTCAAAAACTATGTAAAGAAATGAAAATTTGAATGTTGCCAAGGTAGGTAGATATTCTTTAAACATCGGTTGATGAAATCCCGAAGAATTTTTTGCAATACAATATTCAAAACTCCTTTGTTTTTTAATTGCTAATCAAGCGTGCGCGACATTATTTCCACCGTTGCATCTGTATGCAGTATGGTGCAAATGAATGGAATAAATTCGTTATTTCGTAAACCGGCGACTTTAAGAAAAAATCCCGAAACAGGTCGATTTTTATTTTTAAGTTATGATATTGTGACATATATGGTATACTAGTGACGTCATAGATCTGGGCGTGATGACGTAATCGATGATTTTTTTAAATGAGAATAGGGGTCGTGTGCTAGCTCATTTGAAAGGCTCTTCAATTCTCTATTCAGTAATATAAACATTTACATAATTATTTATAGAGTGTAAAATAATAATTTTTTTGTCAATTTGCCAAATGATTTAAATTAATAAAATTTTTTTGGACACCCTGTATAAATAATTATGTATATGTTTATATTACTGAATAGAGAATTGAAGAACCTTTCAAATGAGCGAGCACACGACCCGTATTCTCATTTAAAAAAATCATCGATTACGTCATCACGCCCAGATGGATGACGTCACTAGTATACTATATATGCCACAATATCATAACTTAAAAATAACCACCGACCTGTTTTGGGATTTTTCCTTAAAGTCACCGGTTTACGAAATAACGAATTTATTCCTTTCATTTGCACCATACTGTCGGTGGAAAATAGTGTCGCGCACGCTTGATTTGCAATTAAAAAACAAAGGAGTTTTGAATATTGTATTGCCAAAAACTCTTCGGGATTTCATCAATCGATGTTTAAAGAATATTTACATACCCTGGCAACATTCAAATTTTCAGTTTTTCACATAGTTTTTGAGGGTTAAAAATTGTCGATTTCGCAATTTTTGAATTTTTAATCGCTTATATGTCAAAAACTATCAACTTTAGCGAAAAGTCACTAAAGACCTTTTCTGTTTGGATCGATCCAAAAAACCTAAAAAAATTTTGTTCCATGAAAAAAAAATAATATTAGGGTAAAAACAAAAAAAAAACGTTTAAAAAATCTTTGACCAACTTTTGGTCCTGGCAACATGCAAATTTGTTAAAAGGGGTCCTTTTTGAGTAAGATTATGCAAAAAATCCGAATTAGAATATTTTTCCTAGCGGATGCGCAGTGGCTTTCTGGACTATTTAGAAAATGTTACATAACCCCTTTACATACCCCCCAGACCTAAGGTCTTCAAGGTCTTTAATTAACTGGTAATATTGTCAGACACATTTTTAAGGGTTCTCGAGTTGTTGGTTTCTAGAGGTAGACACCTCTATATTTACGAAGTGCCCCCTCCTGAAAATTTTCCGAAATAGAAAAGTTGTCCGACTCGACATGAACAACTGAAAAAAAAGTCTCATAAGGAAGATAATATTTTTTTTAAGTGTGGGCCCACGATCTTTTATTAGTGTGGTTAATTTTCCATTAACCCTCGTGAGGCGGTGCGGAGTGCAGCTGCACACCAGACCTCGATTTTCTCAACTATCTTTTTTAATATTTTTTTTTATTTTTGTCCATATTTTTATTCGTATCAAATTAATTCTAAACGTATTCCACCCATTACAGCATTTAAAACTCTTTGAGTTTACGTGCTTTTTTGGAAAAATGACTGTAGGGTGCAAATGATGAAAATTCCATATCCTGAATTGGACGTATCTGAAGCTAACAGAGCTACGGGACAAGGTCGGTGTTACTTATGTCAAAAAAAAAACCGAAAGTCCCGGCATAACTGTATTGTGTGTAAAAACTTTGTGTTGCTCATTCTGTGAGTATCATTTATTCGAGTATCGGCTGTTGATCGATGCGGATGTATTATTCCGTTATCGAGCGGTAGAAAAGTATTCAACATTGAAGCAAAGTAATTAAAAGCAAATTAAAATAATCTTTCATTAATGTTTATATCGATAAAAGATTAAATTTTGTGTTATCAGTATACCTTAAATAAAAAACCTAATTGCTATAAAAATAAAATAAAGTGAAATGACAACATTTAGTACATAATGCAGAGTACCAGTGGCGGCGGAGGAAATCTTAATCCACAAAATGTGTACTCAAATGTTCCAAATAATTTAGCCACACCAACACATTTTGCAAATAATTATAGAAGTAGAGCCAATATGGAATCAAACCCAACACGTGCAGTACCAGATTATGCAGTACCAGCCTATGCAGTACCAGCCTATGCAGTTCCAGCCCATGCATCACCAGCCAATGCAGCATCAATCAATACAAAACCAGCAGATACAATGCACTCAAAGTAAGTACCCTCAACTAATTCAAACAAATCTTATGCAAACCAAGATAAATTCATACCTGAAATCATCACAATTACATCAGACTAGTTCAACCCTCAGCAAAAATAAAGAGACAACTGGGACAGAAAACACAGAGAACCAAGAAGTCACCGAACATGAAACAACCGATGATGATAGTATCTACGAGCCGAATGACTTTCAGAAAATTGAATCGCGTAGACATAAACGTAAAAGACAAAAATATAGCCCAGAGAATTTGAAAAAGTCTGCACGTTCCCGAACAGAAAATCAAAATATTGAAATTAAAAATAGATTTCAGCCCCTTACGCCGATTCAACAAAGTAACTCTACAGGCAGTGCTAACAAAGCTCAACAAAAAATAGATAAAATTCCACCATTTATTCTATATGGTGTAACCAAAGATGTTCAGGCACTGCTAAAACTCATTCGAGAAGGAACCACAAAATTTACCTATCAGCTTTTAACGGAAAACAAAATGAAAATTCAAGGAGAAACGGTGGAAGATTACAAAACGATAAAAGAAATTCTCGACAAAAAAAATATAGTTTTTATAACAAAACATATGTACAAACTACCGGAGGAAAAAACTTTCCGAGTAGTCTTAAGAAACTTACACCACAGCACAGATCAAAATGAAATCATATCCTCACTAAAAGAAAAAGGTCATAATGTAAAGCAAATCCTGAACGTTTTAAATAGGCAAACGAAAGCACCAAGGGACATATTTTTTATAGACCTAGAAAGAAAAGAAAATAACGGGGAAATATATCAAATGAATAGACTATTAAATGCAGTAGTTCGATTTGAACAACCTCACAGAAAACAATCTGTCATTCAATGTAAACGTTGTCAAAACTACGGACATTCGAAAAATCAGTGTACGCTACAATATAGGTGCGTAAAATATGCGCAAAATCATGATTATCGCACTTGTAAAAAAATAAAGGCTAATGGAAACCCAGCAAAATGTGCACTATGTGGGGGACCCCACCCATCAAATTTTAAAGGATGTCAAGTCTACCAGGCCATCTTAAGTAAAAGATACCCCACAAGAAATGAAAATACCCCACAAACGCAAAAAATCCCGCAACAGAGACCAAGAACAAATGAAGAATCAAATGAGGCATAGAGTATAGAAAACTTGCCCCAAACATCAGGTACTTATGCAAACGCCACCAAAAAAATGAGACCTATGGCAAGACCGGTTGCTGAACAGCAAAATACACCAGACACAAACCAAAATAGTAGTTTTACACAATACCTACAACATGTAATAGAACAGCAACAAACTACAATAAACCAACTAATCCTGGAAATCAAAGAACTTAGAGAAGAGCTAAAACAGGCCATCACAAATAAGTGTAATGGCTAAGCTACTTACTATTGCACTATGGAACGCAAATGGCATAAAGCAACACAAACACGAAATAGAAATATTCCTAGTAACTAACAAAATTGACATACTGTTAGTCTCTGAAACACACCTTACCTCAAAAACTAGTTTCAAAATCCCAAATTTTGAAGTTTACAATGCAGCCCATCCCGATGTAGATCGATTAGCCAGAGCTGGGGCAGCAGTGTTAATTCGAAATGGACTTAAACACTATCTCCTTAACAAAGTAGAAAAAAATGACATACAGGCAACCAGCGTAGTAATAGAGGATTGGAATGGACCAGTTACAATAACAGCGGTGTATTGCCCACCAAACTATCGAGCAAATAAAGAAATGTTTACAGAATTATTTAGAAATAACGGCAACAGATTCCTAGCAGGAGGCGACTATAACGCTAAGCACACTAGCTGGGGATCTCGTCTAACAGCTCCAGGAAGAGGAAGAATACTGCATCAAGTCATTCAAGAACTACACCTAAATCATCTGTCCACCTATACACCAACCTACTGGCCTACAGAGCCTCAGAAATATCCAGATTGCCTTGACTTCTTTGTCACCAAAGGATTCTCCAACAATTATCTAACCATCGAATCTAATTATGATATTGCCTCAGATCATACACCAATAATAGCTACGATTCATACAAATATCCAAGAAAAACCAAAACCACTGATTCTCCATAATCAAGCTACCAACTGGAATCTATTTAGAGAAATATTAGAAAATGAAGTAAACCTCAATATATCTTTAAAAACACACCAAGAATTGGAAAACCAAGTACAACAATTTACAGAATTAATACAGTATGCCTCGTGGGAATCAACTCCACCATTGGTCAGAACCCAAAACAGAAGTCACTGTCCTCCTAGTATAAGGGAGAAGATTAAAGAAAAGCGCCACTTAAGAAAGATCTGGCAAAACACAAGACACCCTGCAGATAAAACCAATTATAACAGAGCAGCGAAACACTTAAAAGACTACCTATCGAGCATTAAAAATGAGAGCTTCCAAAACTATGTCGAAAACCTAACGACAACAAAGGATACAAATTACAGCTTATGGAAAGCAACTAAAAAATTAAAGCATCCCAAAGAACATATTCCACCGATAAGGAAACCTGATGGAAGTTGGGCAAAAACAAATAAAGAGAAAGCAGAAATTTTCGCTACACATCTTGAAACAGTTTTCAAACCTCTCTCAACAAGAGAAGACACAGATGACGAAATTATAGCATTTCTTGATGCACAAATACCATCAGATGAGCAAATACAACATATTACACCAAATGAGGTACGGTGCATTATAAAAACAGAGCTAGACCCTAAAAAAGCTCCAGGACACGACCTAATCACTGGAAGAATTATGAAAGAACTACCGCGAAAAGGAATACTTATGTTAACCTACCTTACTAACGCTGTCATAAGACTCAAATATTTTCCTGCGCAATGGAAGGTAGCGCAAATAATACTAATCCCTAAACCTGGTAAACCTCAACACGAAACAACTTCATACCGACCAATAAGTCTACTGCCTGTCATGTCGAAAATTATGGAAAAATTACTAGCTAAGAGACTAATGAAAATTATTGCAGAAAAAGAACTTCTACCGATACACCAATTTGGATTTAGAATCAAACATTCAACAATTGAACAAATCCATCGACTGGTAGAATTAATCCAAAACTCTTTTGAAAGTAAGCAATATTGCTCAACTGCATTCATCGATGTGAGTCAAGCTTTTGACAAGGTATGGCATCAGGGACTACTCTATAAACTAAAAAGGGACTTACACCAGAACATGTATGACATACTATACTCATACTTAAAAGAAAGATATTTCCAGGTAAAATATGAAGACGAGATAACCGGTCTACATCTCATAAAGGCAGGCGTTCCTCAAGGTAGCGTTCTTGGGCCGATCCTGTATCTACTATTTACCTCCGATTTGCCTACGGACAATAAAGTATATACAGCCACATTTGCAGACGATACTGCAATAATGGCGGTACATTCAGATCCCGTTGTTGCAGCAGACCAACTCCAAGAAAACCTAAATAAAGTCCAGAAATGGACTAAGAAATGGAAGATAAAACTTAACGAATCCAAATCAAGTCACATAGTATTCACTAAATGTCATAGCGATTCTCCTCAAATATCACTCAACAATGCTCCCCTTCCAACGGTAGATACTGTAAAGTACTTAGGCCTACATATGGACAACTCATATATGGAAAAAAGAAAACATCTTGATACCATATATAGAAAATACTATTGGTTGCTCGGAAGAAAATCCCAGTTGTCGTTGAGAAATAAATTACTAGCATACAATGCCATACTCAAGCCAATTTGGACGTACGGAATACAGTTGTGGGGCACTACTTCAAAATCCAATCTAGCAATCATGGACCGGTTTCAAAACAAGGTGTTACGAGCAATAACTGATGCGCCGTGGTTTGTAAGCAACAAAGACATCCTACAAGACCTTCAAGTGCCAACTGTGAGTGAAGTGATAGTGTCACACAGTGATAAATATTTACAGCGACTAGAAAACCACCCAAATGTGTTAGCGCTAAATTTATTAGACAATAGTCAACAAATAAGACGCCTTAAGCAAAAATTTCCATTAGATTTACCATTCTTAACTTAAGAAACACTAATTGTAAACGTAATTGTAATACTCATGTAGAGTAAATATTTATTGAAATATTTCTCTTCAGGCCATTGTAAATTTCAACAAATGTGTTTATGGTCTGTTTTTTTTAGACTGATTGCACAGTAAACAAACAATAAAAAAAATTCTGTGAAAAATTTCATGTGTTTGTCTTGCAAACGATAATAATTTTTTTTAAGAAGAAATGAGTATTTTTTGTAAAATTATGTTTCATACAATAATAAATAGGTCCTAATTATCTTTCAAATTAATTTCCCCGACGTTCACATATAAAAAATGACTATACAGATGGGGTGAAAATGCACCCCGCACCGTTGTTTACGTAAGAATCTAAGCACCGCCTTACGAGGGTTAAAATAAAAAATAATAAGAAAATGCCACAAATAGCTTCAGAACAACGTACAAAAATGTTTACATTTGTTTTTGATTAAAGGGATTCGTTACCCAATTGTTGGCTAGCTACCCACGGAAAACAATATTTTATTAACAATATTTATTATTTTTTACGATAAATATTATTTATTTGTATTTATTTGCCATTACAAATTGATTTACTTTTATTTCCCGTAAAAATAATTTCCACTTGATTTGGTCTAGCGTAACTGTTTACATTTAGATACAATACAAAAAATGTTGATAAAAATAATAATTGCTTTTTTTATCTTGCAACATAAATATTTCCTAATAGCAGTATAAGAAATCATTGACTTAATGACGAATATTTAAATCGTTTGTAACTGAAATATTTTTTACACACAGGTATAATTCGCACAATGAATTAATGATAATGATATATTACATCAAATTAGTTAAACATACGAAATAATAAATCATATTATAGTATGATACAATTGATCCAAAACATGGCATAACGCAGACATCCAAAGTGAAAGTTATCCTCCAACGCCAAACTGTTCTATATATCTTCTATTGTTCTATTATGGTCCACATAATGTTCAGAAAAAAGTCACACCATTTTGAGCGCCGGGTTTGGGGGGGGATAGGGGGGAGAAATCTGTAAATTCGTAGTTTTTTAAGTTTTTCGTCAATATTTCTAAAACTATGCGGTTTAGCATTAACAACCTTCTATACAAAAATGTTCTACATTAAGTTTTAAATAAAAATGGTCCTATGCATAATCCTTCTAAACTGAACGGTTCCAAAGTTACGGAGGTAGTATTTTATAATTGGTCCAAAAAAAAGCCTAACCCAGACATCCAAAGTAAAAGTTTTCCTTCAACACCAAATTGTTCTATATGGTCCACATATTGTTCAGTAAAAAGGTACACCATTTTGAGCGTCCGGTTTGGAGGGGGGGGGGGAGAGATGGGAGAGAAGTCGCTAAATTACTAGTTTTTTACGTTTTTCGTCAATATTTCTAAAACTATGCTTTAGCGTAAACAATGTTCTATAAAAAAATGTTCTACATAAAATTTACAACAAAAAAGGTCTAATACATCATCATCAACTAGCCTATATTTGTCCACTGCTGAACGTAGGCCTCCCGTAAAAATTTCGACCTATTTCTATCTTGAGCTTCTTGCATCCAATTTGTGGTGATGCGCTTGATATCATCCGTCCATCTAGTCGGTGGTCGTCCTCTGCTTCGATATGCCTCCTGCCTTGGTCGCCATTCCAGAATCTTTTTGGTCCATCTGTCATCCGTCAGTCTGGCAACATGTCCTGCCCAAGCCCATTTAGCCATGGCTATTCTTTCAACTGCCTCCGTGACTCCTGTTCTTCTTCTTATTTCTAGGTTCGGTACTTTATCTCTGATGGTAATACCTAACATTGATCTTTCCATAGCGCGTTGTGTAACTCTTATTTTATTTATTGTTCTTTTTGTCAGAGTTAGTGTTTCTGCACCATATGCAAGAACCGGCAAAACACACTGGTCAAAAACCGTTCTTTTTAAACAAACTGGAATATTAGACTTGAAAATGTTATTTAATCTACCGAAGGCAGCCCATGTGAGACCTATCCTTCTTTGTATTTCAGTTGTCTGGTTATCTCGGCCTAAGCGAATCTCATGCGCTAGATATTTTGTAAGCTATTACTTGGTCGATGCTATGACTCTCAATCTGAATTTTATCGCTGACTACAAGGTTGGTCATAAATTTTGTCTTTGAGGTGTTAATTTTAAGACCAATTGTTTTTGACACTTTATAGAGCGTGTGCAGCATTTTTGTAGCTTTATCAACTCTATCAGATATTAAAACGATGTCATCGGCAAATCTTAGGTGGTTCAGGTCCTCCCCGTTTATATTGATTCCCATATTATCCTCTCCTTCCATTTGCTTGAACATATATTCAAGAACAGCTGTAAACAATTTCGGGGAGATAGTATCACCCTGTCTAATTCCACGTTCTATTCTAAATTTCTTGGTATCCTCATGAAGTCGAACACAAGCTGTACCAGTTTCGTAGATACTTTTAATCAAGGCGATATATCGGT
Source organism: Diabrotica virgifera virgifera (assembly GCF_917563875.1). NCBI lineage: Eukaryota > Metazoa > Arthropoda > Insecta > Coleoptera > Chrysomelidae > Diabrotica > Diabrotica virgifera. Next base: position 37,765,686 of record NC_065451.1, read on the forward strand.
AGTCAATGCGGCAGTCCGCCAATGCTCGAAGCATTTTATGATGATCTATAGTATCGAACGCCTTTTCATAATCCACGAATATAAGAAAGATAGGCTTGTTATACTCTGTGCACTTTTCTATTAGCGTTTTTATAACTTGTAGATGATCGTTTGTTCCGTATCTGGAGCGGAACCCAGCCTGTTCACAAGGTTGGTAACTATCCAGTTTGTTCACAAGCCGTTTTGTTATTATCTTCATGAATAGTTTGTATGTATGGGAGAGCAAACTAATAGGTCTGTAGTTCTTCAGATCTGAAATGTCACCTTTTTTATGCATTATGGTTATTATTGCATTATGCCACTGAGAGGGGGTTACGCCTCTTGTCAAACAAACATTGAACATCTTTTTCAACACATTTATTAACGTTTCTCCTCCTTCTTTGATGTGTTCAATGACTATTCCATCTTCTCCAGGTGATTTATTGTTTTTCATCTCCGAGAGAGCTGATTTTATTTCCTCTGTTGTGATATCTGGGATGTCTTCTGAGCCCACATTTTGAACTTTTGGTATTTGACTTTGATCAGGATCTGGAAGTTCTTCTCGCTTATACAATTCTGAGTAAAAATCTTGAGCAATTTTTAAAATATCTTCCTTATTTGTTGTTATTTCTCCTTTTTTATTTACAAGTTTACAAATATATTTCGATCCTTCAGTCATTTGTCGGCGCAGTACCTTTAAACTCTTATTTTTATCAATAACTTAAGTTATGTGTTCAGTGTTGTAATTTCTGACATCTTTTCGAATGGATTTTGTTGATATCTTTGTTATAAAATCAACGGTTCCAGAGTTACAGAGGGTGAAAAGTGAAGGTTTTCGATACTTTTTTTGACGTTCCTTCAAGGGCTTATCGCTAACATACCATCGGCTACTGAAATAGCAAATTTTATTTACAAAATATAATCCTGTTAAAGAAAATTTCTTTCATCAGTAACAATATTATAAATTGCCCAAAAAATATAAAAAGTATCGAAAACCTCCACTTTTCACCTCACGTTACTCTGGAACCATTGACTTTATAACAATTACGTATAAGTCCTTTTTTGTTTCAAATTTTATGTAGAACATTTTTGTAAAGAACATTATTTACGCTACAGCATAGTTTAAGAAGTATTGACAAAAAATATAAAAAAACTACTAATTTACCTATTTTTCCCCATCTCCCCTCCCCCAAACCGGACGCTCAAAATGGTGTAACTTTTTACTGAACAATATGTGGACCACATAGAACAATTTGGTGTTGGGGGAAAACTTTGACTGTGGATGTTTGGGTTAGTCATTTTTTGGACCAATTATACAATACTACCTCCGTAACTTTGGAACCGTTCCTTTTAGAAGGATTATGCATATGCATAGGGCCTTTTTTATTTAAAATTTAATGCAGAACATTTTTGTATAGAAGATTGTTTATGCTAAACCGCATAGTTTAAGAAGTATTTACGAAAGACATAAAAAACTACGCATTTACGATTCCTCCCCCTCCCCCCCCCCCTCAAACCCGACGCTCAAAACGGTGTGACTTTTTTCTGAACATCATGTGGACCATATAGAACAATTTGGTGTTGGAGGATAACTTTCACTTTGGATGTCTGGGTTTGGGTCTAGTTATACCATAATATTAGACTACCAAACTATTCTAGCAAGAAATAATAATATCAAATTCCTAAGATTTCCTTCCATTGGGGATCCGCCTACTTCGCTGCTACGTGTTCTCGGTCTTACTTTATGGTGTCGAGTCCTGGACTGTGAATAAAATCGATCTAAATCGCCTTGAGGCTTTCGAAATGTGGTGCTGTAGAAGAATTATTTTAATATTTTCCTGGGTGGAGAAGATTGGAAACTTCACAATACTAGAACGTCTCAGCAAGACTACTGAGATCATAAAAAGCATCAAGCAGAGAAAGCTGGAATATTTCGGACATGTAATGAGAAATCCCAAATATAGGTTGCTACAAAATATCATGCAAGGAAAAATAGCAGGCAAACGCAGCCCAGGACGAAGAAGAACCTCATGGTTGAAGAACTTGCGAGATTGGTATTGTGTTGATACAAGCATGCTATTTAGGGTGGCAGTGAATAAAATTGGGACAGCTATGATGGTAACCAACATTCTGAAAGGACATGGTACCTGAAGGAGAAGAAGAAATTCCTAAGCTGCTTTATTGGTAGGTCAGTAAAAAAATCTGCCGAAAAAATCTGATATAAGTAGGTTTTTAAAGGATCTAAAAGGTAAAAGGTATTAAGACGCTTAGAAAATTTTGCTTTTTTTTTTAATTATCAAAACGTTTTCTTATACATTTAAAATTGAATTGTTCAAATTCATATCTACATCCCAGTTATTTCTAACCAATTATTATTTTTGTCTTGCAGGAAAACAAAAATCCGAAATATTCAGAAAAGCAGAACCTGCATTTTTTACTCCTTGAGATTTTTGGTATCACTAATAATGTTTAAATTTAAAACAAAGAAATCGTTTCCAAATAAAAAAATTTTTAATATGAAACCAAATTTTTTCAAAAATGAGCACTTTGCACCGATGAAACTTATAGATCATATAAACAATACATATAATAAGTAAAGTAACTTGTGAACGTAGGGATGGCGGTTTTTGACAAAACACCGGTTTTCGTTTATACCGTTTTTTTGCTTACGGTTTAACCTGGCGGTTAAAACCGGCCAAAAAACAGGTTTTTGCAAAAACCGGTTTTCGGTTATTTTAATCCAATGGGTTCCAATGCTCCATCATCATCATCATAGTCATTAACATCTTAGTAGATGTGTTGTGGTTCATAATTGGGCTTCAGCAGCTCGGACAGTTTGATTGATAATATTTCTCCACTGGTCGCGGTCATCAGTTACATGTATTGCCTCAGTATACTGTTTGTTGAGAAGCTTCTTAGTAATGTCCTCCCATCGCTGTGAAGAACTTCCGCGTTGGTGTTGAGTCTGGGGCCTTCCTTGGACCACCAACCGCTCCATTTTGTGATCACTCCGATGGATATGACCAAAGAACTTTAAAATTCTAGAGTAAACGGTACTGGAGAGACGCTGATCCGGTTTAATTTCATCCAGAACCGAGACATTTGTACGGCGAGCCGTCCATGGAATTCGAAGCAGGCGTCTCCATGTCCACATTTCAAAGGCGTCTATACGTCGTCTATCTGATTCTTTGACTGTCCATGTCTCGCATGCATAGTAAAATATGGAAAAGACCAGAGTTGAAACGAGTCTCTTTTTGTTTGTCATAGTAATGTGACGATCACGCCAGACCCCGTTTAGTTCACTCATTGCTGATCTTGCTAGTTGAATGCGTCTTCTAATTTCGGGTTCACAACTGCCTGTGTTGTTAACTAGAGCTCCAAGATATATCATAGATGAGACTACCTCGCATCCCGCAATAGTTTGGGTTTCAGGAAACTGTTATTGGCGATCAATAACCATGATTTTGGTTTTGTTGTAGTTAACCATGAGTCCAAATTGAGCACTTTCTTCCTCGAGTTTTTTTAATAATTCAATAATTTCTTCTGGAGTAGAGGCTAGAAGTGTAGTGTCGTCTGCGAAACGCAAGTTAGATATCTTAACACCACCTAGGTTTACTCCTCCCTCCCAACCATCCAAGACTCTGCGCATTATGAACTCCGAATAGATGTTAAATAATAAGGGAGATAAAACGCATCCTTGGCGTACTCCCTTCTCCAAAGTGCATTTGTCAGACAGGTATCCGTCCATTCGAATATATGCCAGGTTATCTTGGTACAGTTTGCTAATAAGGTGAGTCAAGTGTTTAGGTACACCCATTGTCGTCAATATGTTCCATAGTTTGTCCCATCTAACATTATCAAAGGCCTTTGTATAATCGACGAAACATAAAAATATCGGGATCTGGTATTCTCTGGCTTTTTCTATGATGTTTCTTACATTAAGGATTTGTTCTCTAGTACCTCTGCCCTTTACAATTCCAGCCTGCTCAGGTGCTATTTGCCAACTTATGAAGTTTTCTAGACGCCGTTGCAGTATGTAGAGGATCACCTTACTGGCGTGTGATATTAGAGCTAATAGCCTGTAGTTGTTACAATTATTTGTTGAACCTTTCTTATGAAGAGGTATGATTATGGTCTTTCTCCAATCCTCAGGCCAAACGCCTGTGTGCCATATTTCATTACACAATCGATGTAATATTCTCACTCCACATTCCGGAAGATGCTTCAAGACGTCTGCAGTAATGAGATCATATCCTGCTGCTTTTTTTAACTTAAGTCTTTTTAAAGCGAATTCCACCTCGGAAAAAAGTATGTCAGGTTCAGATTCAAAACTAGTGTGGTGTGTCTCTGTTGAAGGAGAATGGAAAGTGGAGGTCTGGCAGTCAGGTACAAACGGGGTGTCCGCCGGCATCTGGTCCGTATTGGCGTATAAAGACTTACAATACGCCCTCCAAACATCAATAACCTTGTCCAAATCCGTCTGTACATTACCTTCATCATCTTTGATAGACCAAGATTTCTGTTTGAATTTACGTGTGAGTAGTCTGACTTTATCAAACAGTTCTTTGGTGTTATTTGTGTCGGCATGTCCAATGCTCCACTCGACTCGATATTTTTATTATTTCTCGATTTTATTCTATTAATTAATTATATTTATTTATTATTTTATTATTATTATATATTTCTTGATTATTATTAAATATAATATAGCGTAAAATTAATATATACATTTGCAATAATATTATACAATTTAACCCAACCATTTCAACTTATAAAAAATTTCCCAGACTCTTTCAAATGGGATTTAAAAAAATAATATCAACATACATATTTTACTTACAAATAAATTGGATAATGCAATTTATCTTTTATTTTTACTACCATCAAAAAAATGTATCATGTGCTTCTTTTAACACGTTTGTATTGTAGAATTGTGTAGATTTTGAATACTTCCTGTATGGGTGTATCGTTTTGAAAACGTAGGGAAATCCTTGGAGATTCGTATTCGTAATCGGTAATTCGATATTCATAGTCAGAACATTATTTTTGGTAATCAGAAAAAGTCATTCACCCACTTTCAATGTCAAGAGTCAAGTGTGAAAAATAGATGATTTTTGCGTCTACTTCAACCAGATCACTTCTTATGTAAATATTATTATTACAAATACCTTCTCAACGAAATATTATAATAAAACTTAATTGTTTCTGGCTGATGTGAGTTTGCACTTTCAGTTTGCTTCTGTATTTATAAATAAAATTTGAATTATGGTTTTGTTTGGAATAATTACTTGAGAATAATAATTATGATTTGGATTCAAAATAATACCTAACCTAATATTAATCACCGTAAAAACCTAATAACCGGTTTTTACTTTAAAAAGAAAAAACCGGTTGGGACAAAAAAACAACCGGTAAAACCGCTTATTGCGACGTAAAAAAAACCAGTTTGAGGATAAAACCGGTAGGTTTTTCCCATCCCTATTTTGAAGCGGTAACGATTATAGTCTAAGAGCTAGTGAACCCTCCGACTAACGGTCTTCCTGTAAGGCTAGAAATTTGTATAGTGATAATTCATAGCACACCAAGGCTAAAAACCATGACCTGGCAGGTATCAGCCCTGCACGTGTATCTACCGGGTGAACCGAAAAGTTCAAATTTAGGGGGTAAAATAAACTTTCTCCTGTAAATTTTTAAATTGAGGTATGTGTTTGAGTAAGTCATTTAGAAGAAATGTGTAAATGACAGGCGATTCTGAACAGCATTAGACCTTGACAGGAGAGGGGAAAGTATAGGGTTTTTGTATGTATGTATCGGTTTTAGAACGTCTTTCGACGTTGTCCGATGCCTAACTTCCACGTCCTTCTATTATCCCATTGGCCATCTCTAAGATCCCTTGTACTCATTGCTTTGGTTACCCCTTCTTTCCATGTCTTTTTGGGTCTACCTCGTTTTTTGCGGTTTGGTGGTACCCACTGCATGATCTTTTTGGGCAATCTTGTGTCTTCCATTCTTTGAACATGACCATACAAAATCAACTGTTTCCTCTCAATGTCTGTTGTTAAGTAACCATCTATTCCAATTCGTCGTCTTACTTCCTCATTTCGAACTCTTTTACTACGGAATATACCTAACGATCTTCTAAACACATCCATTTCTACAGCTTCTAATTTTTTCCTGTTGTTCTCGGTTATTCTCCACATTTCTGCTCCGTAAAGTAGGCTTCTTTTAATAAGTGCTTCATAGATATTGTATTTTCGCTGTATTCCTATTTCGGAGCTCCAAAGTATTCCATTTAGACAGCCAATTGTTCTTCTAGCTTGTGTTACCCTTTTCTTTATTTCCTCATCGTCTTTTCCCGTTCTATCGAAGGTTACTCCCAGGTAAGTGTATTCACTACAGGATGTGATTTGTTCATTATCCTCTAGTTCGATATTGGATAGCTCAGCTCCTATGGGTATGGGTAGGTATTTAGTTTTTTCCACATTAATTTCCAAGCCCCACTGTTCATATTCCTCCTTTAGTTTTCTTGCCATATACTGTAGGTCGTCTTTATCATTAGCTATTATGACTTGGTCATCAGCAAATTGTAAGGTATATAAACAAACCTCTCCGAGGTCTATACCCATACCGTGGCATTTACGTTTCCACTGGTTTAGTGCTTTTGCAACATATATCTTGAACAAAGTTGGTGAAATACAGCAGCCCTGGCGCAGACCCTTGTTAACTATGAACTTTTTAGATAGTGTGTTGCCAATTTTTACTTGTGATGTAGAATTTTCATATAGATTTTTTAAGGCTTTGACTAGAGTGTAGCTGATGTTAGTTTCTTGTAGTAATTTCCACAATTTAGTCACAGAAACGCTGGCGTATGCTTTACGGAGGTCAACAAACATGAGATGGGTCTCTTGATTGGTTGCTGATTTTTTTTTCAATTAATTGTTTTAGGCAGAAGACATTATCTGTGCAAGTCCTTCCAGCGCGGAAGCCAGCCTGTTCTTCTTCTTCTTGTTCCCTATACTCCATCTCAATAAGATTTCTAAGAATGCGCCCGTACACCCGGCTTAGTGTACTAGTTACCGATATTCCTCTGTAATTAGAGCAGTCCAACTTATTTCCTTTTTTATGAATGGAAGAAATATAAGCTACTTTCCATAAACTGGGTGGTGTGACACCGTTTATATATTTGTTCATACACCAAGTAAGTGCATGAAAGAGTTTATCTGTGCCACATTTTATTAATTCGGCAGGAATATTTTCTGGCCCTGGAGCTCTACCATTTTTTAGTTCATTTACAGCTGTCTTCACCATATCAACTCCCACTACTATCTCTTCGCCTTCAACGAATACTTCTGTTGGTGATTGTGTGGTATATTCGGCTCTACTTTCTGTTAGCAAACTCTAGTAGTATTCTTTCCATTTTTCCGTTGATATTAACTGAATAGAAGTAGTATTTCTTTCTGTGTTCTTTATTTTATTTAAAAATTTCCATGTCTCTGAACACTTCCTTCCGCCTATGTAAGTGTTGATCTCTTGGCATTTCCTATCCCACATTTCTTTTTTTGCTGCTGTTACTGCTCTTCTTGTTGTTTTTCGTAGGTCCAAATATTTGTCTTTGTCTACTTGATGTTTAGTACTTAGCCACCGTTCGTAGGGTTTTTCCCTAAAATTATTTTTTTTGTATCGAACAAAGTTTTTTTTTAGGTTTTTTGAATCATTCCAAACAGAAAAGGTCTTTAGTGACTTTTCTCTTAGGTTGATAGTTTTTGACATAGGTTAAAGCGATTATAAGCGATTACGAATTTAAAAAATTGCGAAATCGGCCATTTTTAACCCTGAATTGGACATTTATCTCAAAATTTCAATGTTAACAAGGTGGGTAGATATTCTTTAAACATCGATTGATGAAATCCCGAAGAGTTTTTTGCAATACAATATCGAAAACCCCTTTGTATTTTAATTGTTAATCAAGCGGGCGCGACACTGCAGTGTAAGTGAGGACGTTTGAGTTTGCATAAATTCATTATCTCGAGAATGGGCAAATTTGAAGAGAAAGCCTCCAACAGGTCGATTTTTATTTTTGAATTAGGACTTTTTGGCATATATATAATACTAGTGACGTCATCCATCTTGGCGTGATGACGTAATCAATGATTTTTTTAAATGAGAGTAGGGGTTGTGTGATAGCTCATTTGAAAGGTTATGTAATTCTCTATTCAGTAATATAGACATTAACATAATTATTTATACAGGGTGTACAAAAAAAGGTTTTTTTATTAAATTAATTTACACAAAAAGAAGAAATTTTTTTTGAACATCCTGTATACATAATTATGTTAACGTTTATAATACTGAATAGAGAATTAAATAGCCTTTCAAATGAGCTGTAACACAACCTCTACTCCCGTTCAAAAAGATCATCGATTACGTCATCACACCCAGATGGATGACGTCACTAGTATTATATATATGCCAAGAAGTCCTAATTTAAAAATAAAAATCTACCTGTCTAAGGATTTCTCTTCAAATTTGCCCATTCCCGAGATAATGAATTTAGGCAAACTCAAACGTCATCACTTATACTACAGTGTCGCTCTCCCTTGATTAGCAATTAAAAAACAAAGGGGTTTTCGATATTGTATTGCAAAAACTCTTCAGAATTTCATCAATCGATGTTTAAAGAATATCTACCCACCACGGCAATATTGAAATTTTCAGTTAAATGTCCAATTCAGGCCGATTTCGCAATTTTTTAAATCAGTACCAAATCGCTTATATTATGTCAAAAACTATTAACCTAAGAGAAAAGTCACTAGAGACCTTTTCTGTTTGGAATGATTCAAGAAATCTAAAAAAAAATTCTTGGATGCAAAAAGAATAATTTTAGGAAAAACCCCTAATCTTTCCCCTCGCCTGGCAAGGTCTTATGCTCTTCAGAATCGCCTGTCATTGTACACATTTCTTCGAAATGACTTGCCCAAACACATACTTAAATTTAATCCTTACAGGAGAAAGTTGATTTTACCCTTAAACTATGCACTTTTCGATTCACGTGGTAGATACACGTGCAGGGCTGATGCCTGCCAGGTCATGGTTTTTAGCCTTGATGTGCTATGAGTTATCAATATACAAATATCTAGCCTTACAGGAAGTCCGTTAGTCGGAGGGTTCACTAGCTCTTAGGCTATTAATATTTCATTGGAGATGTTAATTAGGGTGCGATTTTTACGATTTTTTTTACCAAAAAAAGGGGAACAACTTTACTTTGTGCGTGTGTTTACAGATGATGTCTGTGATTTCTTAAACAGCAGTGTATTGTATACGTTTAATTTACAGTTGCTTGTGTAGCATTAATGTGTTAGAGCAGCGTAAATAATTATTATACTCAATAAATAAAAAAAGATAATGACCTTATTTAAAATTTGTTTCAGGTGAGCTATTTACTCATTAGTTACAGATGTAGTATTTTGGTAAGTAAAACAAATATTTACCAAAACTGCTATAAATTTACATACATACTGCTACAAATGTTACAAAATTGATTTGACTTTTCTATGCTCTTTTAGGCACTAATGTTTAGTTTTAGTTGATTTCATTTATTTTTAATAACTTACTTATAAAGGAATGAAAAACACTGAATTTATATCTTTTATTTTACAAACTACCATATTTAATTTATTTATTACACCAAATCTACTAATTTATCTAATTACAAATTCAAAAATACCGCTCCCGTTACATATCAAAGTACACCGACGGTTTCAAATTCACTACTAAACTTACTAATTCCAAAAAACCCTATTTATACATTATTACAATGATCCCGAAAAAAAGATTATTACGGAAGAATTCATCTTATTCAATACTAACAATCGAAGGGTTATTTACATAAATATCAAATAAGCATTTTCTAGAATGAAAAAGAAATATCGAGGTGTGTACCTGTTAAAAAGGTCCCCTTTTAATACCTTGACTTGCCCTAAACTCCCCTCGAAGGAGAAAAACGTAAAACATAAATTTATCAAGAATCTGTAAGAAATAGAAAAAAAAATATTTCAAACAAAAAATGTAGCAGAGAAAATTTTGAACAAAAATATTTATTAGCACTTTTTGTGTACAATAAACCATTCTTTCAAAAATAACAGTTGAAGCGACCGCCGATTCTGAATGTCAGTCACACGCGCGGAATTTAAAAATTATTGCTTTCAACCATTTTGAAAAAATGTGAAACTTTGCAACCCGAAGTACTGTTTAATAGTCAAAATTTGACACAATAGTGCAAGCGATATTCGAAACGCGTTAGTAAGATAAGAACAAAATAATATTAATTTGTTCTCGATATACGTTTGGTTTCATTCCGTCTGTCCGCGAATATAACTCATCCGTTATTAAAAGAGATGGGAGGACAAATGTGGTGTCGAGTGAGAGCTTTTAACTCAAAGGTGATATTAGAGGTGAAAAATTTGACCTAGGACTTCCAGTTTTAGAGTTACAACCGGAAGTACTGTTTTAAAGTCGCCGAAATATTACAAGCGACATATTATTCGATGCGGCTTAGCAAGACGATAACAAATATATACTTCTAGAAAATAAGAAAGTCCCAGATACAGAATACATTATTAAATATAATAATAGACACTAATTTAAATCTGAAACTTCTCTTATTAGAATCTTATAAGATCAAAAAAATGGGTGGAATATGTGGCTGAACATGAGTGGTTCCGAAAAACGCACTTACAAAATCGAAAAGAAGCAGTTTAAATGTATTAAATCGTTTGTAAAGTAAAAGTTTAATTTCAGAGTTCTTTAGGCATATTTCAAGTGCCCCATATTTGTTGCCAAATCCCAAAATTGAAACTTTTATTGAAACTGACTTCTTGCGGCAAAATACAAAAATTGCTTACGAAAGCTGCAGTCTTCTCATTTAAAATGCATTTTTATTTTTGTGGATAGAACACTCTGATCAAAGGATATTGAATTTTTACCGTCGCGTCGAGTTATTACAAATTTTATTTAACAAATTGATTACGAGCGCGTAACTGCCATTCAAAAATCGCTAGTCGTTTCAAGCGTTTTTCTGAGAAAACAGTTAATTTTACGAAAAAGTGCTAATTAACATTTTTGTTCAAAATTATCTGATCTACATTTTTTGTTTGAAACATTTTTTTCTACGTTGTATAGATTACGTTTACTATATATGGGCTATAGACCAGGGCGCATCTGTAAAAATATTAGTACATTTGGACGTTGAGAGGTGACTCAATTTTTTTTGCAGAAATTGCTTGAAAATAAATCAAATAATAATATTTGAGTTATCCTTCCTCTCAAAAAGGTCCGGAACATTGTTTATCCTTAATCAAAATGTCAAAAAATTAAGGAAAAATTCGATTTTTTTCTTCGTTTTTTGATTATAACTTTAAAAGTATTTATTTCCAAGAAAAGTTGTACTGAAATAAAAGTTGCATAATTAAATTTTTTGAAGAAAAAAAGAGGGTACAAAATGGGCAATAGAGAGATAAAAATACTCTGTTACGCTGATGACACCGTGTTAGTAGCAGAGTGCGAAGAAGACCTACAAAGATTATTGCACGAGTTCAACATTAACGCAAAAGAAATGAATATGAAAATATCAGTCCAAAAAACAAAAAGCTTAGTAATTGCCAAAGAACCAATAAGATGCAAATTGGAGTTAGACAATCAAATTATACAACAAGTAATGACTTTCAAATATCTGGGAATTAATCTATCAGACGACAACAATATCGAAGAAGAGGTAAAAGACCAAATAATTAAAGCCAGTAGAACGGCCGGATGCCTAAACGACACAATTTGGAAAAACAAACACCTAAGATTGGAAACAAAGGTCCGAATATGTAAGTCAGTTATTAGGCCAGTTATGACTTACACGGCCGAAACAAGACCAGATACAAGCAAAACACGAAGACATCTGGAAACCAACGAAATGAAGATCTTAAGAAGGATTGCTGGAAAAGGACTACAGGATAGGGTAAGAAGTGAGGAAATCAGACGCATATGTGGAGTAGACAATATAAATACCTGGGTAAAGAAGAGAAAAGAAGAGTGGAATGAGCACATAAACAGGATGTCTGAATCAAGGATAGTAAGAATAGCCAGGGACAAGTCACCGTTAGGCAGGAGAAGTATAGGACGCCCAAGGAAAAGATGGAATGACAACTTAGGGGCAGAATGAAAGGCACCGTTGAAGAAAAAGAGGCAGTACTGCCTATATAAAAGAAGAAGAAGAAGAAGAAGATAATTAAATTTCCAACGATATAGAATTGGTTCAAAATTTAAAAAATAGTCACCCTTGTTGCAAAATAGCAATAGTTGCGAAAAAACCATACAAAAACAAGTATTCGCATTTTACGTTTTTCAACAATTTATGCTACACTTAGGATCTTCATATTTCACCCAGAAAAACTTTATGATACAGTAAAACAATACTGTAAAGTTCGTTAAGATCGGTTCAATAGATTTTGCAAAATAAATTTTGCAATCCAGCTTTTACAAAAAAAAATCATTTTTTCAAAATGTTACAGGACTGAAAATAAAGCAGATAGCAAGTTGAAATTTTTTTTGCCTATAGAAGTGTACTGTACCTTTTATATGCAATTTTGCAAAATTGAAATAGATTAACACGACGGCGTCAAAAATTTTTTTTAAATAAACATTAATTATTGGTGCTACGCGCAGCACAGCGGATAGTTTGCTCTGATTGGGCATTCCAATGACCTTTGATAATGATTTATACATTTTAATTTTTATTACATTTCGATATAAATAAATAAATTTGTTTATTGCAAAATAAAAACACATACTCTATCCTTTGAAATAACACTTTTATTAGCAAAAACTTTCTTTGTTCATATATTTTAACTTATAAAATAAAAGTTTATTATTTTTAAACATATGCAATTGTTTAAACAGTATTTCACAAACAATAATAAAATTAGTTTGATTTTTGTGGAATTAAAATATTAAAATAGAACAAAATATAGAGTAAGAAAATAATATATTAGATAAAGATTGGAAGACATTTTGGTGGAAATCAATTTGTGTGAATCGAACACCGCTGTCCTGCGCATAGCACCAAAAATTATTGTTTATTTAAAAATTTTCCTGACGCCGTGGTAATTAATCGATTTTAATTATGCAAATTGCAAATGAAAGGTACAGTACACTTCTATACGCAAAAAAAAATTCAACTTGCTATCTGCTTTATTTTCAGTCCTGTAACATTTTGAAAAAATGAATTTTTTTTGCGAAAGCTGGATTGCAAAATTTATTTTGCAAAATCTATTGAACCGATCTTAATGAAATTTACAGTATTGTTTTACTATATCGTAAAGTTTTTCTGGGTTCAATATGAAGGTCCTAAGTGTAGCATAAATGGTTGAAAAACGTAAAATGCGAATACTTATTTTTGTATGGTTTTTTCGCAATTATTGCTATTTTGCAACTAGGGTGACTATTTTTTAAATTTTTAACTAATTCTATATTGTAGGAAATTTAATTACGCAACTTTTATGTCAATACAACTTTTCTCGAAAATGAATACTTTTAAAGTTATAATCAAAAAACGAAGAAAGAAATCGAATTGTTCCTTCATTTTTTGACATTTTCATTTTTTAAGCAATGTTTCGGACCTTGTTGAGAGGGAGGATAACTAAAATATTATTATTTGATTTATCTTCAAGCAATTTCTGCAAAAAAATTTGAGTCACCTCTCAACGTCCATCTCAAAACAGATGCGCCCTGGACTACTAGCCGGAGAACTTTTCACCTAGCACAAAGTACATATTATATTATTTTCATTTATTTGCTTACCTATCCTCTAATATCCAATACACAAATGAATAAATGAGGATGGGCGTTTTAAATTGGATACAATTTGATGACTCATTATTGTACCAATGGAATATAAAAGTACAATTATTTTAATGACCTTGATTTCTAAGCCAAAACTTATTTACTAACAAGTCAATAAACCAAGCCTAGATTTGTAGAATAGTTGTTTGTTTATTTTATATTGAATGAATTTTTTTAAACGGTCATAATTTTCCAATTGCTATCACCTGAGGGACCACAGACGTTCGGATTCAGTAAGCGTCTCTTTATAAAAATAACGAAGTGGACTTTACTAAGTAACAAGACATTTTCTCAACACACACTAAACATTATTTCCCTTAACTAGTGATAGTAATTACGGGGCCAAAGGTTCCGGACCATATAGATTATAATTCACAATTTTGGAATGATTATATTATTATCTAATTTTAAATAGATAGGTATACATATTATTAGTTAAAAAATAAATCAACCTGAATTGGAAGATTATGTTGTCAAACCAAGAAACATTTTAAACTATTTTTTGAAGAATAGTAGGTAACCTGCGCCGTCATGTTGAAAGAGAAATTCTGCCACTTGTATTAAACTTTGTTTCATATTGGGTAAAAGATATTCTGCTAAAATATTCAATCCATATTTACAATTTCATTTTTTTTTTATTATTATAATAACGCATCGACCACGCAGGGTCATTAGCGCATTTAGGTTAATGTAACAATAATTTATATAGACAATGTATGTTGTTCTGAAGCTATTTCCTTGTGGCATTTTTATGATTAATTATTTATATGGGAAATAAGCCACAATTAAAATGAAAAAAATAATTTTATTAACGTTTCGACGCCCAAATCGGGTGCCGTTGTCAAAATACAAAATACTACTAATGGAAAAAAAATGTTGTTGCTTAGTAAAAAAATTCTTCTAATAATTTATTTAATTTGACTCATTTATATCGGCAATTCAGATACATATGATACATTTTAAAGTAGAAGACTTTAAAATGATATTGCCAATATTTATGAGTTGCGTTCCTGGGACGACTTTACTGAAAGATAGTTCATTCGATTACATGAAATCAACCCCAACTCAAGAATATCCGTCACAAAAAAAATAAATCATAGCATGTGATCTGTCTTTAAAAAGACAACCACATGCAACGGTGACATTAAAATTCTAGTGTTAGAGATCTCATAGTAAATCACGAGGGAAAACCAGGAAAAACCTCGTGATACTATCCCGACATCGTAAGTATTTGGTCTTACATTTAAATTACTCTCAAAATTAATACCAAATTCTGACTTTGCTATAATTTTGTTTAAATTATAAATAATATCAATAATATATGGATATATAAGTAATACTAAAATATAAAATATGTACTAACTCGACTATTGACTTATTAATTGTGGTATTTTCTTTCTATTGACTTCCTCTTTCAGTATGGGTATCCACATCCTACTGCATTCCACCGAGGAATTTGCGACACAATTGGTTTCGTTTAGCATAATTAGAGCCGCTTCTTTGATTTTTCTCTTTTTACTATCTGTTTCTTTCAGGACTATACTTGAATCTCTCCACTGAACTCTATGTTCATTATCCCATGCGTGTTGACATATTTGAGATCTATCAAACTCTCTATTTTTAATATAAGATTGATGTTCACTTATTCTAACGTTTAATGGTCTTGATGTTTCACCTATATAAAACTGTTCGCATTCACAAGGTATTTTATAAATACAATTCTTTGTCCTTTCTTGTTCATTGTTAGGTTTAGTCTTAGATAGAATAGATCTCAATGTGTTGTTTGTTTTGAATGTTGTTGAAATGTTGAATTTATTTCCTATTGTTTTAAGTTTCTCGGATAGTCCTTTTATGTATGGTATTGATATTTTCCTCGTATTATTTCTTGTGAATGTTGTAGGATCCCGTTCTATGTTGTTCTGTTCCATTCGATCCAATCTTGACAATTCCTTATTTATAAACGATAAAGGATAATCATTTTTTAATAAAACAGATGTTAAGAATTGTTTTTCTTCTAAAAATAAATTTTCGTTAGAACAAGTAATTTTGGCTCTATCATATAAGGATTTTATGATTCCCTTTTTAACGCTGATGTTGTGATTTGATTTGTAATTGAGATATCTGTTGGTATGTGTTGGTTTTCTATACACTTGAGTCTCATATCCAGTATCCTTCTTTGACACTAAAACATCGAGGAAAGGCAGGGTGTTATTATATTCCTTTTCCATTGTAAATTTTATTGTCTCATTTTATTAGGAAAGGCAGGGTGTTATTATATTCCTTTTTCATTGTAAATTTTATTGAACATCAATCATTGAACATTCAAAACAAACAACACATTGAGATCTATTCTATCTAAGACTAAACCTAACAATGAACAAGAAAGGACAAAGAATTGTATTTATAAAATACCTTGTGAATGCGAACAGTTTTATATAGGTGAAACATCAAGACCATTAAACGTTAGAATAAGTGAACATCAATCTTATATTAAAAATAGAGAGTTTGATAGATCTCAAATATGTCAACACGCATGGGATAATGAACATAGAGTTCAGTGGAGAGATTCAAGTATAGTCCTGAAAGAAACAGATAGTAAAAAGAGAAAAATCAAAGAAGCGGCTCTAATTATGCTAAACGAAACCAATTGTGTCGCAAATTCCTCGGTGGAATGCAGTAGGATGTGGATACCCATACTGAAAGAGGAAGTCAATAGAAAGAAAATACCACAATTAATAAGTCAATAGTCGAGTTAGTACATATTTTATATTTTAGTATTACTTATATATCCATATATTATTGATATTATTTATAATTTAAACAAAATTATAGCAAAGTCAGAATTTGGTATTAATTTTGAGAGTAATTTAAATGTAAGACCAAATACTTACGATGTCGGGATAGTATCACGAGGTTTTTCCTGGTTTTCCCTCGTGATTTACTATGAGATCTCTAACACTAGAAATTTTAATGTCACCGTTGCATGTGGTTGTCTTTTTAAAGACAGATCACATGCTATGATTTATTTTTTTTTTGTGACGGATATTCTTGAGTTGGGGTTGATTTCATGTAATCGAATGAACTATCTTTCAGTAAAGTCGTCCCAGGAACGCAACTCATAAATATTGGCAATATCATTTTAAAGTCTTCTACTTTAAAATGTATCATATGTATCTGAATTGCCGATATAAATGAGTCAAATTAAATAAATTATTAGAAGAATTTTTTTACTAAGCAACAACATTTTTTTTCCATTAGTAGTATTTTGTATTTTGACAACGGCACCCGATTTGGGCGTCGAAACGTTAATAAAATTATTTTTTTCATTTTAATTGTGGCTTATTTCCCATATAAATAATTAATCAGACAATGTATATACATAAGTTAATAATGATATGTGTGTTACAATGTGGGTTTTAGATCTTTTGAAGTATTTGACAGTCTTTGAGGTACGAAAATATTTTTTGTAGTATCTGTATTTTCTTCTAGGGCATCTTTTAGGGAGTCGGGTATGTTATACTTCCGTCGTTCACTGTTATATTTGGGACACTGTATTAAAAAATGTTTTACCGTTAGATCACTGTTGCACACTTCACACACTGGTTTGTTTTTGCGTTGTAGTAAACAGTCATGAGTAAGTCTTGTATGACCGATACGGAGACGGGTAAGTATCACTTGTTCTCTTCTGTCTTTTATTTTTGGTTTCCAAAGATGTGGGTGTTTGTTGACTTCGTATAGCCTTGATGGGGTGTTGTTCCAAATTTGTTATCATTTTTTAATTATTTTTTATTTTAAGAGTGGTTTCAAATCGTTTTGTACCAATTTGTTGCTTTCTTCGGACTAGTGTTGCCCAAATGCAAGACTTAGACAGTCTTGGTCTTGGTCTTGCGCCAGTACACCTACTCTTGGTCTTAGTCTTGGTATTGCGCTCCCGGTCTTGGTCTTGGTCTTGGCCTTGCAGCAAGAGACTTGCAAGTCTTGCAGTTGCCTATTAGCCTATTGCATATCTTTGAACAACGTAACAGAGAGGTACATTTTAAGCTGGAATATCATAGCCATAGTAAAGACCAGCCAAATTAATAAATATCTACACCAGCGGTTCTCAATATGTGGTGCATGTACCACTGGTGGTACATATTATCATTATTTGCGGTGGTACACAAAACGCAAAAACAGCCAAAATCAGCCACAATTATTATAGTTAATTAGACTACCCAGCTATTTCAGTTAGTTGGTAACAAAAATAATTAAAAGTATTTTGTGGTACATGACTCAAAATATTGAGAATCACTGATCTAGACAATTGAAACCGGGTGGGGTTTGAAGCCACGATCTAAGTGATCCATGCCTATGTTCTAACTAACTAAAGTTTATTAGAAACTTATGTATCTTATTATCCAATTTAAGCGAATGAATAAAAAATACATAATTTTAAGAAAATATGAGGCTATCGTTTTAATTTCAGTATTTTATAAATGCTTGAATATTCCACATAGTGGTCATGTTGTTTTGAGTATTCCTCTGAGAAAAAAAAAACAGTTTGACTGGTACCTACACCTGGTGTAGGTAAAATGACAATAATTGTTTTGTCTAGCAACAATATTATTACAGCGATATTTATAAAAATAAGATAACGTATTAAAAAAATACTTAAATCGGACAACAGGTTTAGGAAATTCGAAACATTAACAATGAGCCGTTTATAAGGTGGTGCGTAAATTTTTTGGGGAAGTGTTATTAAATATCGTTATTAAATAATATTTCGGTATTTTGTTGGGGTATCCGACATTATCTGTTCTTTTGTCTCGGTATCATACTTTTAAATATTATACGTGCTGTTTCGGCAAATTTTGTTTAACCGAGTGACCTCATAGCACATTCAGCAAAAACAATACATAATGATAATAGTCTTACTATACTATATACCGATAGGATTTGTGTGTTTAAATTCCTAGAAATGAAAAAAATTAATTACTTATTAGGTATATTTTTTATCAGCTAATTTTAAGATGTTTGGATACGATATTCGATACATATTACTATCGGCGTCGCAAAGCAAGAATGTTATGTTATGATTAATTAGAAGGCGACTATTCTCATAAACCGGACAATTAATTTCAGAGAAGTCGCCTACTGGGAAGGAATGTACAAAATATTTTATTTTTACATTATTAGTGTTACCCAAATGCAAGACCAAGACGAGATTTAGATAGTCTTGGTATTGGTCTTGCGCCAGTACACCTGGTCTTGGTCTTGGTCTTGGTATTGCGCTCCCGGTCTTGGTCTTGGTCTTGGTCTTGCAGCAAGAGTCTTGCAAGTCTCGCAGTTGCCCATTAGCATATTGCATATCTTAGAACAACGTAACAGAGTAGGTACATTTTAAGATTGAATATCATAGCCATAGGAAAAACCAACCAAATTAATAAATATCTGACACCGGGTGGGGTTTGAACTCACGGTGTAAGTGATCCGTGCCCATATTCTAACTAACTAAAGTATATTAGAGACATGCATTTTTTAGTGTATTTGCTATTCACTATCTGTGATTTGAAAAGCATTCAATTCGTTGACAGATCTGCACAGTATGTTAATGCCAGTTCTAATTTTTATCCACTACGTTGGGTTGGACAGACCAGTATGGGTTTCAGATTTTATGGCACGTCAGCTGCTTCACAAGCAAAGTGAAACTTACTCTTCAATATCTCACTTGTTAGCCTTATATATAAGGCTATATAGCCGTATTCTTTAACAATATCGCTGGAAAAATGTTGTTGCTAGACAGGTAAAGTGTCATTGTATACCGGATACCGGGTATACCAATCAAACTGTGTTTTTTCTCAAAGTTCGCATCATTTTGTGGAATATTCTAGTATATAAAATACTGGAATTAAAACCCAACTATAGTCTAATTTTTTCGTAACATTCTGTTTTTGATTCATTCGCTTATGTTGTATAACAAAAAATTTAGGTATTTTATCAACTAGCCATGTTTTTCATTAATACAGGGTGTTTTTAAATAAGTATGGCAAACTTTAAGGGGTAATTCTAAACAAACGAGTCATGTTACGTATGCATGCCAATGGTGAATATTAAATTCTTAATTGTATGTCAAAAATGCGCAATAACTACCTCATAAAACTCACCAAATTTCATTTGCATATCTCAGCCGGTTTTAGAGAAATAAATAAATCCTAAGTTTGTAAGAAAAATTTTAATACCCCTATTTCGGAAACGAAGCATTTGCGGACATACCCTCCTATTAGAGGTGAAACTCACAAAGTGCACTTTTTTGAGATTTTGACATTTTCATCAATTTGAACTCAATACGGTACTGTCCAGCTCTTTAGAAATCAACTGGGGCTCTATTCTAATTGCTGAGATAATTTTATGGTATGTATACTTCACTAAGTGCATGATTGTGAATTTCGGTTTCAAGATAAAACTCATTAAAACTTATTATTGCCCTTAGTGAATTTTTCCTTACAATCTGGAGTGCCGAATCAGTAATATATATTATTTAGTGATCTTTCAAACAATACATTATTAAACATAACTGTTTATTATTTTTGTGTTCATTATCTATTCGGCGATTGATTAAAGAAATGAGCTTATATTATTTCTTTGTCGCAAATATTTTACATAATCTATTTTGCGATCAAGCAGGCGACTTGTGTGTTATATTGTATTGTTGAAACTGTATATTATTCGTATGCATTACCTGTTCGGCGATTGATTAACCCAGATATGCCCATTATGTCTACTTATGATTTTAATTATTTTTTTTCTTATAATTGTTTAATTTAGGGTAAACTAAAATATATTAGACGAAAATAAAATTAATTTTTTTGATAAATATACAAAATTTTGGGCGTCCTATATGTAGGACGATGGGCACTTAAGGGTACCTACATTAACTATACACTTTTTGTACGGTATACCAAAATACATTTGACGTGGAGTCCTTTGTCGCATTTTGAACATCTGGTGGTTGTTTTTTCATGGCAATGTGCACAGTGTGTTTGCTTATTTTGAGGAATTACCAAATGATCCATACGATCAAACCTAATGTCTAAACCTTCGGTAGATAACTTATGACCTTTCGAATGTGTTTCTTTTTTTTTATTTTGTAATAATAGCGTAGTGGCTACTCGTCTTCGGAACCTTAACTGATCAAGGTCCCCACCTCTTTGTCTATGCAATGCAACTGCCAAGAATTTTGCAGAGCTACATCAATACAGTGTGCCACTAGCGGGAAATACCATTTCTTGCTCCTCAGTGAAATTCTATAAAGGCTCAAATTTTGGTCACATCTGTCTACTCCGCCCATGTTTGCATTGTACAAGTTTATCAGATGTGGCTGCGACACCTAAAATATTATAAAATGTCATGAAACTAAGCATGTTGTTGAAAATAAAAAATAAATGCGTTTGTAATAATAATCTAAAAAACTATAACTTACCTGAATATTTGTCCGTTCTTTTCGTGAAAATCTTTTCACCCTATGCAGGGGGTTTACGCCTACTGCATTTGAGCACAGGGTGACAATGCTGTTGTCATGCCACTTCACGATAATAATGTTCTGGTTTTCTGTTTTTTGAAATCGAAAACGCCTCGAGCTTCCTTTTTTATTTCTTTTGAGTTTGTCAGTGGCCCATTAGGTATGCGATTTTCACGTATTGTTCCGGTAGCGTTGAAAGTTTTCTCTCATAGCAATTCTAACAAAGACAACGTGGAAAAGGAATTATCAAAAAATAGGTGCATCCGTTTATTAGGCCACCTAGTTCTTAAAACGTCAGCATACTCCAAAACAACAGATGGCCCTACTCCATAATCAATATATTTTTCGCTAATATTTGTGGTAGCACCTTGGTAAGGTTCCATCCAATTTACGTAGCCTAATCTACTTGCTCCTACCCAAAGTTCGTAGCCATAGCGAATTGGCTTATTGTGAATAAATTTTTTGCAGCCATAGCGGTCGTAATATGGTACCATGGCTTCGTCAACACAGTGCATTTCCTCACATTTACCAAATTTCAAAAATGCAGCATTGAGGTGATCGAACAATGGCCTAACTTTGGCAAATTTGTCGGATGTATTTATAGTGACGTTGTCAGTTAAGTGAAAGTGAGATAAAATATATTCAGATTTATTTCTTGACAAAGCTTCAGAAACCAGTACATTGTGACTGTCTCTTTCGTTTTCCCAGAACATTCTCCGCCTCGGTACTGGCACATATCCACTGAGTAATAACACTCCAATGAATGCTTTTATCTCACGTTTTTCTATTTTCAGGCAATGGTTTTGTTGCCCTGCATATCGATTTGATTCGACAACTATTAGTTCCAATATTTTGTCATCAAAAAATAAAGAAAACATATCTAAAGGGGTTTGCAGAGGCATTTCTTCTTCATCGTTACTAAATTCTTCACCATCATACACAAAATCTTCGGTTTCCCATTTATAAATCTTTTTTCTCTTTATTATTTTTGTTCTCTTTGATGGCGTTTCATATTCTTCCACTGATGGGGCATTTTTGTCATCTTCGGAATTAGAGGAAATGTTTTGCCTTGTATTATATTTATGAAAATTTATTTCAGCAGGCGCTCTAAGCTGTTTAGCAGGTAGATCATTTATGGTAAGCGTGTCTTCGTCACCAGAATCTTCATCAGTTTGAGAATCCGTAGCATTTTCTGGCGGAGAAATAGTCAATGATTCAACGTGCTCTATCATATCTTCCTCCTCCTCCAGCATAGCCAGTGCATCATTTAAAGAAAAACCCCTGGAAGTGTAAATATACATGACATATGCTGAAATACTGATATATTTTGTATAAAAGCATGTAATTTAAGCAAAAATAAAGTTATGTATGTAGTACTGTTATGTGCCCAACGTCCTACATGTAGGACGCTGTGGAAAAGAGGTTCAAAAATATATTATAACATATTTGTACATTACTGTTGATCCTATATTGCTAAATATACTTCTTTTTACGTTAAAATGCACATATTAAAATATTATTTATATAGTTTTAAAAATACAAATTTTGCTTACCCTGCGAACGAAACACTATACTCCGACATTTTCAAATTTACACAGTTTTTGATGTTAATTACACAAATATTATGGTGTAACTAAATAGTCGTTTTATATTTTATTACATCGGTTGGTTCCTAGAGATCGATTACCTGTTGTCGGCATTTAGTTACTGGGCAAGAATGAGACAGGATCGGACTTGCTTCAGGCGTTCTATATGTAGGACGTTGGGCATATCTGGGTTAAAAAAATATGGGTTTAAATTTCTTTGTAACAGATAGCCTATGCTTACATAATGAAAACATTATCTATTTTATGGTTAAGCAGGCGACTTTTGTGGCTGTCGCCGAAAATAATGGCATTTATTTTCAAACAACGAAACTTATTGTTCATTTTTTAAAGAATAGACGGTTATTTTTGATAGATCGTTAGTAGTTGTAAGTCAGCAAAATTTTGTATAGGTACCTTTGTATGTATAAAATGTATGTGGATATTTTAACAGTAACATTACTTCTGTTTCTATCACATGTGATTTTCTATAGAGGCAACTGTTTTGTATAAACTTATTTATGTACTTAATAATTATTTATTAACATTGTATTCATTACCTATTTCATTTTGAATCCCAACGTCATGATACTTTATGGAGATAAATTCATTAACTTCTCAATATCCAATAATTGTGTTCATGGAAAAATTCATCAAGTACAAAGTGTAGCTATTGAATTTTACCTCTAATAGGACATACCTATGTTTATAAATCAAAAATCAAACTGCCATTATTTTTGGTGCTGAATTAGCCTGTAAGGTTACCATACTTATTTAAAACACCCTGCATTGATGAAAAACATGGCTAGTTAAAAAAGTACCTAAGTTTTTTATTATACAACATAAACGAATGAATTAAAAAACAGAATGTTAAGAAAATATGTATTTAAAAACACAGTTTGATTGGTACACTCGTACCAAAAACCTGGACAATTAAGTTCAGAGCAGAGAAATCGTCTGCTGTTAAAGATGTGCAAAATATTTTATTCTCCTATATACTCCCTAAAACGACCTTCAGTTCTAACCGCAAGACGCAAGAGTCTCGCAGGCTTAGTCTTGTTCTTGCTTAAGTCTTGCATGCTAAGTCTTGGTCTTGGTCTTGCTAAAATTAGGCGGTCTTGGTCTTGGTCTTGGTCTTGTGAAAACGCAAGAACAAGACCAAGACTGCAAGACCAAGACCGATTTTGGGCAACACTATACATTATCGTAATGACCTCTGATTACCTGTCAAATAATGTGTGAAGTGTTCTTTAAATGTATATTTTGATTCGTTATGTATGTTTATGGTATTGTTCGTAATGCTCATAAGTCCAATTTTCAAAATTTTTGTTACAAATTTTTTGTTTCTTATAGAGTATCTAAGAATATAGTCGAACTAATACACTCCCTAAAACGACCCTCAGTTCTAACTGCAAAACGCAAGAGTCTCACAGGCTTAGTCTTGTTCTTGCTCAAGTCTTGCACGGTAAGTCTTGGTCTTGGTCTTGCTAAAATTAGGCGGTCTTGGCCATGGTCTTGCGAAAACGCAAGAACAAGACCAAGACTGCAAGACCAAGACCGATTTTGGGCAACACTACTTCGGACACTTAGTTGGGTTAGTTGAGGCACTTTTAGCTAATTTATTTACAACTTCATTACCTTCAATTCCGATATGAGAAGGGACCCATAAAAAATAAACTTGGATGTTCTTATTTGAAATGTTTTTAAGTCCTTTTTTAATCAGAAATAGAAGGGGGTTATCACAATATAATTGAAGACCTTGGGACCAGAAGGGGGCAAGCCACCAAACAATATTTTGGAGAAAACATCATTTTAATCTTATTTTCAAATCCTGAAATCCAATTTTTAAATTTTCCTTTGTAGTAAGGCCCATAATCGTTTGGAAATATGATATTAAATACACAATAAAAGTAACACAGATATTTATTTAACGGTTCTTGAGTTTTTGAACATTTTTTGAAAAAATATGAGGCTTATCCCCTTTTGTATAAAAAAATATATTCTAAAATATGAACATAAAATGCAAAAATAAAATAATTCAGTTATCAATATTTTCGATATTTGCAAAGTCGTCCAAATATTCAATGTCTTCCAGTGGTTCATTATTCTCAGTATCTGGTAGAATCTGTTGGCAAGCACCAATTTCTGCCTACACTGTTTTTTGCAACCGCAAGGTGCACCTAATTTTTTTGGTTCTATTTTCTTCCCTTTTGTATTTATATACATATTCGTAAACTAGATTTTTTCAGTCTTGCGCTTAATTTTTTATGTCGTTAGGTATCCTTGCGTTTCCATCTAGAAGGCGCCTTCTTTTCTGGAGTTGGCAAGAAAACTCAAGAAATCTATAGGGTATAAACCTATTCATTTTCCTACAATGAAGTATATTTTACTAAAAATGTATAAGCCACAAACAACCTTTAGAACAATCCTAATATTTTTAGGTTCGAAAAATATAACATAAGGGGACAAGCCACACAGTAAATAAACTTACTGTTCCTGAGTTTATATTTTCCCAATCGCTGCTACTTCCTGATACTGTATAGTCTTTGTCATCTTCGCTTTTATTTAAAAACGGATATTGGTCACTGTGTTCAGAATCAAACTCAGAAAAGTCTATTTTCCGTTTACATGCACGGGGATGTTCCGCCGCCATGTTGATTACTACTGTGGCTTGTCTCCTTCTGTTGCAATATAAAGCAATGATGACACAACGGGACTTAACTACAGCGGCGCCATCTATGAGAAAACTGCTGAAATTTTCTGTTTGGGACATCAATATGGTCTTAAAATGTGCGATTTCTACTTTAACTCATTTTTGACGAAATTGTGGCTTGCCCCCTTCTGGTCCCAAGGTCTTCAATTGAGTTAGTGAGGATAATGAACTTAGAGAATCTGTGATTATTATGCACTTTTCTCTGTTTTTGTTGTGTATTAACGATAGTGCTTTTGGGATTGCGAATAATTCAGCCAAAAAATGGTGGTAGTTGACGGCAACTTGTAACTTACTGCGGAGTCTTCGGTATAAATTGCCGCTCCAACTCTGTCTTCATTTTTTGACGCATCGGTGTATACGTTGTAGGTATTGCCATATCTATTTAATAGTGTATGAAACTTTTGATTTATGACGATTGATGATATCTCTGATTTTCTTAGGTTTGTTAGACTGATATCGATAGTAGGAAGAGGTATTGTCCGTGGTGCAGGGATCTGGATTGAAGAGGTATCGTAAGTTTTTGGAAATTGGAAGTTTAATTTGGATAAGTATAATACAATTTCATTAATAAAATACAACTTTCCCTCACATTCAGATGACATGATTTCGCAGATCATGACAGACGCAGAAGATTTGGGTTTTCTCTTGAGACAGTCAGGATGAAAAGCCTTATTTTTCCTGCGAATAACCTGTCTCCAACACACACTTCAACTTTCCGCTGATTGTTTTCTTATCTCTCTATTTTTTGTCGTTATTCGTTACATGTCGTATGATCGTTACATGCTACTCCTCTATTTCTTACCTAGTCCTTGATGTTTCCCACGTTGCATCTCCGTCGTATATCTGTGCTTCTTAGCTCTGTCCCATAGTCTCTTACCATCGATGTTTTAAGGGTTTTGATCTCTGCTGTTTCTAGCATTCTTTTTGTTCTCTTTGTATCAGATCGAGTTTCTGCCGCCTATGTCATTATTGGTCTGGTGACTGTTCTGTAAATTCTGCCTTTCATTTCTTTCCGATATATTTATTTCTACATATTGTTTCATTCGGCAACCTTCGGCTCTGTTTGCTCTATTCACTTGATCTTCCACTGTTTCGAGATGTTTCGTAGCTAGATACTGTGATGCCATCATTTGTCGATTATCTGACCATCCAGTTCTAATTTACATCTTAGTAGAATTGCATTTATAATTTATAATCTTGCATTTTGCCTTGTTTGCGGAAATTAACATGTTAAATTTTCTGGCGGTCATATTGAGAGATTTCTGGCACTTTGAGAGATTAGTATTGCGTCGTCTGCATAGAAAATTATTTTAAGTTATTTTTCTCCCTTTTGGTATCCTTTTTTACTTAGTATTTTTTTTAGTATTTCATCCATGATCAAGTTGATCATGGATGATCAATTAGGCTATTGATTATGTTCAAAATAAGAGAGCTAAAAGGAACTACAACGTTAACGGGATTTTATTGTCTCATATGGTAAATGGACTTCTAAGTTTGAAAAAACCGCGGAGTGCTACCATTTAAATGGGTGCGATTTTGAGAAAGGGGTGAATTAGTCCCTAGGCACAAGGTGAATTAGGGTGAGTTCTATGGCACTTTTGGTACAAACTCGTCTACAGAAAAATTGTTTCAGGTTAAATTTACTATCTAAATTTCACATTTTAAAGTCAAAAATATGTCTTTTTACAAAAATATATTCAAAAGAAAAGCAAGAAAAAAACACGCAAGAAAGCCATTTTGTTTTTTGCTCCATAACTTTTTTCCACGTAAAAATAGGTATAGGAATTGCTTCAGCGAAAACTAACGTCCATTATTCCTCTTTAAAATGAAGTTTGGTAAAAGTTTCTACGATTTATAGTTTCCGAAATAGGATTTTTCAAAGTTCGCCACTCACAGTATTTTTGGGCCATTTTCCCCATTATTTCGCAAACATTGTTCTGTAACTTTTTTTTACGCATCTATAGGTATATACAATGGTACATTTGGTAGAAAGAGAAGTCGATTACCTTTAAAATGGTCTATTGTATAAGACTATGCGGCTCTTTTTAAGCAAGTTATGCTTTTTCAAGTTTTTATACTTTTAATAATTTTTGATATTTTTAATGATTATTTTTTAAATTTCTTATTATGAATTTTTTTCTTGTACCATTAGGTGTATACATTTTGGAATAAAAGAAAGCGTATTTTCTTTACTTTAAAATGGTGTACTGCAAAAAATTCTAGGACTATTTTTAAACAAGATAATCTGTAGGATATCCAAGGGTATCCGTAATTTGAGAAAAATTTTAAATTATATTTATTTTTTTCAATTAGAAGACTATAATTGCATATTATAACATAATTTTTAATTCCGAATAACTTTTCTTAATAATACTTTTCGATATTGTGAAATACAAAGGTACATTAAAATTTTATATAGAATATAAAAAGAAAATAAGCTTTCTTGTTTACTGTACAATGTATATACTTAAAGATACAATAACTAGTTATAATGAGAAATTTAAAAATAATCATAAAATATATCAATAATCCTTAAAAGTATAAAACTTTGAAAACAATCATATCTTTTTTAAAAATAGTCAGAGATATTTCTATAATAGACCGTTTTAAAGGTAATTGACTTTTCTTCCTATTAAATGTGACATTTCACATACCTAAAGCTACGTAGAAAAAAGTTACAGAACAATGTTTTAGAAGTAACAAGGAAAATGGGCAAAAATCGCTGTGAGTGGTGAACTTTGAAAAATCATATTTTAGAAACGATAAATCATAGAGACTTTTACCAAAGGCCATTTTAAAGAGAGAGGATAGAACCTTTTTTTCTGTAAAGTAATGCCTATACCTATATCCCCGTAGAAAAAAGTTATGGGGCAAAAAACAGAATTGTTATCTTTCGTGTTTTTTTCTTGCTTTTCTTTTGAAAATATTTTTATAAAGAAATAAAATTTTTGACTTTAAAATATAATGTTTCGATACTAAATTTAATCTGGAACAATTTTCCTGTAGAGGTGTTTGCACCAAAAGTGCATAGAACTCACCCTAATTTGCCCTGTGCCTAGGGACTAATTCACCCCTTTCTCAAAAACGCACCCCTTTAAATGGTAGCACTCTGCGGATTTTTCATATTTAGGGGTCCATTGACTATATGGAACAATAAATCCCCGTTAACGTTGTAGTTCCTTTCTAAAATACATAATTAATAGCCTAAATAGAGGAAACCCTGTGTCTTATGCCATTGCCATCTTCGTTGGGCCAATTAATTTTTCTTCTGTTTTTACCTTTATTGTATTTTTCTGGTAGATATTCTCGATAGTTTTGATTATTCCTAAAGGTATCTTTCTTGCGTACAATAAGTGAATAGTGTCCTTTAATTTGACCCTGTCAAATGCCTTCTTAAGGGCCACGAAACATAAATATGCCAGTTTGTTGTATTCCAACGATTTTTCTTGAACTTGCCTCATTATAAATATGGTATCTATGCATGATCTTCCCAAACTAAAACCTTGTTGTTTTTCTTCTAATGGTTATAGCTTCATTCAGTTTATTTTGGTAATTTTTGTGTCGTTTTTAATCAATTAATTCCTCTCTAATTCTCCGGGTACGATTCCTCTCCCTTTTTGAAGAGAGCTAGAATGCTTGATTTCCATTCTTGTGGAATTTTATTTTATTCTATTATTTTTTGGATTGGTTTTAATAGGTGTTTGGTCAGACTTCCTCATTTTAGGACTTCATTTGGTATTCTGTTTTACAGTGATTTCATATTTTTTATTTTCCCTAATGCTTCCTTTATTTCTCATTCCTCAAGGGTTCAATAATAACCCATTTATGCAAAAAGAGAGTACAACAATGAAACTGTACAAGACCTGCAACAGTGGAGTAATTTAATATTTTATTTTTTCAAGCACACATACAGGGTGAGTCATGAGGAACTGTACATACTCCTACCTCGTATAGAGGCCCCTATGGGGAATAACAAATGACCATTAAAAAGTGTCTGCTCCCATTGTTTAATAATATACAGGGCGAGTTTTGCATTTTGACAGAAACTTTTATGCGTCATAATTTTTGAACGGTCACATCGATGTGTCTCTTATTTTGGTCAATAGTTACACTATTGCCACCTAATCAACTGATTTATTCAAACTAGAAAAAAATCAGGTCCGGCTTTAAAAAAAAAATAGTTTGTTTGGGTCTTAGAAAAAATTTCACTCTGTATAAGCTTTTTAAAAAACTCTAATATGAATTTTACAAATTAGACAAATAGGCAATTAAAATAACATATTTATTTTTTTCCGCACAGGATTGCTTCATTTTTGATAAAAAAATCGAATTTGATTATGAATTAAAAGTTTGGTAAAGTGAACCATAGATTTAACAAAATTAACTTTTATTACCAAAATTAATTTTTTTTGAACAAATATTTAATTTGTGTTAGCATCAATAAACTGATTTGTTCAAACAAGAAAAAAATCAGGCCCGGATTTAAAAAATAAGTTCGTTTTGGTCTTAGAAAAAATTTCACCCTGTATACGCTTTTTGAAAACTCTAATATGATTTTTATAAATTAGACAAATAGGCAATTAAAATGGCATACTTATTTTTTTCCCCACACGATTACTTAATTTTTTATAAAAAAAAATCAAATTTGACTATGAATAATTAAAAGTTTGGTAAAGTGAACCATAGATTTAAAAAAATAACTTTTATTACAAGAATGAATTTTTTTGAACAAATATTTAATTTATGTTATCACCCAATTAACTGATTTATTCAAACTAGAAAAAAATCAGGCCCGGATTTAAAAAATTAATTTGTTTGGGTTTTAGAAAAAATTTCACCTTGTATACGTTTTTTGAAAACTCTAATATGAATTTTACAAATAAGAGAAATAGGCAATTAAAATGGCATATTTATTTTTTCCCCACACGATTACTTAGTTTTTTATTAAAAAAATCAAATTTGACTATGCATAAAAAGTTTGGCAAAGTTTTTGCATAGATTTAAAAAAATTAACTTTTTTTACAAAAATTAATTTACAAAAACAACGTTTTTCTTAAAATTAAAAGTTTTACCAATTTTGTTTCTATAACACGTCTAGATCTAAAACTTCCCATAACACTTCTTTTGGACTCTATAGTTTAACATAGACGTGATCAAATTGATAAATTTTAAATTTTTCCACCTAATTTTTGCGATTTACAAGTTTGCAACTTTTACAAAAAAAAAGACTAAAAGTCTACAACAATTTTCATAGTCTTCACAATGGTAAGAGGTATGTGCTGTAAAAATTTCAGAAAAAAATTATTAAAATGGAACAGAGTTGTAGCGAGTTAAACCGTGAGTTAATTTTTTTTTTCATTTTTAGGTTAAAATTCCGATTTTGACAAATTTGATTTGTTAATAAAAAATGAAGTAATCGTGTGGGGAAAAAATAAATATGCCATTTTACTTGCCTATTTGTCTTATTTGTAAAATTCATATTAGAGTTTTCAAAAAGCGTATACAGGGTGAAATTTTTTCTAAGACCAAAACGAACTAATTTTTTAAATCCGGACCTGATTTTTCTCTATTTTGAATAAATCAGTTGATTGGATGGTAACATAAATTACTTATTTGTGCAAAAAAAATTAATTTTTGTAATAAAAGTTATTTTTTTAAATCTATGGTTCACTTTACCAAACTTTTAATTCCTAGTGAATTTTGATTTTTTTATAAAAAACTAAGTAATCGTGTGCGGAAAAAAATAAATATGTCATTTTAATTGCCTATTTGTCTAATTTGTAAAATTCATATTAGAGTTTTCAAAAAGCGTATACAGGGTGAAATTTTTTCTAAGACCCAAACGAACTAATTTTTTTAAAACCGGACCTGAGTTTTTCTAGTTTGAATAAATTAGTTGATTAGGTGGTAATAGTGTAACGATTGGCCAAAATAAGAGACACATCGATCTGGCCGTTCAAAAATTATGACGAATACAATTTTCTGTCAAAATGCGAAACTCGCCCTGTATATTATTAAACAATGGGAGCAGACACTTTTTAATGGTCATTTGTTATTCCCCATAGTAGCCTCTATACGAGGTAGGAGTATGTACAGTTCCTCATGACTCACCCTGTATATTTAGAAAAATTCCGTTGCAAATGTAGTTAATTCAGAGAATATGAATATACAGTGCTCAACACTTGATAAGGATCACATTAAGAATTGGTCATTTTTAATGTCTCGAATTTCCCAAACCTGTTGTCCGATTTAAGTGATTTCTTTAACATGTTATAGCCTTATTCTTTAACAATATAAAAAAATATTGCTGTAATAATATCGTTGCTAGACAGGTCAATTGTCATTGTATACCGGGTGTACCAATCAAACTGTGATTTATTTCTCAAAGTTCACCACACCCTGTGAAATATTCTAGCATTTATAAAATACTGAAATTAAAACCCAACTGTAGCCTTATGTTTTCTTAACAATCTGGTTTTTGATTCATTCGCTTATGTTGGATAATAAAGAAGTTAGGTGCATTAACATCTAGCCTTGCTTTTCATTAATACAGGGCGTTTTTAAATAAGTATGGCAAACTTTAAGGGATATTGCATGACAAAAGAATGACAGTTTGCTTTATAAACGAATGTCCGCAAATGCTTCGTTTTCGAGATAGGGGGTGCTAGAATTTTTCTTACAAACTGACGATTTATTTATTGCTCATAAAGCGGTTGAAATATGAAAATAAAATTTAGTGGGTTTTAAGAGGTACTTATTGTGCATTTTTTTGACATAAAATTAAGAATTTTATGTTCACCATTGGCGCACTTAAGGGTCTGATTACCTGTATACGCACCAATGGTGAATATTAAATTCCTAATTGTATATCAAAAAATGCGCAATAACTACCTCTTAAAACCCACCAAATTTCATTTCCGTATCTCAACCGGTATAAGAGCATTCAATAAATCGTCGGTTTGTAAGAAAAATTTCAACTCCCCCTATCTCGGAACGAAGAATTTGCGGACATACATTTATAAAGCAAACAGTGATTATTTTTCCATGCATAATTAGATAATTACCCCTTAAAGTTTGTCATACTTATTTAAAAACACCCTGTATTGATGAAAAACAAGGCTGATTGTTAAAGTACCTAACTTTTTTTATTATCCAACATAAGCGAATGAATCAAAAAACAGAATGTTAAAAAACCTGAGGCTATAGTTGGGTTTTAAATTCAGTATTGTATAAATGCTAGAATTTTCCACAGGGTGATGCGAACTTTAGGAAAAAACACAGTTTGATTGGTACACCCGGTATACAATGACGATTTACGAAAAATGGCCAATTTTTAAGGGGATCCTTATCAATTATTGTTGAGCACTATATTTTGTGTTACTAAGATCGGTTATTCGGCAATTATTCATTGTTGTTAATCATTACTAACTCGTAACAAAATGAGTCGTGAAATAGACATTTCAAGAAATAGAAGGTAATAAAGGTTATCGCTTATTGATTGTAAGCAAATGAATTCATTTTGATAGTGCATACCTTGTGAGTAATGCTCAGTGGCGTAGCTAGGGTGGGTGACACCCGGGGCGGTAATCGATGGTGTCACCCCAAATCCTAAAAATCCGATAACCGTATGTTTTGAATAATGAAAAAATTAAGAATTATAGTTAACGAAACTGCAGTAAATAGTATATCATCGTCGTCGTCTAACCGCTATCGTCCACTGCTGAACATAGGCCTCTTAAGTTTCTGCATGTCTCCCTATCTCGAGCTACCACTCTCTAGTTCCCGGCAGTTATATATAATAGTTTATTTACTTTTTTGTTTTACACTATGTGAATGAATTAAAATATTTTTTAGCTTTACTAGCGAAAAGTTCTGAAATCACATTTTCTATATTTATGTTTTGTGTTGCTTCATGTTCGATAGTTAATCATCATCATCCAGCCTCAATAGTCCACTGCTGAACATAGGCCTCCTCCCCTCGTTTCCATCTCCATCTATCCTGCGCCGCTCTGATCCAGTTTTTTTAGCTTTCTTAAGTCGTCAGTCCATCTTGTAGGCGGTCGACCGACGCTTCTCTTGTCTTCTCCTGACCTCCATTCCAGTAACCTCTTCGTCCATCGCCCATCTGTCGTTCTGGCTATGTGTCCTGCCCATCTCCACTTCAACCTGGCTATCCTTTCGATGACGTTAGTCACCTTTGTTCTTCTGCTAATTTCTTCGTTTTTGATTTTGTCTCGCATTGTTATTCCTAATATTGACCGCTCCATTCTCCTAACATTAATTGCTCCGTTCGATAGTTAATAAACCGAGGTTATTAAGCCTTGTTGACGTCATTGTTTCTCGCAAGTAATTCTTGATTGATTTTAGCTTCCCAAAACTTCTCTCACATGAACCAACCGATGCAAAAATGGTCATAAACAAGTTTAAGGCGACCAAGTTTGGGAGAGATTCCATAAAATCGCATTCCACCATGAATTTTAAAAAGTCTACAGCTAACCATTTAGATACTGTAATATTGGCCGCTTGTAAAAGTCTTCTAAGCCTTGGTATTTCTAGCAGGAGGTCTTCTTCTGATACCTCTTCATCGTAAAAGTCACAAAATGTTGAAACAGCTAATTTCAACTGTTTACTGTTCGTGGAAAAGTAAAGTGTGTGTCTGCACAGCCTCGAACAAAAAAGCCATATGGATGGACTGATCTGGTTTCGAGTTCAACATTGAATGTCAAAACATTTCAACATAATATTATCTTTTTGAAGTTCGGCTCGAAGTGTAGAGTTTTTAGGTAGAAATGTCGTCGTCTTCATATTTTGTCGTTGCAAAATATATGTATTACTTTATTTTATAATATGATTATGTTTTTCTTCAATATAAAGACGAAGTACCCCTATTTTGGTCGCTGATTGATCAATGCCTTTAATTATACAAAGCGGGCATAAGGTTATGTGTGGCACCTCTGGTGTATAAATTTTCTTGTGGTTGAGAGACTTTGTAAATTGAAGGAACAACACTATAAAAATGTTCTGCCAATACTTTAACTGCAGCCAGCATAGTGCGCAGTGACTGAGAACTCCAACGCGTTGTGGAAAGTCGCTTAACAGATGTTTTGATGTGTTTAATAAGCACTTCCTAGCAGCTAATGGAAACACATAAAAAACTTAAAAATTGCTTCTTCAGTTCTGGAAAATGTTATACAAGATGTGTTTTGTGCAAAAGAGTGCTGGCCACATAAATTAATTAAATGATCAATAGATCCGAGGAAAATGGCCTTTTTGATTTTTGCTTTAATAATAGCTTGTATTCCTCCATGTACGCCGCTCATAACAGATGCATTATCATATCCCTGTGAACGGTATTTCATAATATTTCTACACCATCAATTTCAAGCTTCTTGAGAATTTCGTTACTTAGATTAACTGCTTTTTTCCATTTAACGGAAAAAAATCCAAGAAATGCTTCTTACACCTCGACTTCTCTCGGTTTCGTCACAGTATAAAGAGGAACAGTATAAAGAGGAACAGTAAAATTTCTTCTATGTAGGCACTTTGATCTCAAGAAGTACTACCGGAAGTTAACCGGTACGTAGCAATGCGAGAGTGGTACTCTAGCGGTCTAGCGACTGGGAACCTTGCGCGGTCGCCATGCGCCTTTTTTACTTCTTACTTCTTTACTTCTTTTTACGATTTTACTTCCAATTTTTCTCAGAGCAGTTCTAGTGTCCCTATTTATACTGTGGTTTCGTGTGGTCACAAAATAATATCGAACTTTAGATTGATACGTGAGTAAAGTCACAAATTAATGATTTATTCTTTTGTGATCGGGTCTCTCGGGTGTCACCCCTGAAGGGGTGACACCCGGGGCGGACCGCCCCCCCCCCGCCCCACCCTAGCTACGCCACTGGTAATGCTAATACCATTAATTAGCTATAAATCATATTATGCAATAAACATGTACCCAAAGCAATCTCGAGATAATTGTATTAATCATTCATGACCGTGTGATTATGCATTCAAAAACGTAGCCAAATAGTCTGTTACAAAAAAAGAATGCCAACTTGAATACCTGGTTCGGAATCACTCGCCACTTGTTATAAAAATAAAAATATCACGCTATATACCTCACATCTTTCATATTGACGTAGACATCTTACTAATACGTTCAACAAAATATGTTTTAGTTTTTAAAAATTTTTATTTAGATTTGTAGTTTACTAGGGCGATCCGATAAATAAAAAGGAAAATTTTGGAAAATTTTTGGTGGTTTATTTTTGAACTTAGTGTCCACTTAGCTCGATACACTTTAGTTCGGCAAATTCGTGCAAATACACTCACCGGCAGAGAAAACGGGCACCCCAAAAAATGGGTAATTTTTAATGTCTTTTATTTCGTAAACCTGATGTCCGATTTAAGTAATTTTTTTAATATGTTATAGCCTTATTCTTTATCAATATTGCTGTAATAATATTGTTGCTAGACAGGTACACTGTCATTGTATACAGGGTGTACGAATCAAACTGTGTTTTTTCTCAAATTTTGGAACACCCTGTGGAATGTTCTAGCTTCTATAAAATACTAAAATTATAACCAAACTATAGCCTCAGGTTTTCTTAACATTCTGTTTTATGATTCATTCGCTTATGTTGGATAATAAAAAAGTTAAGCACTTTAACAACTACGTCTGTTTTTCGTTAATACAGGGTGTTTTTAAATAAGTACGGAAAACTTTAAGGGGTAATTCTGCATGATAAATTAGTGACAGTTTCCTTTATAAACGTATGCCCGCAAATGCTTCGTTTCCGAGATAGGGGGTGTTGAAATTGTTCTTACAAACTGACGATTTATTTATTTCTCTAAAACGGTTTGTGATATGCAAATGAAATTTGGTAGGTTTTAAGAGGTAGTTATTGCGCATTTTTTGGCATACAATTAAGAATTTTATATTCACCATTGGCGTGCATACGGGTATAAATATTTTAGATATATCCCGTATGCACGCCAATGGTGAATATAAAATTCTCAATTGTATGCCAAAAAATGCGCAATAACTAGCTCTTAAAATCTACCAAATTTCATTTGCATATCACAAACCGTTTTAGAGCAATAAACAAATCGTCAGTTTGTAAGAAAAATTTCAACACCCCCTATCTCAGAAACGAAGTATTTGTGGGCATAAGTTTATAAAGCAAACTGTCATTATTTTATCATGCAGAATTACCCCTTAAAGCTTGCCGTACTTATTGAAAAACACCCTGTATTGACGAAAAACAGGGGTAGTTGTTAAAGTGCCTAACTTTTTTATTATCCAACATAAGCGAATGAATAAAAAACAGAATGTTAAGAAAATCTGTGGCTATAATTGGGTTTTAATTTTAGTATTTTATAAAAGCTAGAACATTCCACAGGGTGTTCCAAAGTTTAAAAAAACACAGTTTGATTCGTACACCCTGTATACAATGACAATGTACCTGTCTAGCAACAATATTATTACAGTGATATTGATACAGAATAAGGCTATAACATATTAAAAAAATTACTTAAATCGGACATCAGGTGTAGGAAATACAAGACATTAAAAATTACCCATTTTTGGGGTGCCCGTTTTCTCTGCCGGTGAGTGTATTATAAGAATTGTGCATTTAATGATAGAAACATATAATTTGAACCACATATACTACACATATAACGGTTCAAAATTCGATAGGACGCCATCTCAGATTTTACCTTTTACAAAAATGGCGGGCATTCAAAATGGCAACGATATATATGTGACTAATAGCACGATAACTTTTAAACGAAAAATCCGACTTCAACCAAATTTGGTATATGGATCCTTTTTTTGATATATAAGATCGATCTCCTGAACCGGAAGAATCGGTGTACCAGCTTTGTGTTGTTCCTGATTATTTATGTAAAAATATGTTGTTTTTTTTTTATTCTTTAACCCTGTACATATTAATTTTTCAAAAAGGTAATACCGGCATTGAAAAGGGAGTAAAAATATTTTTTATTAAATATTTTGAACTTTATAGTTATATTAATTACATTCATCAACTAGCCTATATTTGTCCACTGCTGAACGTAGGCCTCCCGTAAAAATTTCCACCTATTTCTATCTTGAGCTTCTTGCATCCAATTTGTGGTGATGCGCTTGATATCATCCATCCATCTAGTCGGTGGTCGTCCTCTGCTTCGATATGCCTCCTGCCTTGGTCGCCATTCCAGAATCTTTTTGGTCCATCTGTCATCCGTCAGTCTGGCAACATGTCCTGCCCAAGCCCATTTAGCCATGGCTATTCTTTCAACTGCCTCCGTGACTCCTGTTCTTCTTCTTATTTCTAGGTTCGGTACTTTATCTCTGATGGTAATACCTAACATTGATCTTTCCATAGCGCGTTGTGTAACTCTTATTTTATTTATTGTTCTTTTTGTCAGAGTTAGTGTTTCTGCACCATATGTTAAGAACCGGCAAAACACACTGGTCAAAAACCTTTCTTTTTAAACAAACTGGAATATTAGACTTGAAAATGTTATTTAATCTACCGAAGGCAGCCCATGTGAGACCTATCCTTCTTTGTATTTCAGTTGTCTGGTTATCTCGGCCTAAGCGAATCTCATGCCCTAGATATTTGTATGCTATTACTTGGTCGATGCTATGACTCTCAATCTGAATTTTATCGCTGACTACAAGGTTGGTCATAAATTTTGTCTTTGAGGTGTTAATTTTAAGACCAATTGTTTTTGACACTTTATAGAGCGTGTGCAGCATTTTTGTAGCTTTATCAACTCTATCAGATATTAAAACGATGTCATCGGCAAATCTTAGGTGGTTCATTAATTACATACCATGTAATAAATGCACAACTTATCTTCACGTACACCTATGTGGGACAGATTCGTGCAAATATTATCAGAATTATTGTGCATTTAATGGTAGAAGCACATAATTTGGACCACATATATTGCACATACAAAGGTTCAAATTTAGATATGAGGGCATCTCAGATTTTGCCTTTTACAAAAATGGCGGGCATTCAAAATGGCGACTATACATATGTGACTAATAGCACGATAACTTTTGAACGAAAAGTCCGATTTCAACCAAATTTGGTAAGTAGGTTCTTTTTTTGATGTATAAGGTCGAGCTCTTAAATCGGAAGAATCGCTTTACCAGAAGTTGTGTTTCTCCTGATTTTTTATGTAAATATAATATGTTGTTTATGTTTCCAATTATTTCACCCTGCATATATTAGTTTTTCAAAAAAGTGATACTGGCGTTGAAAAGAGCTAGTACTGTCCCCAGTGGGGGTACAACTGCCTCCTTAATTCAGATGGACTTACCCAAGTTTTTTTATGTATTTTGACCCGTAGAACACGAATTTTTGGGTAACAATCGATCCGGATGTCGACAAGATTGTTATAAACAAAGAACTTGAGGAGTCACATTACAGCGATTTTTCGCAAAACAAAACATTTTTTTGTATTTTTTGGGTCATTCTGAGCAAAAAATGTTTTTACAAGTTTTTTCGTAGGATGCATAGTGTTCGACATAAACGCGGTTCAACTTTAAAAAAATCGAAAAATTGCAGTTTTTGAACCCGAACAACTTTTGATTAAAATATAAAATAGCAGTTCTGCTTACCGCATTTGAAAGTTCAAGTCAAATTATATCGGTCTTGATTATTTTCATTGCTAAAAATGAATTTTTTATTGTTAAACAAAGCTATAAACACATAGTAGTTGAATGATGTTTTCAATGCATTTCTCATTTGAAATCGAACGAGTAGGCGCGCATACATACAATTTATATGTATATTACGTACATTAA
Source organism: Diabrotica virgifera virgifera (assembly GCF_917563875.1). Lineage (NCBI taxonomy): Eukaryota > Metazoa > Arthropoda > Insecta > Coleoptera > Chrysomelidae > Diabrotica > Diabrotica virgifera. The sequence goes on from NC_065451.1 coordinate 37,805,207, forward strand.
AACGCATGCATTGGGTACGGGAAACACTATGTGTTTATAGCTTTGTTTAACAAAGAAAAACTCAATTTATAGCAATAAAAATAATCAAAACCGATAGAATTTGACTTGAACTTTCAAATGCAGTAAGCAGAATTGCTATTTTATTTTTTAATCAAAAGTTATTCGGGTTCAAAAATTGGACTTTTTCGATTTTTTGAAAGTTCAACCGCGTTTATCTCGAAAACTGAACATCCTATGAAAATACATGTAGGACCATTTTTTGCTGAGAATCACCCAAAATATATAAAAAAATGTTTGGTTTTCGAAAAATCGCTGTTATGTAATTCCTCAAGTTCTTTGTTTATAACAATCTTATCGATATCCGGATCAACTATTACCCAAAAAATTCGTGTTCTACGGGTCAAAATACATAAAAAAAACTTGGGAAGTGCATCTGAATTAAGGAGGCCGTTGTACCCCCCCTGGCGACAGGACTAAGCGTAAAAATATTTTTTGGGAAATATTTTGAACCCTTTAGTTATATTAATTATCATTTATTAACTGCATATCGTATCTTCACATGTAGGTACCTATGTGCGGCAGATTCGTGCAAATAATAATATAAGAATTACTGTGCTTTCAGGAAAGTCATTTGAAATTTTGATTAGGGGGGGGGGGCAAGCATTATATACAATATAGTCTAAGAGCCGCTATAGGTGAAATTTCTTAATCATTTTAGGCACGACGGGACCCTATAACTTAAATAGTAGAACCTAAAAGATAAGGTTTGAACACTGTGCCGTCACTTTTCAGTGGCACATGCGTCGACAGTGGCGCATCAAACTTTCCACTTATGGACGGGATACATAAATTAAAAAATACCTTCCCTCACCAGGATTCAATTTTTTTCATTTATTTAAGTTCTATGTGATTGAGACATAAGATTCATCGTAATTTTAACCCACCACCCCTTCCGCCTGCCTCCACCATCAAAAACTTTATTTTTCGATTTTATTTTTTTTGGTGGGATGCAATCAATTTTAAAATTTCAAAAAATTCACACGCATAGTTAAGGCTTTTATAAAACACGTCTATTTTTTATAGACCTGTAGGTTATGTTTACATAACCTCAAAAAATTTTTAATTTTTTTTTTGGAAAAAAATATATAACTTTTTTTTTGGGGATAGCTACAGATCTAATTTTTTCTTAGTCTTGTGTATTTTATCAAACACTATATTTTTAAATTTTTTCAGATTTTTCTGTAACGCTGGTCACCTTCAAAAATCCAAAAAACTGTTTTTTAAGGGGGTTTTGGGGGGTTTGAACGTGTTTCTCCCACTTTTAAATATTCTAAAGGACTCACTTACTTTAAGTTACATATATCCTATAAAATCGAAATTGATTTGATATATTATGAAGTCTATAAAATAGGGAAAATCCCCCAAAAAGCAGTTTTTCGGATTCTTGAAGGTGGCGAGCATTACGGAGAAATCTAAAAAAAATAGAAATATGGTGTTTGATAAAACACACAAGATTAAGAAAAAATTAGACCGGCAGCTATTCCCCAAAAAAAGTTATACGCTTTTTTCAAAAAAACTTTTTTTTAAATTTTTTGAGGTTATGTATACTCTACCTACAGGTCTGTAAAAAATAGATATGTTTTATAAAAGCCTCAACTATGCGTGTGAATTTTTTGAAATCTTAAAATTGATTGAATCCCAGCAAAAAAAAATAAAAACGAAAAATTAAGTTTTTGATGGTGGGGGCAGGGGGAAGGGGGTGGTGGGTTAAAATTACGCTGAATCTTATGTGTTAATCACATAGAACTTAAAAAATAAAAAAAAATTAATTCTGTTATTAAGGAAGGGTACCTTTAAATTTATTTATCCCGTCCATAAGTGGAAAGTTTGATGCGCCACTGTCGACGCATGTGCCACTGAAAAGTGACGGCACAGTGTTCAAACGTTTTCTTTTAAGGGTCCCATCGTGCCTAAAATGATTAAGAAATTTCACCTATAGCGGCTCTTATCTAATACATTATATATGATGTAATGATGAAAATTGATGTATTTTTTGTAAATTTCAGTAATTTTCAGGGCCCCCGCCCCTATCAAATGACGCCCCTGTGTGCTTTTAATGGTAGAAGCATATCATTTGGACCACACATACTACACATACAAAGATTCAAATTTAGATATGAGGCCATCTCAGATTTTGTCTTTTGCAAAAATGGCGGGCATTCAAAATGAATCTACCGCCTATAGGTACATGTGAAAATACGTTATGCATTTATTGCATGGTAATTAACATAACCAAAAAGTTAAATATATCTCCTAAAAGATATTTTTGCGCTCTTTTCAATGCCGGTATTACCTTTTTGAAAAAGTAATATATACAGGGTGAAAGAATTGAAAAAATAAACAACATATTTTTACATAAAAAATCAGGAAAAACACAACTTCTGGTAAACCGATTCTTCCGGTTCAAGACCTCGATCGTATACATCAAAAAAATAACTTATGTACCAGGGGTGAGCAAACTTTTTTTAGTAAGGGCCACAAAATATTTTTGGGCTACATACCGAGGGCCGCTTGTTTTCGAATTTCTTTTTACTAATTTTGTGTGGGGGGGGGGTTAAAATCATCATTTCAATCCTCTTTTTCTTTTTAATTTTGTTTGAAACTATGGAGTTATTTTATAGAACTTGATAGAATTATTTTATTTTTAAATTAACTAAACATATTCAGTGCAACTCAAAGGAGATTAAAAACAATTTCAAGACCAAATATTTAAAAATAAGCCAATGGTGGCAAATGTTTACCGACATGAAAAATATTATACGTTAAAATAAAATAAATTATTTTTGTCGGACAAAAAAAGGGCGCGATCGTAGAGTCCGACACCCACAAGATTGTAGTTTCTAGCGCGGTAGTTTTGTTATTACAAAACTTTTAATTTTCAAGTGAAATTACTTATACTAAATTTAGAATCAAGATGCAGTAGAAATAAACAAACCAAGACACGTTAAATGCTACTAAATATGAGTACTCCCGAATCATAATTTACAATGTATAAACTTTGGAAATCATGATTTGGCATTTACAATGTATATACTGTTATGATCTGCTTTCTATTACTTTGATATTAATTATTATTTATTTGATTAATTATTTAATTGTCGCAAATCATACATAACAATTAATAAAAATTCTCAGGGTGCCCTTTTGCCATAAAAAAAAATTAAATTATCTTAGGTTATACTTATCCTTTCTCGTGGCTTCAGTATCTCTTAGTTGATCCTTATCGGGATAAAAATAGGAAAAGGAAATAAATAGAAATACCCTAAATAAACACATACAAATACCTTTATTATCAAAAGCAATGCTCTGTAAATTTATCAATTAAATTCTGTGGGCATAATTGTACATGAAACCTTTATCATATAAATTAATCTAATTCAAAAAAATATTTATCGCTTTGTTCTTGATACCATTAATAAAACAAGCTAAACAAACAAATTTGGTATTCGCAAAATTACTTATACTTCCTATTAAATTTTTGAAATGTTGGAATCTTAAATGCATATGCTTTTACGTAAAAAATTAACTTCTGATTATAAAGAAAATCTATCACATAGGTTATTGACTGACCTTTTTGATTCACACACAATGATGTCTCCTCTTGACCCAAACAGCTCCTCCTTGTTGATTATGTTAGGTTACCAATCAAAGCCCTCTCCGTTCTCAGCAAACAATCCAGCAGGATACCAGCCACTATTGCTCCAAAACACAAGCCAGGCCTCTTTTTGCCAGTACTCGTTCAATTACTCCAAAACTCTCTCCTCCCTTTCTCTCAACAATAATCTCCTGAGACCCAAGTATCTTTTTTACTTGGTGTCACAAATAATTTTAATAACGATAATTCTTGTAACTTACTCTCCTGGACTTTACAGAATCAAAGAGGTATTTCTTCTCGATTTGATTTGTCTCTCGTTCCACTTTTCAGCTACTCTCACTATCAAAACCACCACTAGTACTTGCTTCTGAACTACTCACGAAAACTTTTGACTGCTCTTTTCGGATGCCGGTAACACAATGATCTTTCTTTTCCAAAACTGTCTCAATATTCAAACCTCTCTTTCCCCAGGCAATCAGAAACATTTCTCTCTCCACCTTACTCTTTTTCATTCGAAAAAACCCAGTCATTCTTTCAAACAATATTTCTACTCAACTTAATCACTATTCGGAAATTATCTAAATATTCTTGTCCTTACACAAACAGATTTAAAATTCCAAATCTTTCTACCATTAATTTTTCTAAAAACTAAAATTACAGTTACCTGTGGTTTTACCATTCCCGTAATAACAAAACAATATTTTTAAAATTATAATCCTAAATAAATGTTCCTTTCACTTATTTACAAATGTCTTTAATTCTTCATGGAAAAACTCATTAAGGAGAAACCACCTTGCGTGAAAGCTAACTTCTAATAAATATTTACAAATAAATATACAGGATGCATCAAATTTATGTGCCCGCGTTATATTAAAAAAATAAAATTTTTATTCTATCTTTGATTGATAAATTGATACACAATAATACATTATAAATTATGATTCGGGAGTGCTCCTAGTAGCATTGAACGTGTCTTGGTTTGTTTATTTCTACTGCATCTTGATTGTGAATTTAGTATATATTTAATTAATAAAGATTATCGATCTCTTTTCCGACAAATTTACAGCCGCGTTTCGTTAGTCCGACAACGTAAATATGTTAGTGACGCGTGACGCGGAAACGCGTCCAACCTGCACTCTGAAATTTTTCAGAAAGTGGTAGACTCGCTTAAACGAACCAGTTAAATCTTCAAAATATTGAGCTACGTTTAGTCTGTCAGACAGACTAAACGTAGCTCAATGAAGACCTAATAACAAAAAATATTTTAACGTAAAGTAGTAGAGCATCATGTTGTTGGAAGGAATCCATTGGCATCCACTTTAAGCCAAACTATTTTATACTTTTTACTATGTAGTTGGAACATAGAACTTAACCAGTGTTTGGCATTGTGGCTATTTAGCAAGGACAGGGAGTTCACTGATGATGGACTGATAATGATAAGTCCGAAAACGTTTTGAACGTCATTCTTTTGGATTTTTAAAAATTTTAAATTTTTTTAAAAATATAACAACTACACCAGGGAGTGTTTTACTTCACGTTAAATTTTATTTAACTAGATGGTATACAGCCAACCTTCGGGTATTATCCCGTTTTATTTAATAATTTATTTTTTTCAGCGGGCCGCAAAAAACTGTCTAAAGGGCCGCATGCGGCCCGTGGGCCGCACTTTGCCCACCCCTGTTATATACCTTTGGTTGAAATCTGACGTCTCGTTCAAAAGTTATCGTGCTATTAGTCACATATGTATAGTCGCCATTTGTGAATGCCCGCCATTTTTGTAAAAGGCAAAATCTGAGATGGCCTCATATCTAAATTTGAACCTTTATATAAGTAGTATATGTGGTCCAAATTATATACTTCTATCAGTGGCGTGCGGTGACTTTTTCGAAAGGGGAAGCGATTCAATAAGGATATAAAAATATTTTCTTGGGTCGAGGGTCGAGCAACTTTCCACCTGATAACACTCTGATGCGCAGGGGCTCTCTATCAGCAAAGTACTTAATTATGTGATACGTCCTGCGTACAAGGACTCACACACTAAATCCGTGACGCATGAATGCGTGAGGCACTCTATTCCCGCTATTTCTAGTGACTAGTGACCTATCATTGATCTGTATTGCTAGCTCGGGCCTTGGTCGAGTCCTCGCGCCGGGCTTGGTTTTCTAAAGAAGAATCATATTTAAAAAAAATATACTCCGAGGCATTTTCCACAACACACAACTTTCACTAAAATGACACTTATTTATACTCGAGGTCTATTCTCCTATCAACTTCTGATAATTGTTGAATGCAGTCTTTTTTAATGGATAATAGGGCTAACTTTCAAAGTCTGTCTTCGCTTGTTGAATTTCTTTTAAACTCTTAATTTGAAACTTTTAATGCATCTTAATACTGCAAAACTTCGTTCAACTGATGCACTTGTGGCTGGGATAGTTAGTAGTACTAATTTACACAACTTGACCACTTCACAAAACGACTTGTTTAAACCAGCAGTTATAAAGAAATCCCAGATTTCTGGGTATTTCTTCATCATCATTCTATCATTCATGTCAGTTGTTTCATAAATGATACTTAACTGAGAATGCAAAGCTGGGATATCAAAAAAATTTTATTATTTAATCGTAATGACATAAATTCCTCTGTGGGAAATTTTGATAAATTATAATTAGAAATATTAAGATTATATATAATTCTACAAATTTTAAATCGTTAAAATTTTGAAAGCTAGAATTCATTTGTTGTATAATATTATCAAAAGGTCTCTTTGTTTCCTCTGTTTTCTCTGTCTCTCTGTCTCCGAAATTATCAATGTTCATTATTTTTCTTTCTACGCCACTGGCGGAATTGCTATTTTAGTGCAATTTTTCGATTCTCCAATACTTTTTATGTAAATAACATACTCTTCATTCGTAACGATAAATCGATTAGTTTCCGAGACATTTAAAGCTAAAAACGAAGGAGCATAATACATTAATCAAAATAAGTGTGCCTTTTTATTTTTAACTTCAAATATCTTGATTTTATCGTTACGAATGAAGAGTATATTATTTGCATATGAAGTATTGGAAAATCTAAAAATTATGCTAAATAGCAGTTTCATCAGTGGCGTAGAATTTTAGAAGGGTCAACCGTTCACTTACCCCTATCGTACGCCTCTGGTATTAACCACAAACGATTATTTAACATAAATTAGTAGGGTGTATAGTACCTACACTTTTTGCCAAGTACCATAAGGATATGTCAAATAGTTTTTACTACCGGGCACACATAGTTCTCAAAGTTTTAAATAAAGAATAAATTATTTAAAAAAAAGAATACTTTAAAATAATTTGACATATCCGTGCGATGCTTGGAAGAAAGTGTAGGCACTGTACACCCTACTAAATTATGTTAAATAATCGTTTCTGGCTACTACCAGAGGCGTACAACGGCAGGGGAAGTGAATGGTTGACCCTTCCCAAATTCTACGCCACTGATGAAACTGCTACTTTAGCATAATTTTTAGATTCTCCAATACTTTCTATGCAAATAATATACTCTTCATTCGTAACGATAAAGTCATTAGTTTTCGAGATATTTGAAGTTAAAAATGAAAAGGCACACTTATTTTGTTTAATGTATTATGCTCCTTAGGTTTAGCTTCAAATATCTCGAAAGCTAATGGCTTCATCGTTACGAATGAGGAGTATGTTTTTTACATAGAAAGTGTTGGAGAATCAAAAAATTGCACTAAAATAGTAATTCCCTCAGTGGCCTAGAATTTGGGAAGAGTCAACCATTCACGTTCCCCCGTCGTACACCTCTGGAAGTAGCCAGAAACGTTTTTTAACATAATTTGGTAGGGTGTACAGTACCAGCACCACTTATCAAATTTCGTGTTGTTGTCCCATGCCTGTCAGGAAAAATTCAAAAATAAATCAAATAAAAGTTTAAATTTGACACCCTGTATTCCGGTTATTATCAACTTTTGTAATAAGGTAAGTTAGCTTAAATCGACCTATTTTAACCTCAAGAATCTAAGGTTAAACTATGGCCCATTCTTTACCACCCCGTATATCTGTTAGACTTCGGCATTGGTTCTCATTTTATTGAGTATTAGGTATTTTTTTTAATATTGCATAGGTACTTCTATTCAGATCAGAAATCCAACCATATGGTAGGGGAGCCCAAGCGGGGATTTTTGCAGTTACTCGAGCGCGTCAGATTATCATATGGGGAGAAACCTGGTGCCCTGCAGATGTACCTCTACCATATACAGCGTGTCTACTTAAGTTGGAAACATATGGGAAACTTTTTTGTTATTCATTTTACGAAAAAAAGTTATTCTGTATAAAAAGTTCTGCATGCTCTAAAACCTAAGATTCAATCATCAGATATCAAATTTTGTCAATATTATACGAGGTATGTCAAAAAATATGAACTTCGTTCAAGAGTAAAGTACCTTTATTTCTCTCAATATCGAAAATTCTTATTATGAAAGGTTGTTTGGAATTAAAAACTAAGATCAAATATGTAATTACATGCTTCTAATTGGAAAAAAATATTTTCCAAATTTTTCTCAAATTTATTGATACTAACTTCGTTTTTATTTATTACACATACGATAACTCTTTTATTATTACTTTTACGAAAAAAGCTATTCTTTATAAAAAGCTCTGTATGTCCTAAGACGGAAGATGCAACCATCAGATATCACATTTTATTAATTTTATACGAGGTATGTAAAAAAATATAAATTTCACTTAAGAGTAAAGCACCTTTATTTTTCACAATATTGAAAACGGTTATTAAAAAAGCTGTTTAGAATTAAAAACTATGTTTCAATATGCAATTACATCCTTCTAATTGAAATATTGTGAAATATAAAGGTACTATAATCTTCAGCGAATTTCATATTTTTTGACACACCTCGTATAAAATTAATAAAAGTTGATATATCATGGTTGTGTCTTAGATTTTAGACCATGCAAAGCTTTTTATGAAGAATAACTTTTTTTCGTAAAATGAATAATAAACGAGTTATCATATTTGTAATAATTAAAAACGATGTTGGGTAGGTATCCATAAATTTGAGAAAAAATTTTTAATTTTTTTTTTTTTAATTAAAAGCATGTAATTGCATATTTGATCTTAGTTTTTAATTCCAAACAACTTTTTATCATAAGAATTTTCGATATTGAGAGAAATAAAGGTACTTTACCCTTGACCGAAATTCATATTTTTTTACATAGCTCGTATAATATTGCGAAAATTTGATATCTGATGATTGAATCTTAAGTTTTGGGGCATGCAGAACTTTTTATAAAGAATAACTTTTTTTCGTAAAATTAATAATAAAAAAGTTTCCCATATGTTTCCAACTTAAGTAGACACGCTGTATATGTATTAACTCTTAACACAGGGCAGTTCGTTAAGGGGGCCCGAAAAAAAATAATCTATCCTTAAAAATACTCGAAATTGTCAGATTACGTAAGATAAGGTAAGTTAAGGACATGCAAAACACTGTATATTTCAAAAATCTGACGATTTGAGCGGGGCGTGGCGTAAGAAAATGGGCGAGTTAGAAAATTTCACAAAAAAGCGAATAATTCGCGAAATGAACGTTAGATCGAAAAACTAAAAAATATGTGTTCAATATTTTTCAAAAATCTATTGAATGATACCAAACATGACCCCCACGGAGAGAGGTGGGGGGTAAATTTAAAATTTTAAATACAAATCCCGCGATATTTCGCAAAATAAACATTAGATCGAAAAACTGCAAAATACACTTAATCAATATTTTTGAAAAATCTATCGAATGGTACCAAACACGACCCCCCACGGAGGTCGGGTGGGGGGTTACTTTAAAATCTTAAATAGGAGCCCCAAATTTTTATTTCAGATTTGGATTCTTTACGTAAAAATAAGCAACTTTTATTCGAAACATTTTTTCAAATTATGGATAGATGGCGCTATAATCGGAAAAAAGGTTGTTGGAAATGGAAAATTAAATTAAAAATGGAAGGTCCCCACTAAAATGGAAAACTTTACTTAACTTTTTTTGGTTTTAGGACCAACGCTTCACAACCCAATAGGTTCCCAAAGCGCTCGAGTGACTGCACATTTAGCATATTTCGCTCCCCTACTAATAAGTATAAAGATTTTCATGGCTTTAGTACTATTGTATGGCCTTCGAGGCTATAGTACTATTGTAACAGCATAACTATTGTTGGATGTTGACTATACAAAAAATAATTGTCTTGCCGGAAATATACTGAAAAGTTTGATGACATGAAACACGTATCTTTTATAAACAAGTATGTTTTATAAAGCATTATGCTTAACTTACAGTAACCTATGTCTACTTCAATTATGTAAAGTACTCATTAAAGCTAAATTAGCTGATCTCATCCCAGATCAACGAACTTATTGAATAACAAGCAATCTTCTACCGGTGGGTGAGGTGGGAACCCTTTTTTTGTTTGTTTTCTTTTAAAACATGTATATTTATTATGAAATATTTAAGGAAGTTGAATAATTAATATAGGTACTGCATTATTATTCCAACCTTGACAAATAATATAACAACTGTTATAGTACATTTTTTATATTTGTTGTTATATGTAGTAGATATGTATAAAAAAATATTGAAATATTGTGGGCAAAACATTTGTATAATATCTCATCCAAAAAAAGTGATGAAATAAAGGAAAAAATGTTTATGTTATTATTGCTCTGAAACTATTTTTTTGTGACATCTTAATGCGATTTATTGAGGTATATGGTATATGCCCCTACAGCAGATAAGGATGACAATATAATTGAGGACTTTTATACACAATTACAAGCGGTCCTCAAAAGTATACAGAAAAAGGAACCCATAATAATAATGGGTGATTTCAACGCCAAGGTGGGTGAGGGTAGAGTGGAAGACTGTGTTGGAGACTATGGGTTAGGAGATCGTAATGAACGTGGTGACAGAATGGTTCAATTTTGTCAAAATGAAAAATTTGTAATTACAAACACAATGTTTAAACTCCCGAAGCGTAGACTTTACACATGGAAATTCCCTGCTGATGGTAACGGGAGGATGATTAGAAATCAAATAGATTACATTCTGGTTGACCACAGATTTATAAATTCTATACTATCAACAAAGACCTACCCAGGTGCGGACTTCTACTCTGACCACAATCCGGTTGTATCTGTGTTAAACATAAAATTGAAGAAACTAAAAAAGAAAAAAACGACTCGGATAGATTTCAATAGACTAAAAGATACAAGAACAAGAGAAGACATAAAAGAAAAAATTAATAAAAACTTGAAAGAAATTAATAGCGTGAACTCCGGAGAAGTTGAAAATAATTGGAAACAGATAAAGGCAGCACTAACAACAGCTGTTAAAGAGACGTTGACTCCTAAACGAACTGAGAGAACTAAAAGAAAGGCATGGATGACAGAAGAAATTCTTAATTTAATGAATGAAAGACGTGCCTATAAGAACAAAAACAAACAACAATATGATGCAATAAATCGAACCTTAAAGAGAATGATTAAAGAGGAAAAAGGAAAATGACTTTCAGAACAATGCAAGAATATTGAGAAATGTGACAGAAGGTACGATAGTTTCGGCATGCATAAGAAGATCAGAGAAATGACTGGTACAAAGAAGAAGCCTCATAGTGGAATGGTGAATGATTCAGAAGGCAAGATTATAATAGATTTCAAACAAAAACTCACAAGATGGAAAGCATACGTAAAAGAACTTTTTGACGACGAAAGATAATTAATAACAGTGAAACGGGAAGAAATGAAGGGTTTAAGGATACTTAAACAAGAACTGGAATATGCTTTAAAGAACACCAAGGATGGTAAGACACCAGGGCCTGATGAAATACCGGTTGAAGTATTAAAACTTATTGATGAAGAAGTAATGAACATGATACTCGAGTTATTTAACAACATATAATATGATACTGGAATAATACCACAAGACTGGTTAAGGTCCACATTCATTTTAATACCTAAAAAATCGAATGTAAAAGAGTGCTCGGATTACAGAACGATTGTCTTGATGAGTCATATGCTTAAAGTTTTTCTAAAAATCATTTATAATAGAATTTTCCGCAAACTTGAAGAAGATATAAGTGAAACACAAATGGGCTTTAGAAGCGGCCTTGGTACGAGGGAAGCGCTCTTTGGTGTGGGCGTACTATTTCAGCGGTGTTTGGATATCAATCAGGATGTATACGACTGCTTTATAGACGTTGAGAAGGCCTTCGATAGAGTCCGACACGACCGACTGAGACAACTTCTAATCGAAAATAACATTGATGAAAAAGATATTAGAATAATAACTTATTTGTATTGGAATCAAACAGCACAAGTCAAGGTCGATGATGAAATGACTGAGGAGATCAAAATATGTAGAGGAGTAAGACAGGGGTGTATTCTGTCTCCTCTTTTGTTTAATTTTTATAGCGAAGTCATATTTAAATAAGCTCTGTCGGAGGTTAGTTGTGGTGTAATGATCAACGGAAATACAATCAATAATGTGAGATACGCTGACAACACAGTAATATTAGCAGACAATCTTGCAGATCTGCAACGACTGATGGCACGCATTAACCACTACTGCAACAGCTACGGACTTACATTATACCTCAGAAAAACTAAATGGATGGTAGTAACAAAAGATCCACACGCCAGGAATGATTTGGTTGTCAATAATACCGCTACAGAAAGGGTATCCTCCTATAAATACCTTGGAGCTTGCCTGGATCATACAGGCGATCAAACAAAAGAAATAAGAGCAAGAATAGAAATAGCTAGATCAGCATTTAACAAGATGAAAATATTTCTCTGTAGTCGTGACGTAAATCTTTATCTGAGAGTGCGTATGCTGCGGTGTTATATCTTCTCCTCCACTTTATTATATGGAGTTGAGTCATAAACCATGAAGATGGGCAGCATTAAAAACATTGAAGCTTTTGAGATGTGGTGTTACCGTAGAATGCTACGTGTATCTTGGGTGGACCACGTGACGAATGCCGAAATTTTACGTCGGATCGGAAAAGGATGTGAAGTTGTACTTACTGTTAAAAGAAGAAAGCTTGAATATTTTGGCCATGTTATGAGAGGTGACAAATACTCGCTGCTGAGACCGATCATCCAGCGTAAAATCAGGGCTAAGAGAAGTATCGGTAGGCGCAGAATATCTTGGTTAAGAAATCTGAGGGAATGGTTCGCAGAATGGTAGCTGTGATGATTTCCAACCTCCGATAGGAGACGAACTTTAAGAAGAAGAAGAATGCCAAATGTGGGAATAAGCCACAATTTTACTTTAGTAGTAGCATTATTAGGCAAGCAGGTACATTATTTGATTTTTCAGTTTCTGAATTGGAAATAGAAACGTATTCTTCTTCTTAAGGTGCCGTTAATTTCTGCGTAGGCGTCCACCGTACATTGTCTTCTCAGGTGAGATATTAGATAGGTACTCAGGATTAAATAATTCTGTTTTTACCAGCATTGCGAAGTATTCCATAGCTGTGTATTTCTGTACATTCCTTCAAGTATCAGTTGTTGAAAAGTGTATCGTTTTCGAAGAAGTGCTGCATAGAATAGGCAGGGAAAGAGAACTTTTCAACAAAGTGAAAGTTAGAAAAACGTCATACCTAAGCCACATACAGAGAAATAATAAGGACCAATATGCTCAAGTTATAGTGAAAAGAAAGATCGAGGGCAAGAGTGCAGTAGGTGGGAAATGACTATCGTGTCTCAGAAACATCCGACAATGGACAGGACTAAAAGGCCTAGCCGGGTAAGATGATGAAAATTGCCGCCAACTCGATTCAAATTCTATATAGGTCACCGTAGAGCACATATTACAGAGAAACTCACTTTCTAAAATTTTTAGGCCCCTAGGTGGTCACATGACCCACCTAGAAGTTTTTATGTTTTTATTTTTTATTTCAGCCGCATCGAGAGCTAGCGAGCTAACTTTAAATAAAAAAGTTGCAAGTTTCAGAAAGTTCTGTCCGATTTTTTTTTTTTTTAATTTTTGGCGGAAAATTTAAATTTTAGGACGATCTTAAAATTTTAAATGAGTATAAAAAAATAACTAAAACATTCGTTTTCACGAAAAAAATTTATAGCGTGAATCTTTTACACTGAATTTTTTCAGATTTTTAAAATAATTGGTGAAACGTACTTTTAAAAATAAAAAACCGCATTTTTTCGCTTCTTTTTTTCGCTTTTGATACACTTTTATACGGGGTGTTTAAAAAAGGTAACACCGTTACTAGGGTAGATAAAAAACTGAAAAACAATTGGGGTTTGCTTAATAAAAATTGTTTGTAATTCCATCACTTTCAAGATACAGGGCGTTGAAGAAAACAAAATTTTACACATTTTTTACGATTTTGCCGAAACTACTGGCAGAATTTTAATACAATTTGGCAGGTTTTAAGAGGTAGTTATTGTGCATTTTTTGATATAAAATTAAGAATTTTATATTTATCATTGGCGCGCATACGGGTAATGGTCTGAAATTTTTAAAGAAAGAAAGATAGTACGCCACTGACATATTTCAAATTAACAATCATTTTTGAATTCCTCGTTTCATTTGTGACAAAAAATCTATCTTCCCATTTTTTCATACGACGCGCCATTTTTAGGCAAGGAATAAAATATCTTAATCCTTACAAAGTATTCGAACTGTTTTTCATACGACGCGCCATTTTTATGCACGAAATAAAATATCTTAATCCTTACAAAGTATTCGTACTGTTAAGTTTCTATACAATCTACATTATTATAATCGTAGCTCGTACTTACATCCATAAAAACTTAATTCCAATACTTTGGAAGTGTTATAGAATAGAATAGAATAGAATAGAAATATGCTTTATTGTCACTGAAAATACAAATTTTATGGACAAAGCTTAATTAAAGTCAGAAAAAATAAATAAATAATATCTAACAATAACAATAACAAATACAGTTTTCTGAAATTTGATAAATCGTCAATATAAAAAAATATACATAAATACAAAATATAAGTTAATAAAGTAAAGAAAAAAAAACAAAATCGATATATTGCAACAATTTATAGAAATTGCAAAGTGAATATACAACAAAGTAAATTATTTATAGACATAGGAACTAATAAGTTTAAGCTGCTGCATGTGACACCCAAATATAGATAAGTTTGGTTACTTGTACATTACTGTAATTTCTTAGTTAGTCATTAACAAACTCTTCTACTGAATAATATGGTCTTTTAGATAGATGAGCTTTTGTCATTTTACGGAACTTGGGGAAAGATTTTGCAGATTTGAGTTGTAAAGGAAGATGGTTGTATAGTTTTTTTGCGGAATATAATATAGATTTCTTTACTAACTCAGAGGACGGGATCGGTAAAGAGACATCAAAATTTGAATTTCTGGTGGAGTAGTCATGACGAGGCCTTGCTGGAAAGACATGCATGTGTTTACGAATTAAGCAAACAGTTTCTAAATTATATAAAGATGTAAGGGTTAAAATGCCGTGATCTTTGAAGTAACTTCTGCAATGTGTTGTTCTTCTGAGGCCAAACAGATACCTTATTGCTCTTTTTTGTAATTTAAAAATAACATCTAATTGGGTAGCTGTACTAGAACCCCAAAAAGGAAGACCATATCGAAGATGAGACTCGAACAAAGAAAAATATGTTAGTTTAGAAGATGCTAAATTGAGTTCTTTCGAAACAGATCTTATAGCATAGCAGGCTGAGGCGAGTTTCTTATTACTTAACACATCGATATGAAGGGACAATTTGAGGTTGCTGTCCAAAAAAATACCAAGAAATTTTACAGAATCAACGGTAGTGATCTGGCTGTTATTAACAAGCAGGGGTTGAAGAGCACTTTTATAGGATAATGCTACTGTCTTATCCACGTTAAAAGAGAGTAAATTAGAGTCAGACCAGATTTTTATCGTAAGCAAATTTTCTTTTCCATCGATTTTTAAGTTAGTGATGTCATTTATAAAGATAAGGAACAGTAGAAGACCCAATACTGACCCTTGTGGTACTCCACATACAATGTTTTTGAGACTAGAGTCAGTATCATTTGCTCTAACTAGTTGTTTCCTATTATTCAAGTAAGATTGGAACCAATTCAAAGAAATACCTCGAATCCCATAGAAATTTAGTTTTTTAATCAAAATGTCGTGATTTACACAATCAAAAGCTTTGGCATAGTCACAGAAAACAGTGGCAGTATAAATATTTTTGTTTAGTGCTTGGTAAACCTCATGAAACACAGAAAACAAAGCATCAGTGGTACATTTATTAGTTAAAAAGCCGAACTGATTTTGGGATAAGATGTTGTTATCAATGAGAAAGGACATAAGACGGGTTTTTATGAGTCTCTCAATAATTTTTGAAAGTACCGGTAGTAAGGCAATAGGTCTATAGTTGCAAGCATTAGATTTTTCACCACCCTTATGAAGGAGAATAATAATGGCTATCTTTAGGCACTCTGGGAATTTGCCTCTTTCAAAGGAATCATTAATTAGTGAGACGAGGTTTTCCAACACATTTTCTGTGAGATTTGAGAAGATTTTTATGGATAGTCCATCAGTACTACAGGATGATTTGCTTTTGATACTATTGATAGCTTGGATCAGTTCAGATATATCGATTGGTCTTAAAAAGAATGAATTCGAGAACACTCCTGAATTGGGGAGATAGGAAATGGGATCTTTTTGTGGCAAAATAGTAGAAGTTATATTTTTACTCACATTAACGAAATATTCGTTTAGATTTTCCGGGTTTGGAAGGGCAAATGTTTGAACTGCGTGAGTTCTATTTCGAAGATCGTTTATTATGGACCAAGTTTCTTTTGCAACACTTTTAGAGCTTTCCATACGATTTTGATCGTAGGCTTTTTTAGTTGATTTGATGAGTTTTAGATAGGTTACCCTGTACTTGGTGATATATTGAGTGACAGAGACGTTGGTAGCAAATTTCTTGATATACAATAGTGAGCGCATATTTTTGGCTGATATGCGAATACCTTTTGTAGCCCAGGGTTTGTGATGTTTTGGCTTAATTGAAATTAAAGGAAATGCCTTATTGAAGATAGAGACAAGCTTTTCTATAAAATCGTTGAAATTATGTTAAGATATTTGTTTTTTCATGAAAACGGCACGTCCTATGAAAAAAAGGGAAGATAGATTTTTTGTCACACATGCAACGAAGAATTCAAAAATGATTTTTATTTTAAAATATGTCAGTGGCGTACTATCTTTTTTTCTTTAAAAAGTTCAGACCATTGATATGGTATGCGCGCCAATGCGCGCCAATGATCAATTGGCGCGTATGCGCGCCAATGATGAATATAGAATTCTTAATTGTATGTCAAAAAAATGCAAAATAACTACCTCTTAAAACCTGCCAAATTTTATTACAATGTTTCCAGTACTTTCGGCAACATCGTAAAAAATGTGTAAAATTTTGTTTTCTGCTCCTCCACCAATTTTAGATGAAATCATTTCATCTAAAATTGGTGGAGGAGGTAATCAAACCACTGGGCGCCGTAAATTGTCGCGCCGTAAAAAATCGCCCGTGTGGCCAAAGCGTAAATCATGACTCGGGAGTGCTCCTGGTAACATTCAACGTGTCTTGATTTATTTATTTTAAAACGTTTTTATATACTTGGCTTGGTTGGTGTCACGGACTCCGCAAATTTTGTAATCCATTTTAAAAATAGTTCTAGGCTACCTAGACACCTGAAATTTACAGGATAGCTTTGAGCTAGCTAACAATGCAATATTTAACTGCTATTATACAGGGTGATTGATTAGTAGGGTAAAGTGGTAGTAAAAAACATAGTGGTATATCAAACTTACGTTTTTTTAAACGGAACACCCTATATTTTATTTTATATTCAAAATCTTCCGAACTTCTCCATTACAAAAATATAAAAGTTTGGTATGTTATACAGGGTATTTACAAAGTTATAACAAATTTTATATGAAGATCGTAACAAGTTCAACTCTCTGTATAAATAAAAATAAGCACAACGGCAATGATTTATTGAAGCCTTATTTTTTTACTTATTGTCAAAATTTTCATAAACGATTGATATTCCTGATTTTCTTTATATTGAGTACAGGGTGAGTCAAAACGCAAGTAAATTATTTTCTCAGTAATTTTAAATGAAACACCCTGTATTTTATATCACTATCGAAAAGTACTATTACCGTACTTTAATTTATGTATAACATTCCCTATGTCTAAATTTATTAGTTTTTGAGATATTTTCATTTTTCAGAGCAAATTATTAATTACGGGTCTAAATCTTTCCAAATTTTAGGTAAGCCATGACTGAGTTGTCTAAAATTGACAATTTACGCTTACTGATTATTATCAATCTGTAATCAAAGTTGGCTACAATTTTTGTTATTAACATTTATTGCTATCTATTACTATAACGGATCTACGGAGCTTTTCCCCACTAATCAATCACCCTGAATGGATAAATCGATTTTTTTTTATTTCAAACTATTTTAAAAATGTGGCTAATGCAATGATATTTTAAAGTACGTTAATAAATCAATATCTACAAATTGATGGTGGGTTAGTGGCATTAGACTGCAGACCGAGAGTTCCCTAGTTCGAACATGGCTGTTGCCTGTCTTTCTTTAATTTTTTTAATAAATAACTAAAAGTTGATATTCTTACTTAAAATTCGTATTTTATAAGTTAATTATTATATATAAATATT
Source organism: Diabrotica virgifera virgifera (assembly GCF_917563875.1). Classification (NCBI taxonomy): domain Eukaryota; kingdom Metazoa; phylum Arthropoda; class Insecta; order Coleoptera; family Chrysomelidae; genus Diabrotica; species Diabrotica virgifera. The sequence goes on from NC_065451.1 coordinate 37,823,615, forward strand.
ATGTATACCATTTTAAACAACCGTGGTATTATAAAAAGTATTTTTTTTTATACTAGTGTAATTTTTGGAATTATAATTTTAACAGTTAATACACCTACTAAAAATTCATATTTTATTCTTCCGAAACATGTTGTGTCCTATATAGAACAAAACCGTGTTATTATAAAAAGTACTTTTTTATTATAGTGTAATTTTTGGAATTTTAAGCATTTTATATCGTCAAATTATTTTATATTCTCTCCTATAAATAATAAAAACGTTTTATTATAAAAAAAATCTTTTTTATAAAAGTATAATTATTTAGTTCATCTTTATTGTGATTTTAGTAAATATAAATATATTTATAATGCAATGACTTAGGTTATAATGACATGTATAAAACTAACAAAATCGCATATTTGAAGTTATTAGTGTGAAAAGGTTCCAACTGATCTTCCCTATCTTTTGATCTGACAACAGCGCTGTCTAACAACGCAATTCTGACTCATTACAACGCCAAGGTTCCATCTGTGAACATAAATAATACAAAACTAGAATGACATGGTTTCAGGTGACACATGAAACCTTGTCCTCAACCAATAATTAAGATTTGCATGTATTCGTTTGACAATGCTCCAACTGCAACAGCTGTTCATGTTCACTGACTAGTATTGAGGTTATGTTTGTTTTGTTGTTTATAACAATGACGGAACTAAATGAGTTGGGGCGACTTATTACTGAGGTATTAAATGAGGATGAAGAATTAGAGGGCAGTAGATAGGCAAAGCGGTTTCTGGCGCAACCCCTAAATCGCAACCCTTAAATATTAATAAATGCCAAACGGCTTAACGTAGGATGACGTGTGACGTATCGTTGGAAAGGGGATGAAAAAGGGGGTTGAACTCAGTATGTGGCGTGCGCATCGGAATATGCCAAAAGGGCATTACGTCATATCTTCTTTTCTATTGGTCCGATTGTGACGTAAGAGGGCTCGTCGGAACGGGGAGGGGGTAACGAACACATAAAAAAGATGGCGGCAGTGCCAAAAGGGCATTACGTCATATCTTCGTTTCTATTGGTCCGATTTTGACGTAAGAGGGCTCGTCGGAACGGGGAGGGGGTAACGAACAAAAAAAACAAAGATGGCGGCAGTGCCAAAACGGCATTACAGCATATCTTCGTTGCTATTGGTCCGATTTTGACGTATGGGGTGTCAAATGAAAGCGGTGGCGACACAGAAGCCAACTGTCAATTCTTCTTCTTCTTTTCGTTTGTCAATTCTTCTTCTTCTTTTTTCGTCCGTTAAATCTTATGTCAACGATTGCGTGGAAAAGCCAACTGTCAATTCTTCTTCTGTCAACGTTCAATATTAACTGTCAGTTCTTCTTCTTTTCCGTATAGTGCCTAACAGAACGTGAGATTTGACGTATGACGTGACATTTATGTGTGACGTGGCAAAGCGCTGACATTCGACGCAGAACGTGACATTTGACGTAGATATGTGACATTGTTCAGTTTTCCGTCCGACATTTGACGCAGAACGTGGCATTTATGAGACATTGTGACACTGAGCATGTTCAGTACTGATATGAATCCCACCGAGTACATACATAGGGTTATGGAATTTCAAACTAAACTTAATCAGTTAAATAAAGATATTAAATCATATGAGGATATAAAACAAATTAAAAGACATTTCGATAGTTTGCATATTGAGGACAAAACGTGGAAGCCTGAAGAGTTGAATTTACAGCAGCAGCAGCAAGGTCTTTACGCTTTTAGAAAACTACCACAAGCTACATATCCATTGAGACGTATTCAGCCTACACCATGGGTGCCAGCAACAACACCAGCGAGTATGTGAAAAGTGAAATAGACAATGTCTTTGCAATGTCTTGTGTAATATTAGCATCTATATTTATCTTAATTTTAAAAATTATGTTTGAAATTGTAAAGAGAAAATTTGAATCTTCATGTAATATAAGACTTGATCAGTAAATAAGGTGTTTAAATAAAAAAGCAAAAATCTCTCTCTAAAAATATTTATTTATACATAGAAAAATTACAATGGTAATATTGTATAAGAAAACCAGTGACGTAGACGATCCACATTTCTTTCTGTACACGAAAATAGTCCAACGGCGTGACAGGGGTTTGTAGCAGGACCAACGTTTCCAGTAGCAAGAGGCGTGCCATCAAACTTGCAAACATCAATAATAAGGGGAAAAACTCCAAAAATGTGACATTTCTTGCTTAAAAATTCTGCTTTTTGTTCTCCTCGAACGTATATGTAATCGGCTGCATACAACAACTTGGTTTCTAGTATTTCATTTATTTTGGACAATTCTACTGCTCCATCAGAATATCGAATGCCAAGCAGTTTTTTCTCCACGTATGATGCTGTCTTCTTATCATCATTACTTAGCGCATTGAATGGTTTCGGAGGTAAAAAGATGTAATGACTTCGTTTAAAACCTATTTCGATGGTAAGTTCTTTGGGAACAAACCACCCGTCCACAGCGAATCCCTGAATATCTACGAATGCTACTCTCATGATGACTGCTCTTGTACTACTGACACTTTATGCGTCTAATTTAGACTTTTTACAATTTCGGTAAGTGGGTAGTACTCCATTACGCAGTCGTGAATTATAATGCAGTAGGCCTTGGTATTTTCGGGAAAACCATTATGTGCTTCAATATCTAGTTTTACGTCAACAGTGGATGCTTTCATGCTTTCTTCTTGTTTTGAACAGTCGATGACGAACAATGCACGATTCTTGAAAGCTGAGAAATCGAGTAGAGGTCGCTTTTGGTGGGAATGTACGTAGCTGGGATAAAATTCGGTATAGTTGAAATAGGCCTCGTTGTAGTCAGTTTTGCTGAAATCCAACTGCATTCTCTCGTTTGGCCAATATTCTCCATTTAAGGATAATCTAATACTTTGGATGCTAACATTGTCAAATAAGGTAGGATCAGCTGTAATCGTGTTACGTTTGCCTGTTTGAAAGAAAACAATGACATAACGTGGTCTTTCAACTGATGTGCTAGTTTTGACGGCCCAAACTTCACGCCTAGCACCTTTGGTAATGGTAGGCAATTCGTGCAATTCCCACTTTCTAAATGGAATAACTATAGGTTGATCTTGTTGAATGGACTTCATTAGTTCTAGTTTAATTTCGTCATTTGGAAATATGTGCTTCACTCTGAGTTCAATGTTGGTGATGTTAATCTTTGCTTTTGTAGTTTCATCAGTAATAATTAAACAATCGTTGTCGTTTCGAGCTCGAACTAGTCTTATTGTTTGACGACCACACGTAATCATTGGATAATCGTTGAAAATGTTAAAAATATGCTTAAGAGGTATCTGTATGTTGAATGAATTATCTGCATCGTGTAGAATGGGATCATTAGGGTAATTCCAACCCGCCATAACCATATAATGGGAATCTTCTTGATTGTAACACGTCATGGCACGTACAGCACTTACGATACCAGGATCCCGCACTGTTTCCATCTCCCGTGCGCTTTCGCTGTACGTACACGAATCGAAAAGAAAAGCACCCACATTGTTGGCTAGTTTGACTACGCCAGATCCTTCTTTATCGACGAGTGATCCTTTAATGCACAACAAGGTTTCGCTCATTGCAAAAAACGAGTCAACTTGATTAATGCTAAATTCTACAATATCATTACAGTTGAATGATTTGATGAATGGTGCATAAGTTCGGTATTCGGCCTTTCGAATCGACTCATCAAACATTGGCTTACGATAAATATCGAATATTGGAGGCATTACGCTGCTGTCGTTTGAACGAGCTCGTTTTCCATACATTGTTGTCATTTTTTAGTTTAAAACCAAGTGATTGTAAAAACAATTTTTTTGCGAACGTAAGAGGTTTCCGCTTCGACACAACTAATGGTGTTCTTTTAATACGATATTGTCGCTTGGACGGTTGCACAACTAATGGTGTTCTTTTAATACGATGTTGTCGCTTGGACGGCTGCACAACTAATGGTGTCCTTTGAGCAGTAGATGACCTTATTACTAGTCCCATTTCCCTCTTGATCTAAGTTCCAGCACCAATGTGCTCTCTTCTCCTCTAAAGTTTACAGGTCGTCCTTCTTGATCGAGAGCCAAGACAGTGATATTGGTAAGTTCACGCTGCGGCACAACGGGTAAATACAACAAATTGTGAGGAGTTTCGTCAATTGCGTACCCAGGATTTGATTGTATGACAAATTCGTAGATCGTATGAGCAGGTCTGTTACCGTCGAAGGCTCCAGTACTAATGTTACATTCAAAGCGTATGCTAGATACTTTAATAATCCTAACAGGTAGATTCGAAGTATGTATCCGTCCAGGATTGAGTATTGCCGGAGAAAATCCCAATACTGTACCAAGGCTATCAGGTTGCTTAAACGAAATCCTATATTTGCTAAATATTTGACACTGCAACGTGTTGTGGTTAGGTTTTAGACTAAATATCGATTCTGGTTTAAGCTCATTGTCAGCACCCAGTTTCTTTTGTATGTATTCTTCAATATCGGCAATTTCATAACATCCATCGGGAAAAGCAAAGTTTTGCCATTTGTTTTTGTCATTGCAGTAATAAAACTTGTTATTTTCAATGTTCGGTATACTGTTGTAGGAATGGAAGGCACGAAGAGCTATTTCGTAATCTTTTTTCGGATCCAACACGATTGGTGTGGGTGGTTGAAATGAAAATGTATAAGTGGTGCTAACTACTCTCAACAACTGCGACATGATGACTGATTCAAGTCGATAGATTAATAGGTTTATATATATAGTTGAATAAACACCAATTTTTTTTCACATATTTTTTATTTGTTCTAAAGCAAGTTTACATAAATGACAAGATGCTTGAGAATCGGGTGGTCCATCCCAGTGAGTCCTCCAATCTGGTCTGTTGTAATGTACGAAGCACGGAAGTAGTATCTGCAAGTTAAATTCTCCTCGATATTCCCCAGGTAATTTATGCCATATACTTAACAATTCTGAAGGTCTAACAGTCCGTATAATATACTCTAGCGGTATGTGTTTTAGTTCTTCTTCACTATATTCCGTAAAACATTTTTCGCGAAACATATGGGACATAAGCAATCTACTACTGTCCATTATATAAAAATTTTAAGCATAAATGCCCACAAACGATTTGATTGTAAGTTTGATACTGGTGATTATTGTAGAAAATTCTGGCACGTGCACCCAGATATTTCACAAGTTCTTTGGTCGGCTTCAAATTACCAAATGAATCGAAATATTCCACGTCGTTGTTTATCTTTCTATATGCTACCCAATGTGTTCCGTTATGCGCGGACACATCCAAGTTAACTATTGCACATTCTCGTTGTCGAGGACCGTCTCTAGGCAGAGCGTCATTCATGAAAACTCCTCGAAAATGTGGTATGTTAAGTATTTTCGCGTAATGTGCAATGTCCAAGTCGTACAGCGGACGATTGGGCAGCTTTATTGGAAGTTTTTTTTCAAATACAAGCCGAATCCGCCTCTGGGTTTCTTACGTAGGTACAGACCCGAACCGATATGTTCCATTGCCTTATTATGACGTATATCCTCCTCCAATTTCTTTTGGGCATTTTTTGCGTCGACCACAGTTTTTGCCACCCCCGCAGCACCTCCTGCTAAAGCCCCCAGTGCCGAAAGACCAGCAAAGAGAGGTATGAGGGGTAGGAAACCTCCAGATTTTAGTGGTAGTACGCGAGGAACATCAATTTCTTTTCGGCCGCCAAGTCTTTTGATTATGGATTTTGCAATTCGTACAGCAGTCAAAGCAGTATCGTGTAACGATGCTCCTCTCTTCATGGACTTTGCAATTTTTGAGACAACATCGCGATTGAAAGAGTAACGCCCCTTTCTTCCACGACGTAACTGACATCCCATTCCCAATTTTCTTTTCGTCTTCATTCCACCGGTTACAAGTAAGGCAGCAGTTTTTTCACCAAAGCTAGCGTCTTTCGACTTGAATCGCTCCCAGGCTCTATTTTCCAATTCTTTATCGGCCTTGTGACGTTCTTCGAGAGATGAATGCTGCGAGTAAGCGATATCGTGTTGTTTACAAGCTGCGTCTAATGGATTAATACCTGGATCTCCACGTGCAAGACGTTTTTGTAGTTTTGTTCCAGCTATAAAGAACGTATTTTTTTTTTTACTTATAAAACACAACAAAATTGTCGCAAAGTTACTTACGTCCACAGTACTGATAACCGCCAGGAATATGTAGCTCAAATGGCAGTTTATTAATTAAAGAGTTCACGAGACCTCCTCCTTCGACGACCAACATTGGACTGATGCCATGCAAGTGATGACATCTATAATATATTGCCGTACTTATGTACTACACTTGCCACACGATGAAGATCGTTCAACAAGAGCAGACGTTGCCAATTGATAATCTGGACATTGTCCAGAAAGTGACAGTCAGTAAACATGGTAAATTGCTACCAAACTCATTTAGAGCCATTATTTGCGGTCCAAGTGGGTGCGGAAAAACGAATGTCATGCTATCACTATTATTTAATCCGAATGGCGCCAAATTCAAAAATGTCTATGTTTATTCGAAATCCCTTTTTCAACCGAAATACCAACTACTGCAAGATGTAATAGCCCAAGTCAAAGGTGTTGGGTACTTTCCATTCAAAGACAATGAAGAAATTATCAGTCCAGATGAAGCACAACCAAACTCAATTTTTTTATTTGACGATGTTGCATGTGATGGCCAACAGAAGATTCGCGAGTATTATTCCATGTGCAGACATAAAAATATCGATGCCGCTTATTTATGTCAAACATATTCAAAAATACCGAAGCAGCTAATAAGAGACAATTGTAACATGATTGTATTATTCAAGCAGGACGAGATAAATTTGAAGCATATATTTGATGAACACGTATCGCCAGACATGTCGTTTGATGAATTTAAAAAAATGTGTTCAGAATGTTGGACGACAGACCGCTATGGTACTTTGGTCATTATGAAAGATTTTCCCCTTAACAATGGCCGATACCGCAAAGGATTTGATAAATATATAAAATTGTAAGTTGATGTATTGTTTAGTTGTCAACAAAATGTCTTATGATGCGGTCGCCATTGCCATGCGCAAGAAGAAAGTTGCCGAATTGGCTAGATCAATTCGCAAAAAATATTTGGCATTGAAATTAGGCAAGACAGAACAAGATGAGTCACTAAATAAACTTTTTAAACCAATCTCGAAACCACTCAAGAATATTGCGCAATCATCAAAAACGTTGCATCATGCTATCGATAACAAGTTTAGACAAGTTAAAAAAGAAGAAGAAGAGGTGAAAAAGGAACAAGTAGGACTAAAAAAAGAGCCAGATAGAGAGGAAAATCCTACACCACCATTATCATTTATAAGTGATGGAGATGTGTTTGAAAACAACGATAAAGAAGATGAAGAATACGAAGATAACATAGAAACAAACCAATCGCAAGATGAAGTATCCGAACAAGTATTTCAAGATTACCTAGACCAATATCATTCTCTAATTCAACCTTACGTGATAAATCACGGGATATCTTCAGATCAAATAGATAAGGTATACGGTCCAACCTATGATAGCAAAACGGCAAAATGGGCACTTGGTTCCACTGATATTAATTTCACTCGGGATGGTAGGACTGTAACGAAAGGAAAATATGTTAAAGGGACACGTGGACTATATGAGTTAATATTTTACAAAGACCCTGATCATTTTAAAGAAGAAGACGTTAAAGACTATATTTCATTGTTGGATATAACCGGCGCTCATAAAAGACGGGATGGTACACTAAAGGGAACCCACGGCTACAAGTGGAAGGAAATTATTAAACCTAATCTTCCATCATTAATACCTCAACGTCGTCATACAGAAACTAGTAGAGGAGATGTCGGTTCTGGATTACCTACGCATTTGACATACAATGATTTGCCTAGGGAATATATTTACTGGGACGACCCAAATGAATTGGTGGATCGTCTTCAACTCTTGGTGGCTTCGAAAGACGCCGGCAACACATCTCTCGACAACGAAATTGTAGCCATCATCAATGAACTAAAAGAAGCTAATATAATAGAGTAACTGGGAATGACAATATCATTTCCATTATGAGTGTCGACAAATTCGGTCATCATTCTCGTGGTGGTGGTGGTAGCGCTCAAAAGGTGACGCGAGTTACATTTCCACATACTTCTGACGGAAATATTAATGCCGAAAATGTGAAAATTTGCAATGTCAAGGATCCATCAGAAAATGGTGATGCTGCAACGAAAAAATACGTCGATGCACAAATAAATGAGTTGCGTAACATACAGTCACCATTAATTCAAACACATGGTGAGTTGTTGCAGCAAAAAACTGGGGAGATAGAAGGTTTAGCCATCGGACTAAATGAAGTAAGAGAAGAGCTTCATAAAACTACAGTTCCACTTCTCGAGCAGAAGTTGCAGAAAATAATGAAAAATGATTTGAATACACTAAAAAAGGACACGGAGAATAATGTAAATAAGTTGTTGCAGCAAAAAACTAATGATATAAAGAATTTAACCATGGAACTAAACGAAGTAAGAAAAGAGCTTCATAAAACCACAGTTCCACTTCTCGAGCAAAAGTTGCAAAAAATATTCAAAGATGATTTGAATACACTAAAAAAGGATACGGATAAGAATATAAAATCGGCTGCAGAAACCATTGCACATCATGCGATATACGATATGAAGATGGAAAAGAAGATAAAAGAAATGAACGCGGCATTACAGGATGTAGTAGACAACCTTCATTCGATGAATATAGATACCCGCCTAACAGCAATTGAAAGTCGTTTATAAAAATGTCTAAAGAAAAGGAACAGGTGGTGTATGAGTTGCATAAACCATCACGAAAAAACTATCCTCGTCGACGAACAATAATCAAAGGAATCGATGACTTGTGGCAGATGGATTTGGCTGAAATGCGTCCTTATGCGCACCAAAATAAAAATTACAAACTAATACTAGTTGTAATTGATTGTTTTTCAAAATTTGTTTGGACACGTCCTCTAAAGAACAAAACAGGTGAGGAAATTACTCGCGCATTTTCGGATATTCTCGCCCGTACTCAAAGAGTTCCGAAAAACCTACAATCTGATCAGGGAACCGAATTTTACAACAGAAAATTTCAAAATTTAATGAAAAAACACGAAATTAATCATTACAGCACATACACGGTTAAGAAGGCTGCCATTTGTGAAAGAGTTATTAGAACGTTGAAAGCAAAGTTGTACAAGTATTTTAGTTTACATGGATCATACAAATGGCTAGATGCACTACCTACAGTCACTGAGGAATACAACAATACAAAGCACAGTAAAACAGGATACAAGCCATCTCATGTCAACAAATCCAATGAAAAAGCCATTTTAAACAAAAATTATAGTCATTTAAAGATTGCCGGTCCACGGAGATTTAAAGTTGGCGACATTGTACGTATATCAAAGGCAAAACATTTCTTTGAAAAGGCCTACACGCCCAATTGGACTACAGAATTATTTAGAATTGTACAAGTTAAGATAACGAATCCTATAACGTATTTGCTCGAAGACATGCAAGGTACACCGATTAGCGGCGGGTTTTACGAAGAAGAATTACAGAAAACAAAAAATCCCGACATTTACTTGGTTGAAAAAGTACTTAGACGAAAAGGCAATAAAATGTATGTTAAATGGTTAGGATTGGATAGCAAACACAACAGCTGGATTACTAGTTCAGATGTAGTTTAAGGATCTATATTTCGATACGCCGCGTAGACATACATTTTTTAGAAAATGCTGACAATTACACGCAAAGAGTGGGGGATTGAAAAAGTATAAATTCTCTCAGCAACCATCCGTCACATTCAGTTTGAGTTTCTCCAACCGACTTGTGTATTCAGTTGCAACAGCAGTACTATGACTTCTCAAGATAGCGGATACGAAAGTGAAGAGACAATTATCTACGACGCTGAATTAGATCGAGTACTGGAAAAATATGAAGAAGCTGCCAAAGATGAACCATATTATTTATTGGAAACTACCTATCCAATAGGATGTTTTCACATAAAAATTGGCCTATCTCCAGCTCGACAGTTTTCTCCATCCATTATTCTGTACCAACATGGTAAATTTACAAGAATCAGTTTAAACACATTCGAGTGGACTACCCTAATTGAGATGTTTATACAAATTATGGAAGAATTTTTCATACCACCTTTGCCGACCTATGCCGATGAGTATGATCCAATCGAATTTGAGTGTGGTGATTTCTGCAAACTAAGACAATTGGTAATGGAAAATGTAAAGTTCCTGACTATCGAGAAACACGGAATCGAATATTATTTATGTGAAGATGATGTAAGCCAGATCCTGAGAGCAAACATTGATTTAGTGTCTCAACGAGTGTCGTTATTGGACAATTTACAGTTTTTTTCGTATTATAGAAATGTTGTATACTTTATTCAGCAAAATTGTCATAAGAGTAACAGTTTATATAGTCGACTTCACGCTTTAACTGCGTTTTGTGAAATTTCTCCAGATACTTTGTTAAGTCAAGCTTTGAATGAATATGTATGGTATTATAGCAATAAAGTTGTAAATGATTTGGATAGTTGTGAATAAATAATATTAATAAATATGTTGTCTTTTATTTTTACCTAATATAAATAAAACAAACAAAAATTAAGATTAAACAATTTTATTAATAAAAATTACATTATACAATGGATAATATTTTTTATATACAATTTACAAAAACTTTGCGATAAGTGATCTTTTCTTTTTTTTTTAAGTAACCATATACTGCGCAAAAAGAAGAAAATTATTTATGCATTGAGCATCTACATTGAAAGGACCAAGTTGTATCAAACAAGACGTGATCAAACGAATTTTGACACCAATTATCTGTTAAATCATACAAATATTTTATTTCATATTCATGATATTCATTCCAATTAAGAACCTGTTCATAACCATAACATTTATTTTTTGATTTAAGTACGTTTCGGAAAAGTTTGAAACAGCTAAAACAAAAGTTTAAAGCAATAGCATCTGCTACAAATGCAGAAAAACAAACACAATACATATTAAGTTCTTTCTCTTTATAATAATTTGACTCACAAAGATGATTTCTTTCTGCTTCGTTTTCACGTTTTGTTTGTTCAAAATCTATTTGATCACATATTTGTATTTTATGCAAATAATCAGTTTCATATAATTTTCGAAAGCGATAAATACTATAATTATTACAAATTTCTACAGTAAGGCTCCACGGCAGTGGTGACATCTCAACAAATTCAGTTATGTTCAAGATATTTTCACAAATAGTTTTTATAGATTGTGTGCGTAATGTTGTTACCATCTTTTCTTTTGCTGTATTTCTGCAACAACAACAACAAATAAATGTTTAGTGATGACACTGCCGTTTTATGTATTATAATGCCCCCACGGAAGCGTATTAAATGATTTTGGTATTAAGTACCGCTTGTCGTCATAAGGACTTAGAGCCGTTTTGGATTGTTCGATGCTAAATACTGAATGTTGATATGACCGAATACATCTTTGGCTTGCGTTTTGAATTTTGAATTCTTTAAGACATTTTTCATAGTCTTCGTACGTAATTTTATTTCGAACGACATTATATTTCACTCCTTTTGCCTTTTTGGTTATTCCCAAATTGCTTACGTCGCTTTCAATTCTCTCTTTGTTTAGTTGTTTTCGTTCCAGGCGTTGTCTTTCTTTTTCCCTCTCCACGTCTGTTATTTGCATTTTAAATGTGTACATTTTTGATCTTAGCCCAATAAAATGTGTAATTATTTTCCCATTTGCCTCATCCTTCATTAATCCAGGGATTTTTTTATTTAATCGTTCTATGTCATATGGGTTATTTTCGGCGTAGTCGGAGGTATCGAATTTGCTTGGATATGCTTTTAAAACCTCTCTATATGCATCTGAACATTGCAGTTCATAAATAAAGCTGTCTGTGTCCATGTACAGCAATGAACAGTTTTCTTCTCCCATCGTTGGAAGCATAAAGTTATAATGAAAATCGTACATACATAATTTGGATATATCAAGGATTGCTGCGCCTATATACAGGGGTTTATTAAAGCATACTTCTGATTTTTTCAGTTCGATAGCCACCAAATTCTCATGAAAGATCGTTCGACTATGAAATCGACTACTTGCAATCAAATTTTTAGCTCCGTACCTTCCATGCCATTTTTTACATAATTTTACGATACGATGACGTCTTATGTTCTCCATTGTCTTACCGAACACAGCATTATTCATTAATTTAAAGAGATTTTTTTCGAAGCTACTTGTGGCTGCTGTTCGTAAGTTGGTATTTAACTCAATATATGGTCGCAGCCACGCAGATTGTTTAAATTTCAACACTCTGTGTATCTTTGTTAAAATTAAACCGTTCTCTAATGCCTGTTTAAGATTTCTATAATGAATAATATATTTTGTTTTGTGATATAAGGTTGGTATTAACTTTGGCAATTTTGAACCGGGCGGAATGCGGTGTTCGGCAGCAAATGGAAAATCTTTGTGTTTATCATGCAATTCGCGTGGATACTCCAAGTCAACTTGGAAAAAATAGCCCTCTTTCGCATCATTTGGTATTGACATAATATCAATATGACCTTCGGGAAGATTAGTGGATTTTGATGCAACACCAAATTTGGTACCATCTTCAATCCATTTGAATCCTCCTATTGGTAAAGCCTCACTCATGGCCCAGCCATACAGATTATTCACGTCTAAATACATGATGTATTTAGAGGGTTGTGTGGGGTCATACGTCGACATGTATTTGTTGTTGGCCTCCGAATACCTGTTGCTGCAAACAGATATTCCGCCTCTTATGGCTTTTTCCATGAACAAAATCATATCCACATCTTTTAGCAATTCTAATTTACATTTTGTGTATCTCAGCATACAATCCCACGTGTATCCTGGCATGGTATAATACCAAGCAGGATCTAGTTTATACGTGTCTCGACATTTTTGTCGAAACTGCTCAAACACATCAGCCAGCAGCAGAATATCTGTTTTCAAATACAAATCGCTGTATTCACCCAAATTTTTACAATTAAATTTATTCCAAACATTCTGCGCATGAGCATACTTCTCTTCACTAATATATTCATTATTTAGCTTATTATAAAAATGCCTAATGTTGGGTAAAGAAGTTTCATCTAATTTTTCCACGCTATCGATATAATCGTAACAAAATACTCCTTTACAAGTTAACAAATTGAATGTATCATCATCTAAATTACTAAATTCTCGTTTTAAAATCTTCTTTTCCGATGTGTCTAAAATTGATGCTAATTCGTCGAGTGAAGCTCCCATAAATCTTAGTGAATCAATAAATCGTAATTTAATTTGATGTTCGTCAGAGTGTAATGTAAATGAAATATATTTTTCTTTATTAATTGGAAGTAGACTCAAGTGCCCATGTTTGCATAAATCAATAATCATAAAATGCGAATCGTAACCACTAAAATTGTGAAAAACCACGGGAACAACAAATAATTTTTTAAAGTTCAAATTACATGCTTGGTGTGCAAATCCACGTACCTCTCCGGTAAAATGGTTGTGATCTACTACAATTGTATCTGTAGCCAAAAAGCGTTTCTCACAAATATGACAAACAGTCGCTCCATTTGTATTAGTCTTTTCGGCTATAGGTATAATTGTTTTCAACTTGGAATTTACAAATTTGGAAATTTCAGCCATTTCTTTTGCAAACCACTCCATGCAATTTTCACCTCTATAGCTCTTAAAATAAGATAAACTGTCATCGTAAGCACATTTAAAATAATAACCTGCACTAAAAGGTACATGTTTCTGATATTTTGCTGTTTTACTCAATTTGACATTGGAATCCGTAAAATTATGTAATTGGCATTCAAAATCGGCATAAACTATAAACGGAGTTGTTTGTTTGTACGTAAAATTGCGAAAACCCACATGATCATATTTAGGAACAGTCATTTTGCATTTATTCATATCCGAACACATTTCTTCATGCTCTGCTAGTTTGATTTCACTGCTAAAGTGGTTTAAACAACGATCGCAAATATATTTTTTACTTTTGCTCTTATTCACTTGTGACTGTACTAATTTTCCCAAATCTTTAATCCAACAATAATGAAAACGTATTTCCGTCTGATCGTCATCTTCTGGAGGAGCATCGTAATCATTTAATTTTGGAAAATATTTATCTTGCACAAGAAGCAAATTAACATGCTTTTCCAACTTTGTTGGTGTCAGTCTGGCAGGTACTACTTCGTAAAATTGTTTGTCCTTAACTATATTTAATTCTAATACGAAAACATTGACTGATATGGCGTTTAGTTTTTCGAATTTTGAAATTTGATTTAATGGCATTGGGCTTTCTAATTTGTCCGTTTGAAAAATAGTAGAATAATGTGGATATTTGGATACTCTTTGAGCATCTTTGTTAGCAGGATACAAAGCACTAACTATTGACCAATAAAAGCATGCTTGATCAAAATTACGAACATTGATACAAGCCTTTTTATTACTAATCTCTTTTGGCAAGTCAATGAAGGACGAACCGTTTCCTATGTCCACTCTATTAATATTAACCTCTAATGAAATTACTTTAGACAGCGCGGCTCCTGAATCTTTTTCTGCAAATTCGGACAGCTTTGTATAAATTTTATCTTTAACATTTTCACGAAACCAAAGATGTAAATCGGTCGATGTATCTATAATAGCATTTTTCGTATTAAAATATTTTAAATCTACACTTTCACTATCACTTGATTTTTTAATGAACTCCCCGCAAAATGCAGTATTGACTTTAAGTATTCTATGTGTTTTCAAAATAATTTTAATTTTGTTGCTAAAAACAGTATAAGCATCCTCTAAAAATTGGCCAATGTCCTTATGAGTTAAATTTACTATTACACCGGTTTTAATTCGACTGGCAAAACACGACATAACATTTTCCCATTTAACTCTATTGCGTAATTTTGAACTAAACCCCATCCCAACATGTTTATTATTGAAATTTAAAATAATTTGTCTAAAATGCTTAAAATGACCTATGTTAGTTTGCAATTTTCTAACTGTTCCAATGGGTAGCTTATTGTTTTTAATAACTTTATTGCATCTCCAAATTTGACTATTTACACGTCTTGTCCACACTTTACGGTCCCTATCAGTGAATTTGTCAAACATTATTTTACGAAGCGTTTTAATAATGTGAAGCAAATCATCAGACTGTTTGATCACTTGTTTATGTTGCATGGCTACTCAAACACAAAAGATACAAGAAAGAACAAGATCACTTACCCTTTTTCCTTTATTCTAATAGCTAGTTGTCTATTATCTCAAATTTTGCTGATGGGCGGTGGTATCCGGTATCGATCAGTCCTCGAAATATAATGGAATACTTCTTAGTTGCAAAGTCAGAGATGAATGGAGTATATACGTTTGTGACTCTATTTGGCAGGAACACAACGTTCTCCTCCAGTTCCAGCAAAACTACTTGGCCAAATTTATTTTTCACCAGCTTGGCGTCTATTACTTTTTGTGGCTCGTTTATTGGTAGTTCGTTTAATTTAATTATTGGTTTACGGTCTGCAACCAAAGAAACGGCATTTATTTTTGTTAAATCCATCTAAAACAATAAGAAACAATTGCTAGAAAACGTGCACAAATCTTACTATTTTCCTATAAATAATAGTTTAGAGAAAACAAAATCCACAGAAGTACGTAACAAAAACAGAGACATTAAAAACAAAAAATCGATAATTTACATTAACAAAATAATGTGATCGTGTAAAAATAAGAAATTGTGAATTGTGAAGACCGACAAAAAATTGGGAACACAGAGAAATAGAAAACAGTAATCCACAAATTATTAAAGAAGAGGAGAAGGGAAATTCTTTGCACGTAAGTATTTTAAAAATACATAGATAAAAGAAACACAAGTATATAGAAGGCCGGCAAAAGAAAATTGGGGAGAGAG
Organism: Diabrotica virgifera virgifera; assembly: GCF_917563875.1. Taxonomy (NCBI): domain Eukaryota; kingdom Metazoa; phylum Arthropoda; class Insecta; order Coleoptera; family Chrysomelidae; genus Diabrotica; species Diabrotica virgifera. Next base: position 37,839,655 of record NC_065451.1, read on the forward strand.
TAATAGAAATAGTCCACAATTATTAAAGCACAGTAGACGTGAATTTTTTTTGCACGTAATTATTTTAAACATAGATAAAAGAACCACAAGTACATAATACTAACACAAGAACTTATTTAAAAAATATTTAAGACATGAAACACAAGTACACAACAAATACATACAGAAAAAATATTTAATATGAACAACAAAGATAGCTTACCTTGATTCAGTATTTATCACTGCACTGCGAACTAACTAGCGACACGTTCAGAAACTGTGGTTCGGACACAATTGGTGTACTTTATGCCTGTCGGAAACTCAATGAACTGGCTATCCCCCGATTTCTATTTATATAGTAGGTTAATCTGATGACGCATTAAAATTTACATGTATGTACTTGCAGGATTCTTTGAAACGGCATGTGCATATTATTGCTAGAGTTTGCGGTTTTGATTTCCGTTATTAACGCGTCGGGTAGAATGTGCTGTGTCATAATAATGAAATCGTATACTAAAAAATATAATTGATGCTTTTTTTTTTTGCGGTCATTGCCATATTATACATTCTTATTTATTTTGCAATATCAGGTTAAAATGCAATATTAGACATGTGAATATTATTTATATAAGTTGCAGTTTTAATTTCCGTTTTAACGAGTCGTGTAAAATTTGCAAGGTGTTTCTGGCGATGTTGCAAAAAATATAATCGTTGCTTTTTTGCGGTCATTGCCCTACATTCTTACTATTGCAATATCATGTTACAGGTGTAATATGAGATTGGGAATGTGCCTTGCTTCCGCTGACACATTCGTTTTGTGTGACTAATGAAATTCTATTTAATACTTAGTATTAGATGTGAATTTTATGAATAATAAACTCGTATTTAATTTCTTCTTCTTCTTTGTGTCAAGCCATCTGTCAATTCTTCTTCTTTTCGGTGTGTCACTTCTTCTTCTGTTTTCCGGTTTGTCAATTCTTCATTGTGCTGTGCCATTGTTACTTCTTCTTCTTCTTTTCGTTTGTCTTGTTGCTATCAATTCTTCTTCTTTTCGGTTTGTTAATTCTACTTTGGGTCGAGCCATCGTCACTTCTTCTTTTCGTTTGTCACGTCACCTTCTTCTTCTTCTTCTTTTCCGCAGCCGTCAATTCTTCTTCTTTCCGGTTTGTCAATTCTTCTTCATTTTGTTAAGACATTGTCACTTCTTCTTTTAGTTGTCATGTTGCTGTCAATTCTTCTTCTTCTTTTCGTTTGTCATGTCAACTCTTTTTCTTTTCCGCAGCCGTCAATTCTTCTTCTTCTTTCCGGTTTGTCAATTCTTCTTCATTTTGTTAAGCCATTGTCACTTCTTCTGTTAGTTGTCATGTTGCTGTCAATTCTTCTTCTTTTCGTTTGTCATGTCAACTTCTTCTTTTCAGTTTGTCATGTTGCTGTCAATTCTTCCTCTTCTTTTAGTTTGTCATGATGCTGTCAATTCTTCTTCTTATTTATTTCGTTTGTCACGTCATACGTCAAATGTCACGTTCTGTTAGGCACTATACGGAAAAGAAGAAGAATTGACAGTTAATATTGAACGTTGACAGAAGAAGAATTGACAGTTGGCTTCTGTGTCGCCGCCGCTTTCATTTGACACCCCATACGTCAAAATCGGACCAATAGCAACGAAGATATGCTGTAATGCCCTTTTGACACTGCCGCCATCTTTGTTTTTTGTCTCAACTTATTCGTTATCCCCTCCCCGTTCCAACGAGCCCTCTTACGTCACAATCGGACCAATAGAAACGAAGATATGACGTAATGCCCTTTTGGCATATTCTGATGCGCACGCCACATACTGCATTCAACCCCCTTTTTCATCCCCTTTCCAACGATACGTCACACGTCATCCTACGTTAAGCCGTTTGGCATTTACGACCGGGGGTTGCTATTTAAGGGTTGCGATTTAGGGGTTGCGCCAGAAACCGCTTTGCCTATCTACTGAGGGCTCTGGTGATTCTTACTCCCCATCATCAGAAAGTTTAAGCGATGAAAATGAAGAAATTACTGACAGGTAAGCTGACCTATATTTTTTATTGTTGAAACCTTTACTTCGTGGAATCTAGTCATTTTTATGAAATCAAACTAAAATAACGTTAAAAATTCCATAATTTATTGTTTAAATCCACATGTTTCAAAACATTAAAGTTTTATCGCTTTAGTTTAGTTTTTTTAAATAGCCTACTTTTCAAAACTTCTATTGCACATAATCCATTTTTAAACTTCCATTTGGAGAGTAAATAGACTTATGGTATTTCAAATGATTCAATTAAGCGAAACCGCCTGCAGTGGGCAGGACATGTAGCCCGGGCCCCTGAATCGAACATGATAAAAAAGATTCTAACAGCGCAACCCGTGGGAATGAGAAGACGGGGTAGACCAAAGCTGAGGTGGATGGACGGGGTAACACAGGATGCCGAGAAGATCGGAGTCGGCAACTGGAAAATGCAAGCAAGGGACAGAACAGAATGGCGTAGAAAGCTTGAGAAGGTCGAGGCCCTCTAAGGGCTGTAGCACCAAGATGATGATGATGATGATGATGAAATGATTCATTTGAGGTTTTTAAACTAGTATAGAGTCATAGTCATACTATTTTAGCAGCTATTTCTAGTGGTATTTGGCAGGCGACCCAGAAATAAAGCCAAGAAGCGTGTTCCTGCAGATATTTCAACAACTGCAACTAAATCAAAACCAGCGTTGATGCCCATTGATCTCCCACCAACTTCAACCGCTGGCGCTCACCAAACTACTTTAAATGATGAGATTCATTTGCCTATAAATCCGGTTGGGGAAGAAGTTATTATTGATCAGGTAACAAACACTAAACCTCCTCCTGTTAAGAGAAGAAAAAGGGATGTTTCTTCTTGGAAAAGCCAGAAACGTTCTATCAGCCATCAAAAAGGGGAATCTTATGTGAGTCGTAGAGGAGTTGTAGTGCCCGCTAAAGAAGTTAAAAGTTTGAAGGGCTGTTTACATGACTAAATTTAAATGTGGGGTATCTATTAGTGAAAATGAAAGACAAGCTTTGTTTAAGGCGTTTTATGGCATGAATCAAAATGGAAAACATCAATATATCTTGGGTATAATCACAAAATATCAGACAGAAAGACCTAAAGATAGGAACAGAGAATCATACAAAAAATTCACTTTTAGGTACTTCTTTAATGTTGGTAACCAAAAGGTACAAGTCTGCAAAAAATTTTACTTAGGAACCCTAAGAATCTCACAAAAACCTGTCTATATGGTTCATAAGAAAAAAGATGAGGTCACCAATACACCCAAGCCAGATGGTAGGGGCAAAAGAGCCCAAAGTTCAAGACGCCTCAATGAAGGAATAAAAGAAACTGTGAGAAATCACATAAAATCTTTTCCCAATGTTGACTTTACACTTGTTGACTAAATACACTTTACACAGAAAAGTGTAGGGAGGAAAATGTTGTGCCTGTTAAGCTAAGTATGTATCGACATATTTTTGTGACAGAATTTAACCTAGACTTTCACGCACGGAAATCTGATCGCTGTGGTCTTTGTGGGGAGTATAGGATTGCTTCCTCATAAAATACTGCCACCGATGAAATGAAATTGAAATTGCGCACGTTGAGGAAAAGGACGCTATGCGTGAAAATCGCAAACAAGACAGGGAAATAAACTAGTTCCAGTACTCTGCTTCGATTTGGAGAATGTCATTGCCTGCCCCAGGGCTGAAATTAGTTCTTTTTTTTTACAACGAAAACTCAATACATACAACATGACTGCACACTTGTCTGTTAGTAAGACTATTTACTGCGCTTTATAGACTGAGGTCACTGGAGGACGCACTGGCAATGATTTAGCTAGTGCTGTGTACAAAATTTTGAATCAAGTGGCACTTGAGCATGAAATTACTGAACTAATCTTGTGGATTGACTCATGTGTTCCACAAAATAGGAACTTGTTTATGTCTTGCGCAATTCTGAATTTTATGCACAATAACCCCACTATAAAGAAGATAACTATGAAGTACTCTGTGCCAGGTCATTCTTGCATACAAGAAGTGGACAATGCTCATAGTCTTATTGAAAAGGGCATGTCTCAGAACGAGTTCTACTCTTCTCTTGGATTAATACGGATCTTAAAAGGTTTGAACCGTCAGCACCCAATCCGAGTACTTCAGATGAGAGACAGCGATTTTCTTAACTTTGGTTCATCCTCTAAAGTATTAAACTATCAGTTGGTTCCATTCTTCCAAGTTTCAGATTTAGAATTCACACAATCCCTGCATTTGACCTCATTCAAAACCTCTTTTTTGGAAGAGAAGGCAGTGACCGTAATCTTGAGGTTTGCTGTATCGGCGTCCAAGAAAGGAAGAGTGACACAAAAAAGCAAGCAAAGAAAAGCCGAAGCAAACACACCAATCTGGAAATTGATAAAACCCAAACACCTAGTGAACTCCAAGGCAACACTCTCAGCGGAAAAAATAAAGGACATCAAGTCAATGTTTTATGCCCTTGCAAGACAAAGCGTTCTACACCACATTATTAAAACTGTGAAAATGTTGACACAGGTCAAAAACACTTACTGTACCTTTCTTTAAAATAAAGTCATAGTAATTGAAATTTATACTAGTGTAATTATTTCAGAATCCTACTAATTATACCTATGGATCAGACTAAATAAATCATTTACTTTGGTATGAGAAGGTTCCACCTACCACATAGAACATTGTAACACATAAAATGTCAAGTTTAAAAAGTGACAAGTTTCCAACTGTAAACAAAAAAATTGTAAATTTCTTACCAAGGAGCATTTTTTCTATTTTACCAGCCAAAACCTTTTTATGTATATAACTATATATATGTATATATATATATATATATATATATATATATATATATATATATATATATATATATATATATTATTGTGATCTTGATTATTGATATGAGATAATATTTTTATATGTCATTTAATTTAATCAATGCTTTAATACTAATCTATAATCACTAAAAAGGGGTAGTTCCCTGGATTGGCTGTATACCTTATAGTTAAACAAACTGGAACATGAAGTAAAAACCACTTCTATGTAAAAGGTATATTTACTAAAAATTTTTAGAATCCCAATGGATTCAATAAAATGAGTTCATCAGAACGTTTTCAAACCTATCGGTCCATCATCAGTGATTTGAATACTTGCAAAATAGCCCCAGAACCAAACAATGGTTGTGATTATAAATAAATCTACATTATGTTGAAATAAATTTAAAATGGCTAAACGCCGATGTTAAAGGATTAAACCTCTGGGAACATGGTGAAACTCTACCCGAGGACCCAATCAACCATCTTCGGTCAAGGATGACTACTAAGTCTAATCTAATTAATTTACCAGATCACATATCAATGTGTTTTCAATCTCAGGGCTTTTTATAAAATTAAGTACTTACATACGTGGCTTCTAAGTATTTCTTAATGGTTCCTAATCGGGATAGGAAAGAAAAGAGTAAAATAATAACACATATGGGTTACAATTGTAATCAAAATATTGTTTATTTTATTTAAATGGCAATCACTGCTTAATATTTGCTATATCTTATTATTCTTAAACATAACATTTACACATGGGAATCTTATTTCCTTTTTGTTTCCAATTGAAAGTTTTTATTAACATTTAACTATTATGATTTATTAGCAACAATTCTATTTAAGTTTGATGAAGCTTTTCTGATATTATTGATTATGTTTCTTCAATTTTAAATGTGGTATTTAATACGACAAACCCATACATTCATGTCCAAACAAATGAGACTGACCTTTTTCTGGTGCTCTGAGAATGTCTTCACACAAGACCCGTTTCCTGCTATCCTTGGCTGCAATCAAAACCTCGTCCTGGCTTCCAGTAATGTTCTCCTCTGAAACTAGCTCGTATAGCTCTCGTTTCCTGCTTCTGTCGTGATGCTGTGTTCTACCTTTTTCGAAACTGCAATCAGCTACCGGGAACTCTTGGCTCAAGGAGGTTCTTTTACTCTCAACCTGGCCTACCTCTCGTTCTACGATCGATAATCCACACTCACGGAACTACACCGGCTTTCTCACTCTCCGTACACTACCGTCTACTACTCGACTTCACTTCTCGACAGCTCAAAACATTCTGATCTCTATTTGTCATTCATTCCCCTACTTTCTAAATATCCCTTCCAGATTCACAAATCAAACTTCCACCACCAACTCTCATTCGCAGTATTCCTCAAAACCAATTTTTAAACTTTCTAAATATGCTTAATGGATTTCAAAGAAAATAGTTAATTCCCATTCTAAAATTACTTTCTACTATTTACAAATTTTTAATGACCTATTCTCTATTTCCACTTAGTCTTATTTAGCATCGGCTAATGATCGATCCTTCCGCGAACAACGATAATGACTTATTAACGATTTCACTTGAGTCTTATTTAATCACTTCTTAAAATTAAATATAACAATTTGTTGTATACAGGTTGTTCTAAATTTATATGCCCGTGGTTGAGAAAATTGAAAATATTTTATATTAAATTGAATTCTGTTTATAATTATCAAATTTTAATTTTCATATCAAATAGAAATATAACAAATCCCCGCCTTGTATTCGATAAAATTTATCTGCATTTTTAAATAAATTTTCTCGAGGGCAAAACCAACTCCCTGTATATTTCCTTACTTTAATCTACGTCTTATATCCTACTTACTATCTACTTCATGTAATTCTGTCTTTTATTCGTGATATTTGTATACATCGTGAATATTATAAATTCCTCGGATCTTTTCCGAGTTCCTGTGCCTCAACTCATAACTATTTATCCCATTTTCATTATTCACGATATACGGGCCTTCGAAAACAGGCATCAACTTTGCGCAAATGCCCCCAGGAAGATTTGATACTCGTAATGCCCTCACGAGTACTTTTTCACCCTTTTGGAAAGTCACTGGTCTTCTTTTTCTATTTTGTTCCTGTCTTTGGATATATTTTTCGTTGCTTCGCCGTAATCTTCTCTGTACGGTTTCAATCACCTGTTGATATTCTTTTGGCTCTTGGTCTTCCCATGGCCTTATCGGCAGTACACCCTTCATGATGTATTCTGGGGTCTCTTTTGTTACTGTGCTCGGAATTGTATTTAGATACCTTTCTATTTCCGCCATTTTCCTGTCCCAGTGGCGATGTTGACCATCTGTTGCAATGCGAAGAAATTTCGTCACTTCCTGTATGAATCGTTCCGAAGGATTACTCTGTGGATGCCTGATGCTGACAAAATTTGTCTCTATTCCTCGTTCTCGAAGTTGTCCCTTGAAACGATCATTTCGGAAATACGTTGCATTGTCCAGTAGAATCTTTTTTGGTGTTCCTACTATGGCTATAAAATTGTCGATTTTTCTTAATATTTCTTCCCCCTTTGTGGTGCGGCAACTATATAATTTTACGTATTTTGAAAACACATCCACCATTACCAGAATATGTTTGTTCCTTTTTGTGGTCATAATTAGATCGCTTAACATATCTATTGCTACAATGTCTAGTTTGTTTCGGGCTTCAATATTTTTGGCAACATTTTCGTTTTTGAAATTCCGACTCTTATATTTTTGACATACATCGCACTTCTGGGTAATTTCCTTTGCAATGCGGTAATCCTGTCGGCTTATGTAATTTTCCCTAAAAACGAGCCAAACTTTTCTGCTACCGATATGCCCATTGTCCTCATGTAATTTCTTTATTATCTTTTCGGCCAATGTCTGTGTCACTAAATATAGTTCCTTTCCGTCTATTCTCTTAAAATATATGTTATTTTCTACTTCCGCTCTTCTTTTCTCTCTTTCCTCTAGGTCTTCCTGGTTTGTCCTTATCTCATTTAAAGAATATATCCCTTCTTCTTGTATTAATCTATTTAGTCCCACCTGTAGAGTAATTGTTTCCTTTTTTCCGGTGTCCTCATCCCGTGTTAGAGCGTCGGCTATTATGTTGTCTTTTCCTTTTATATATCGGAACTCAAAATCATACTCCTGTAATAATAGAATGCCTCTATGTATTCTATTATTTACTAATCTATTCTTCATGATATGTACTAAAGCTGCATGGTCTGTTTCGATTGTGAATTTTGCTCCCAATAAGTAAAACCTCAATTTGTTTACGCAATATAGTACACTGGCAAACTCCAATTCTGTAACACTATATTTTCTTTCATGTGTTTTAGTCACTCGAGATATAAAACATATCGGTACTTCTTGGTCGTTTTGTATTTGAGACAGAACTCCTGCAAATTTTTGTATGGACGCATCAGTTCGGAGTATAAAAGGTAAATTGTAAATGGGGTGGTATATTTTCGTTCCTTTTGAGAATTCTCGTTTTAATGTTTCGAAAGCTTCCTCCTGTTCTTCTTTCCAATTCCATTTTATTCCTTTTTTAAGCAATTTTATCAGAGGGATTTCCTTTTGGCTCAAATCGGGAATCAGCTTTTTAAAATAATTTATCGTGCCAAGAAAACCTCTCAATGTTTTCAAATTCGTTGGTCTTGGGTATTCATCTATGAGCTTGACTCTGTCTTCGGCTAATCTTACTGTTTTGGTGTCCAATTGAAAACCCAAATAAATGACTTCTTTTTGAAAAAATTGACATTTTTCAATGTTTAATTTCAATCCCGCTGTGTCCAATTCTTTCAGAATTATTTCTATGTGTTCCAGATGACTCTGAGTATCTTGTGAAAAAATTAATAAATCATCGATATAATGAACTATGAAATCTTCATGGCGATTCAAAATGGTATGTAGAGCTCGGACGAGTGCAGCACAAGCACTCTGCAATCCAAATGGCACTACCTTAAACCGGTAGACAATACCATCAATAGAAAAAGCGGTGTAGTTTCTACACTTTTCAGCTAACGGTATCAACCAAAAACTGTGTTTTAAGTCAATTTTCGAAAATATGTGTGACCCGGTGATTCTTCCAAAAATGGCCTCGATGTTTAGAGGTGATTCATATTGTGATACAGTGTGCTGGTTGATATTCCTGGCATCTAAACATAATCTCAATTCTCCACTGCTTTTCTTTACTATCACAATCGGGTTAACATATGGTGAATCACATCTTTCGATGATTTGATCTTCCAACATTTTATTTATTTCTTCTTTCACCTCTTGTCGATACTTGTATGGAATCGGGTAAGTCTTTGATCGAAAATTTCCCAAGTTTTTCACCTCAAATGAATGTTCGTACTTTTTAGCCACTCTGTTTTCCTCATTGATCAAATTTTCGTAGTTTCTTAACATCAACCGCAATTCTTTTTCTTTCCCTTCTCCACATATCAATTTTCTGTCTTTTTTTTCAGATTCTTCACACATGTTTACCGTGCATTCCGCATCCTCGTTTGCATATACCTCCTCTTCAAATACCACTGTTTCAATCATATTCTTTTCACTTTCATTTTTTAGCTTTATTTCTTCTTCTCCTGAGCTCGTCTCTTCTTTTGAGGAATCCCAGGTTTCCTTTGTTTCTGATACTCTCAAATTTTCTTCTTCTGGGCTCAACTCTTCTTTTGAGGAGCCACAGGTTTCATTTTCTTTTATCCTTTTCTGACTTTTTCTCCCTTTTCTTCTTTGTCCTTGCTTCGTTGCCAAATTCATTTCCACTGTTTGTTCTTTACCTGATTCGTCCGTATTTTGTTTCTCCTGTTCCTTGTCTTTTTCTTCTGTTAGTTTCATCGTATTATTTTTAGAATCTATCACTACATGTTTTTCTGCCAATTCGTCGACTCCTACTATCATGTCATGTGACATATTTGGCATTATTACACATTGTAGTGCATACATATTCTTACCCAGTCGTACCATTACTCGTATGCCTTCATTTATAGTTGCCAATGTCCGTTTGTTTGCGCCCACTAAATTTACCCTAGGTATTTTGTAAATTAAATTTGTTAAGTTAACTTCTTCTATTAGTTTTCTGTTGACCAATGTTATTTCAGATCCAGTGTCTATCATAACTTTAATTGGTTTCTCGTTGATAAATCCATCCACAAATTTTAAATTAACTCCATTTTTCTTTTCGTTGTTTCCTGCCAATTTAATAAACTCCTTGGGGTGACAAAAGATTCCTGTTTGATTTTTGGTTTTTAGTGAGCGCCGTCGTGAAAAGACGCCGGTTGCTCATCGTTGTTTATATTTTCGTCATAATGTCTCTCTCCGTCATATTCATCTGTCTGGGTATTATTTACTTCTCTTCTATTTTCTCTTGGTCTGTCGGATCTGTTTCGGTTTTCTCGATATCCCTGTTCATTTTGTCTACCATTATTTCTGTTTTCTTGATTTGAGCGTGTGGTGTTTCTATTCTGGTATTCTCGATTTCTGTCCTCATTCCATTGCCTATTTCTTTGTTCATAATTTCCTCTTCCGTTGTCTCTATTTTCGTTTTCCCTTCTGGGATTAAAATCTCGTCTTGTATAGTCCCTCCTATTTTGATTTCTATCTCTGTAATCTTGTGTTTCTCGGGGCCTGTAATCTTCTCGCGACTTTCTTGATTTTCTTTCTCTTAGATGTGATTCTCTTATTTGTAGGAATTGGCATAAACTATCTATGTCTTTGTAATTTTGTAATGTGATATGGTCTTCCAGCGTTTCCTCGAAATGTCTTGCAATCAGTTCGACTAATTGTTCCGATGAGTAATTATATTGTAAATGTTTTGCATTATTGTAAATCTGCAAAGCATATGTCCTTTCTGATACACCCATCCTATCATTGTATTTCCCATTTTGCAATTCCTTGTTAATTTCCAATTGTTGGACTTTTCCCCAGAAATAATTCAAAAATTTTTGTTCAAATTGTTGCCAATTGCCGAATTCTTCTTCTTTGCTATCGAACCATAGGCTTGCTTCATATTTGAGATGGTTTCTGATAGTTTCTTTTGCTGTTTCGAAATTTCCGATGTGCTGTATTTTCTTTTTCAGGCTATTTATGAACGGCACTGGGTGTAATCTTCTTACATCCCCGCCAAACCTTATCTTCACGTCATCTGTGCTATGTATAACCATTTCTCTTCTTTCTCCGACATTCTGTTGCGTCCTGTTTTCGGTGACTTGTTTTTCTATTTCTGTGATTCTTTTTTCCACTTCTTCTCTGTCTACTTGAATAGCATTTTCCAACTTATTTTCCAAATTTTCTAGTTCCTTTTTCTGGCCAGTCGTTAACTCCTTTATTTTATCTTGAATTTTCATTTCATACTTTTCTATGCGTTCCTCCATTTTCTTGTTGTTCTCTTCTATGGCTTGTTTTGTTTCCTTCTGATTTTCTTGCATTATTCTTTTTGTTTCATCCATTTTTTGATCCAATTTTTGTTGTGTTTCATCCATTTTTTGCTGTGTTTCCTTCATTGCTAGTTTTGTTTCCTCCTGATTTTTATCCATTGTTCGTTTTGCTTCATCCATTTTTTGTGACTGGAGTTGCATAAGTTGTAATAGTTTATCTATTCCTGATAATTCTTGCTGTTCTGATGCCATGATTGTCGTGTCTAAAATATCTTCTTGGTCTGAATGTTCTTTTTGTTTTTTGTTGTCCTTGCTTTGGCTTCTTGTCACTGACATTTGTTTTCAAGAAGTACTGTCCCCGCCAAATATGAAATTTTACTAGTATGTTACCAAGACGACTTTTTCTCACCCAAATATTATAAATTGTCAATAAATATATCAAATGTAAATATCGTAAAAATAAAATATTAAATCAGTTATGTAAAATTTGTACCTAAAGAGATCTAAAATTTTATGTTATCAAATGTAAGTATCTCACTTTTTACCACAGGCATATAAATTTTCAAATACCGGCTTTACTCTTTCTATCCTTCAAATTTGCCACTAGAAATACTTTACAATGCCCTCCACGTTGGACGACAGTTATTGTGATCTTGATTATTGATATGAGATAATATTTTTATATGTCATTTAATTTAATCAATGCTTTAATACTAATCTAATTAATTTACCAGATCACATATTAATGTGTTTTCAATCTCAGGGCTTTTTATAAAATTAAGTACTTACATACGTGGCTTCTAAGTATTTCTTAATGGTTCCTAATCGGGATAGGAAAGAAAAGAGTAAAATAATAACACATATGGGTTACAATTGTAATCAAAATATTGTTTATTTTATTTAAATGGCAATCACTGCTTAATATTTGCTATATCTTATTATTCTTAAACATAACATTTACACATGGGAATCTTATTTCCTTTTTGTTTCCAATTGAAAGTTTTTATTAACATTTAACTATTATGATTTATTAGCAACAATTCTATTTAAGTTTGATGAAGCTTTTCTGATATTATTGATTATGTTTCTTCAATTTTAAATGTGGTATTTAATACGACAAACCCATACATTCATGTCCAAACAAATGAGACTGACCTTTTTCTGGTGCTCTGAGAATGTCTTCACACAAGACCCGTTTCCTGCTATCCTTGGCTGCAATCAAAACCTCGTCCTGGCTTCCAGTAATGTTCTCCTCTGAAACTAGCTCGTATAGCTCTCGTTTCCTGCTTCTGTCGTGATGCTGTGTTCTACCTTTTTCGAAACTGCAATCAGCTACCGGGAACTCTTGGCTCAAGGAGGTTCTTTTACTCTCAACCTGGCCTACCTCTCGTTCTACGATCGATAATCCACACTCACGGAACTACACCGGCTTTCTCACTCTCCGTACACTACCGTCTACTACTCGACTTCACTTCTCGACAGCTCAAAACATTCTGATCTCTATTTGTCATTCATTCCCCTACTTTCTAAATATCCCTTCCAGATTCACAAATCAAACTTCCACCACCAACTCTCATTCGCAGTATTCCTCAAAACCAATTTTTAAACTTTCTAAATATGCTTAATGGATTTCAAAGAAAATATTTAATTCCCATTCTAAAATTACTTTCTACTATATACAAATTTTTAATGACCTATTCTCTATTTCCACTTAGTCTTATTTAGCATCGGCTAATGATCGATCCTTCCGCGAACAACGATAATGACTTATTAACGATTTCACTTGAGTCTTATTTAATCACTTCTTAAAATTAAATATAACAATTTGTTGTATACAGGTTGTTCTAAATTTATATGCCCGTGGTTGAGAAAATTGAAAATATTTTATATTAAATTGAATTCTGTTTATAATTATCAAATTTTAATTTTCATATCAAATAGAAATATAACAATATATATATATATATATATATATATATATATATATATATATATATATATATATATATATATATATATATATATATTCGTATGAACTTTACACATTGCTAAAACATACAATAGATTGTAAGAATATAAATGAAAACATTAAAGGCGGATATTGCTACTGTGGAGCCATTCCATTGCCTCAGGAGTTAGTTCGTGGATTTCGATTAAGCTTCCTTCGAATTGTGTGGCTGGACATTCTTGTGTAATGTGGTGGACTGTTTGTTCAGCAGCATTGCATTTGTAAAATAGCGGGCTGTCTGCGATACCCCATTGGTTAAGTGATTTATTGCACACTCCATGACCTGCCCTGATTCGGTTCAGATTACACCATTCTCGACGCGGAAGAGAGAAACCGTTGAGTTTGACTATGGGATTTCCTATTAGGTGTGCATTGTTCACTTCTTCGTTCCATTCGTTTATCCAATGCTCATCGATTGTGAAATTGTTTGGAAGATTGTTTGCTGTTCCTGTTGGCGGGTTTCGAGATCTCAGCCGCAATTGGCCCTGGTTTAACTGATCTATGTCGGTATTTATTGGCAATGAGGGATTCTTTTGACATTTCTGGTATTGTGATTTAAGGGCAGCTAACCGTCGTGTTTTGGTTGGTGCAATGTTGCTTAGAACTGGAAGCCACTGAGTTGGTGTGCTTTTTATGGTCCCCGTAATATACCTCATTGTCTGATTTAGTTGTGTGTCTAGGACGTTAGTATGGTGACTGTTTAGCCAGACTGGAGCACAATATTCGGCTGTTGAATAGACTAATGCAAGAGCGCTTATCCTGATTGTGTCTGCATTGGCTCTCCAAGAAATGTTTGCAAGCTTGTGAATGATATTATTGCGAGTTTTTACTTTAGCTGCAGTTTTATGTAAGTGTTCCTTGAAAGTTAGAGTACGATCCAGTGTTACACCGAGATATTTTGGATTTGGGTTATGTTTTAGGGTAACCCCTTCGCTTTCTATGTTTAGTCTGTAGTTCACTTCCCGGTTATTTAGATGGAAGGCAGTAACTTCTGTTTTTGTGGGATTTGGCTGAAGGCCCCATTTTCTAAAATATGTGTTAATAGTATGTAAGTCGCTTTCTAGGATAGCTTGGGCGTTCTCGATGTTTCTTTCTTGTATGCCTAAAGCCATGTCATCTGCATAAATAAACTTGCGTGAGATTGTAGTGGAAGCGTCTGAGGTGTAAATGTTAAACAGGAGCGGCGATAGAACCGATCCTTGGGGTAACCCATTCTGTAAACTTCTGTATTTACTAGTTTTCCCATTAACGCTAACTTTAAATAATCTGTCACACTGCATTTGATTTATTAGCTTATTAAATGATTGGCATGGTACCATCTGGTACAATTTTAGTAGTAGTCCTTCTTTCCATACCGTGTCGTAATCACAAGTCAGATCAATGAATGCTACTGCCGTTTTGATTTTCTTTTGGAAGCCATTTTCAATAAATGTGGTTAGAGAAAGAACTTGATCACTGCAGTTCCTTCCTGGCATAAATCCAGCTTGTTCTACGGGAATATTTTCGCTTACAGAGTGTAAAAGTCTCGCGTAGATTATCCTCTCAAAGATCTTATAGCAGACACTTAAAAGGGCGATTGGTCTCTAACTCTCGGGCAATGAAGCATCTTTTCCTGGTTTACAGATTGCGATGACTTTGCTTTGCTTGAATAGTTTGGGGAGCTTTTGCGTCGTCATTATCTGGTTGAAGAAGTCGAGGAGCCACTTTCGAGTTTTTGGACCAATGTGTTTTATGAACTCAGGATATATTTTGTCAACTCCTGCAGCTTTGCGGCACTTAATTAAGTCTAGAGCGTTGAAAAGTTCCTCGGTCTCTATTTGCCTCATGATGCTTGCAGCATGGCTTTGTTGAGATGCAGTTTTGATCTTTTTGAGCTGATATCGTACTTCTCTTTTATGAGCCTTTTCTATGACTGGTTTGGAGATTTGCGCAATGCGTTTCGCTATATCTTCTGGATTTGGTAATGAAGAGTTAGTTGTTGGGATACTAGCGCCTTTGTCCAGTTTTCTGAGCAGGTTCCAGGCAGTGCGACTGCTATGCGTGAAGTTAAGGTTTTCGAGAGTTTCCCTCCACCTGGTAGTTCTTGCAGAATTTAGAGACTCTAGAAGTTGTTCCCCTAGATCTGGGTCTCTGGTTTGCTCATATTGATCATACAGGTCTTTGCATTCTTCGGTCCAGCATGGGATGTAGGATTTGGTTAGGCCACGTGGAACATGTTTTTTAGCACAGCTAATTATAAGTTTGGCGAATCTTCCGTAGTTTTCTACCTTAGGCTCAATATATCTGATATCTTTATCCAATTGTGCTTGGCACTTATCCCAGTTTGCCTTACGAAAGTTCCATCTAGGCAGAGGAATTAAGTTTATAATGGGAATAGTGATGCCCATGGTTGTTATCACCGGCCTATGCTGCGATTTTGGGAAATTATCAAGAACTTCTCTAGTTGCATGATTATGGCAGTCATCTTTGGTGGATATAAATGTAAGATCTGGGTTGTAGCCTTTCTGCCATCGAGCGGAAAAAAAGGTAAGCTTCTGTTTTGCATCGTGCAGAAGTCTAAGATGCTTGAGCTCCGCCCATTCAATCACTTGTTCGCCTTGGAGATTACACTGGTTATAGCCCCATGTAGTGTGATGACTATTGAAGTCTCCCGTATATATTGATGGATGCGGGAATGAGGGAAGCACTTCTGGTGGCCATATTGCGTTTGGTGGTTTATATATATTAACTATTGTGATCTTGTCTATTACGGCTGCCAGTATGAAGAGTTCTTGGGATGAGTAAGAATGTACGGTGCTAACATTTTTTATATCTGTTCTACAATAGGTAGCAATTCCATATTGTGGGTGATTAAGTGAAGCTACCAATCTATATCCTGGAATTTGACCTCGGTTGTTCAGTTGTAAGTCATCAGCAGTGTGTGTTTCCTGAACTGTGGCTATGTCAATGCTATGTTTTGCAAGGAGCTTGCTGATGTATTCGCTCTTGCTTCTGCTAATACCTTCAATGTTTATTTGGCATACTCGGATTGTTGGTCCAATTGTCAGATGATTCTGAGAAGAACCGTTTTTTGTTTGTTGCATGGTTGTACTGCAATGTGTTCGCCAGGAGATCTGAAAGATGGTCTGGCGGTTCGATGTTGCTGCTCATTTAGCGTTACCCAGGGTGCACCACGAGGAGGCGAGACAGCTTTGTACCCCATGTATATAACTAAGAAGTGTGTACACAAAAAAAACCCATGTATATAACTAAGAAGTGTGTACACAAAAATCAAACAATATATCAAAAACACTTGTGTGGTGTCAAGGTTAAACTTTGAGGACTGTTTTCTCAAAACTAGGTTGTGGTTAGTTGGAACCCTGTCATTCTAGCCTAACGAATGGTAAACTTTGGAATCCCGCCTAAATTTGTGAAAAATCTGAAAAAAATTCAAAAGATCAGAGCAATTTCGTCAGAAAATATAAGGGTGTCCGTTTTTCGTGCCGGTGAGTGTATTAGATCTCACATTTCGTTATCTCTTCTTCCTAGTAAAACATCAACGTGTATTTAGTAGAAATAGCAAAAATGCTGCAAACATCCATAATATATCAATACTGCACTAACCGTGACTTAATTTCTTTAACTAGAATTCAATAAAAAAAGTAAACAATTACCTTCTCGTCATTTCATTAGTAAGTATAACATGTACGGATATATGAAAGTCAATGTTATAGTCGGAAAAAACTTGATTATACGTATTACATATTTGGTCAAGGAGACTACATTTTATGTATTTTGTTGATATAGTTGTTTCATTTTATCTTTGCCTATGCGTCATTATGTATTTTCAAACAAGTTACATCACAACATATTAGGCCAGGGTAATAAGACAAAAATATACCCTGTTCGTGACACTTCAGCAGCCAGGGTACTGAAGCGTTTTTTCGACAGGTAATACCTATAGGAACATATTATAACTATTTTCTGCGTAGGATCTGGCGGCCATTTTTATTTAGAAACAATTAACTGTCAAAAAATGGCATTTTCCCTTTTTTTTCAAATCAACGGAAAACAGTGAAACTTATGATTTTTTTAGTACAAATATCTTCGAGATTATGGAAAAAGCTTTAAAATGACGTATCACAAAGTTTGATATACTCATTTATTGTTAATATAATTGCGAAAAAAGGACGGAATTGCAAGAAAAATATTTTCTCAATAACTGTTGTAAAAATTAGTGTGCAGCTTTGAAATTTTTGTCAAATGAGGGTTCTTTGGTGCTTAATATGTGATAAAAATTTCAAAGTGATTCATTTAATTGTTTAAATTTTATTCAAATTGTTTATCCCAGAGAGCATTTTTTTTGGAATGACATAAGTCAGAAAAAATGACCATAGAACCTTTCCAGAGGTGTCAAATGAAAGAGCGTGAAATACATTTTCAACATGGTTTAAAAAGTGAATAAAAAATGCATTTGTTAGTAATAAATAATTATGCAAAATTATCGTCAATTTTTCTTTATAAACTTTTGAATATTTTTTTCCAAAAAAACTAACTCTTTTACCCTGTTTTAAGTGCACAACTACCAATTAATGTTATCTATATCATAGTAGATAAAAAATTGTAATAAATATGTATAATTTCTTATATAACAAAATAAAAAGTTTATAAGGAAATATTTATGATATATTTGCATAATTATTTATTACTAATAAATGAATTTTTTAGTCACTTTTTTATACCAAGTTGAAAATATAGCTCATGCTCTTTCATTTGACGCCTGTGGAATGGTTCTAACGTCATTTTCTTCTGACTTATGTTATTGCAAAAAAAAATGCTCTCTGGGATAAACAATTTGAATAAAATTTAAACAATTGAATGAATCGCTTTGAAATGTTTATCACATATTAAGCACCAAAGAACCCTTATTTGACAAAAATTTCAAAGCTGTACACTAATTTTTACAACAGTTATTGCGAAAATAATTTTTTTTGCAATTCCGACCTTTTTTCGCAATTATATTAACAACAAATGAGTATATCAAACTTCGTAATACGTCATTTTAAAGCTTTTTCCATAATCTCGAAGATATTTGTACTAAAAAAACCATAAGTTTCCCTTTTTTCATTGATTTGAAAAAAAAATGTGTAAAATTCCATTTTTTGACACTTAATTGTTTATAAATAAAAATGGCCGCCAGATCCTAGGCAGAAAATAGTTACAATTTGCTCTTATAGATATTACCTGTCGAAAAAACGCTTCAGTACCCTGATTGTTCAAGTGTCATGGAAAAAACCTTATTACCCTGGACTATATGTAAAGTGAAACGTACGTAGATGTGTAGTATCATTGATACGTACTGTCAGTGGTAATAATTAGGAAATGACTAATATCCCGTGGACGTATTTTACAAAGTTATTTTATTGAAGTGTTTAATCTATTTTCACTATTGAGTAGATTGATGGACTCAGCATTAAACCACTTGAACATCATACTGACTATTACTGGTATAAAGATAAATATAGAGTTGCAATAAATAAATAAAAAAAACAAAAAGTTCAATAGTAATCTCGAAAATAAACAAATAAGTTTTCATTCGAGAGAACACGTCACACTCATAAATATTACTTGTCACATTTCGTTAAAAAATAAATAGGTACTTACTGGAAGTAATCAAATAAGTAAAAGAGGACAGTTGTCGTTCTAACAATAATTATGTTTGAAAATAAAAATTACAATAACATAATATTTATATTATAAAGAATAAAAGTTAAATAATTTGAAAAACCAAATAAACAATAAATTCAAATAATAACCAACAAATGTGCTAATGTCACTGTCGTTAAAATCATGAACGTCAAAATATATAGTAAACAAAGTAACAACGACACCATACAAACATGCAATATTGTTTATCCTTGTTTAACTTATTGTGGTTTCTATGGACAAGCGGCTTCATTTTGTGATACTACATATAATATGTAATTTCTGTAAATACTATTGACTGTAATACATCCCACTCTCACAGAAATCTTAAAGCACGTTGCCACTAGCGCCACTGTCGGCTTGCGGTGAAACTACGTTGTGACAACGTAAAATTTGACGTAAACATTCAAATTTAATTTTATAAATTTTTGAATAACAAGCTAATTTCGCTAAATTAAATTAAAATAAAAATAGTTCAAACACTTATACAAAAACAATAATAAAGCAATTTTATAAATGTAAGGTTAGATTGCTCTGGTTATCACCGTAGACCGCCTAGATGGCGCTATTTTTTTGCTTCCTCAAATGTAATGGGAAATGTCAAGAGTTGTATGTATTACAGTCCATAGTATTTGGTTTCTGTGAGTAAAAAAGAAACATACTTTAAAAAGTAATTCGTGAATAATTTCATGCATGGGAAAAATTAGAGGGGAAGAAGTATATTTTCAACTGGAATAAAAATGTGCATGAAAGTATATTTGACGATAAACGTTTAACAAATTTTACAATATTTAACAATATTTTGAAATCTGAATAAAGTTGTGCAAAACCGAAAAGTAAATAATTCTTATTCTTGAAGTGTCCTCTCCTTAATGTAGGTTGTCCACTACAATAATTGTAAACTCCTTCCTGTCATCAGCTGTTCTTAGAAGCCGTTCAATATTTAGCCCTGTCCATTGTCGGAGTTAGAAGAAGTGGTAAATGATGGACCAAGAATATTACAGCAGGAAGTTTATTCTGACAGCTAAAGGATGGCATGGCAGCAGGTCCCGATAATATACAAGCAGAAATACTTAAACTAAGGGACAACGAATCAATAGAAATAATCACAAAGATATTCAACAACATAATATACAACTCTGGAGAAATACCAACAGAATGGCTGAAGTCTGAGTTTATTGCACTTCCAAAAAAACCAGGAGCCAAAAAATTCGAAGAATACCGTACGATAAGCCTGATGAGTCATCTCCTAAAATTGTTCCTAAAGGTAATCCATACGAGAATTTACAAGCTATGTGAAAGTCAAATTTCGCCCAACCAGTTCGGGTTCATAAATGCTGTTGGTACGAGAGAGGCTTTGTTTTCAATACAAGTCTTATTCCAGAGATGCAGAGAAGTCAATTGCGACGTATACGCATGTCTGGTTGATTATGAGAAGGCGTTTGATCGAGTACAATACGCCAAGATGATGCAAATACTAAAAAAAGCAGGAATTAACAACCAAGATCTGAAAATAATTAGGAACCTTTACTGGAATCAGACTTCAAACAGATTTGACGGTGACCACACCGAATATGTGAAAATCATGTGTGGAGTGAGGCAGGGCTGCATCTTGTCCTCCCTAATTTTTAATCTTTACTCTGAAAGAATATTTATCGAAGCTTTGCACGAAACTGAAAAAGATATTCTACTAAACGGGTACCGGCTAAATAACATCAGGTATGCAGATGACACCATAGTATTTTCGGACAACCTAGAAGACCTACAAGTCCTCATGAACAAAATCACGTATTATAGTCAACAATATGGACTCGATATAAACGTAAAAGAAAAAAAGCTTATGATCGTTAGCAAGAAAAAGATAACAGAAAGTCCACTCTATATCAACCAAACCCCTGTAGAAATATGGAGGTACTACAACTACCTCGGCACCATAATACATGAAGAATGGACCAACAAACAAGAGATAAGAGCGCGCATCGGAAAAGCTAGATCAATCTTCAACCGTATGGGCGCGTTTTTCAAAAGCCACAACCTTTCTCTTGGTATACAAGTAAGAATGTTGAGATGTTACGTCTTCTCTGTCCTTTTTTATGGTGTTGAATCATGGACCTTAAAAGAGGATATGTGCCGAAAGTTGAAAGCATTTGAGATGTGGCTATAACGGAGAATTCTTAAAATCCCGTGGACTGATGGGGTCACAAATGAGGAGGTCCTTAAAAGAATGTGGAAGAACCGAGAGGTACTGACCAAAATCAAATCTCGAAAATTGGAATACTTTGGACACATTATGCGAAATGAATCCAGATATGCCCTCATACAAGCCATCCTGCAAGGAAAAATATTTGAAAAGCGAGGTCCAGGAAGGAGAAGAACATCCTGGTTAAAGAACCTCAGAACCTGGTTCCACACAACATCTTTGCAGAGTTTCCGCGTTGCTGCATATAAGGTGAAGATTGCCATGATGATCGCTAACATTCGTCACGGATGAGCACATCAATAAGAAGAAGATTGTCAGATGTTTCTTATCTACACGGTCTTGCTTATCTACAGGACCAACCTGCCTCAGTGTTCTATGATGGATTTACCAACACAAGCGTTAAACTCTTTTTGGCTTCCGAGGGACTTCCTACTAAAACTGAAGATCTACGACAAATTCTGCTTGAATTTAACAACGCCAGATGAGGTGGAAGCTGATCTTGCTGCTTTTAGGGCCTTTCTCACTTCTGAAAGGATTATACACCGGCAAAAATCAAGGGAATGTAACCGAAATTACTATTCCGCTGTCTCTCCAAAACGAAATTTTTAAATATCACGACGTGTTCTGAGGGACTAGAATCCTCAAATTGTTTTAGTGATAACAGCTTTAGCATGGTTCTGATTAATATTCGTTCTATAAGATACAAAACTGATGAATTGTTTTTGTTCCTGGAGGAATTGGGATTTCCCCTGGTAGTTGCGGTTACAGAGCACTGGCTTGTAGTCAACGAGCCTTTTTTTTTTGTTCAAAAATACACCACAATTGCTAGGTATGATCGTCCAAGCTCAGCTCATAAAGGTACCCTGATTCTTTCTACGAGCAATGATTTTTCTTTGGTAACAAAATATGACTTTCTGTTAAGTGAAGCCTTCTTTGAGTTTTCCTTAGTCTACAATAAGAATCTCAATCTTTATATTATTTGCATTTACAGATCACCTGACTCTTCCGTGGAACTATTTTTTCAGAACCTGCTAAATTTGTTAGATGACCTACCCCATAAAAGTAGAAAAATTTTATGTGGGGACTTTAACATCTATTATGCTGCTGCTTGTGCTACACAAATATCCTTGATCAACATATTTGAATCGTATGGTCTAACAATGCACGTTAATTCTCCTACAAGTATTACAAAAACTTACAAAATCTACCATAATTGATTATACTGTCTCAGATTTCTCACCCCTTGATGTCCACTCTACAATTATTAATGCTGGAATATCTGATCATGATGCAGTTTATACGAAGTTTAATATCTTTAGCAAACCCTCCTCGAAAACCCGACGTTTAGGCAGGATTTTTTCTACCCGGAACTTTCGTAATTTCCAAAATTTATGCTTAAGCTCTGAGTGGCACTCTCCTGCTATGGACGTGGATAATAATTTCAGTGATTTTTTAGATAAGCTTGTCTGTATCATCAATAAAGCATTTCCTTTAATTCCAATTAAGCCAAAACATCGCAAACCCTGGACTACTAAAGGTATCCGAATATCTTCCAAGAATATGCGTTCTCTACTCTACATCAAGAAATTTACTACTAACGTCTCTATCACTGAATATATCACCAAGTACAGGGCAACCTATCTTAAACTTATAAAATCAGCTAAAAAAGTCTACTGCCAAAACCATCTGGGAAGCTCTAAAAGTGTTGCAAAAGAAACTTGGTCCATAATAAACGATCTACGAAATAAAACCCACACTGCTCAAACATTTTCCCTTCCAGACCCTGAAAATCTAAATGAATACTTTGTTAATGTGAGTAAAAATATTACATCAACTATTTTTCCAAAAAAAGATCCCATTTCCTATCTCCCTAATTCAAGAAAGGTCTCGAATTCATTCTTTATAAAACCAGTCGATAAATCTGAACTGATCCAAACAATCAATAATATCAAAAGCAAATCTTCCTGTAGTACTGATGGTCTATCGATAAAATTTTTTTTTATTCTCCCAGAAAATGTGTTAGAAGTCCTCATCTCACTAATTAATGATTCTTTTGAGAAAGGCAAATTTCCAGAGTGCCTAAGACTGCCATCATTATTCCTCTTCATAAGGGTGGTGAAATATCTAATACCTGCAATTATAGAACTATTGCACTACTACCGGTACTCTCCAAAATTATTGAGAGACCTTTCTCGTTGAAAACAATATTTTATCACAAAATCAGTTCGGCTTTTTAAATAATAAATGCACCACTGATGCCATGTTTTCTGTACTACATGAGGTTTATCAAGCACTGAACAATAATCTTCACACTGCCACCGTTTTTTGTGAATACGCCAAAGCTTTTGATTGTGTAAATCACAACATTTTGATAAAAAAACTAAATTTCTACGGAATTCGAGGTATTTCTTTGAATTGGTTCCAATCTTACTTGGATGATAGGAATCAACTGGTGGAGCAATGATACAGACTCTAGTCTCAAAAACATTGTATGTGGGTTAGGGGTCGTCCATTAATCACGTGAGGCTCGAAAGGGGGTGAGGGGGTCTTTAAAAAATCACGAAATGTCTCAATCCATGTGATATACGTTGTCTTAAACCTCAAAATGTATCACCAAGGGGGAGGGGGGGTTAAAAAATGCTAAAAAAACCTCACATGATTAATGGACGGCCCCTTACCTCAAGGATCAGTATTGCGTCCTCTACTTTTCCTTATCTTTATTAATGACCTTACTAGTTTAAAAATCGATGGAAAAATCTTTTTTTTGCTGATGATACCAGTATCACTTGGGGCAAATCAAATATTGCAATTCTTCATGCTACTATAACTTCTGATATACTTACAATAAAAACCTGGTCTGACTCTAATTTACTCTGGTTTAACGTAGATAAAACAGTAGCATTACCTTATAAAGGAGCTCTCCAACCATTACCTCTTAATAACAGTCAAATCAGTACTGTTGATTCTGTAAAATTTCTTGGTATTTTTTTAGACAGAACCTTAAATTGTCCCTCCATATTAATTTGTTAAGGAAGCAACTATCTTCAGCTTGCTATGCTATAAGATCTGTTTCGAATGAACTCAATTTAGCATCTTCCAAAATAACATATTTTTCTTTGTTCGAGTCACATCTTCGTTGTGGTCTTCCTTTTTGGGGTTCTGGTAAAGCTGCCTAATTCGATGTTATTTTCAAATTACAAAAAAGAGCAATAAGATATCTGTTTGGCCTCAGAAGAACAACACATTGTAGAAGTTACTTCAAAGATCACAGAATTTTAACCCTTCCATCTTTATATACTTTAGAAACTGTTTGCTTAATTCGTAAACATCTACATGTCTTTCCACCAAGACCTAATCATGACTACTTCACGAGAAATTCTACCTTTGACGTCTATTTACCGACCCCGTCATCTGAGTTAGTAAAGAAATCTATATTATATTCCGCAAAAAAACTTTACAACCATCTGCAGCATCTTTCCCCAAATTCCGTAAACTGACAAAAGCCTACCTATCCGAAAGACCATATTATGCAGTAGAAGATTTTCTTAATCAATACCTAAGAAATTACAGTACCCTTTGCACAAGTAGTATTTTATTGCTATTTTTCATCTGTATTTGGGTGTCATATGCAGCAGCTTAACTTTTAAACTTAATTACTATGTAGACTATGCAATTTGCAATTTATTTAAATTTTGCAATTGATTAACTGTTTAACTTCATTATTATTATTATTTTTTTAAAATAAAAATGTATACCATTTTTATTCAGTTGCAATGCGAAGGCAAAACAATCTTACTTTTCAATTAGAATACTGAGTGCAGTCCAGTCCATTGAATCGCGATTTTCGGCTCTTATTGGAGCCTTCATCGGAAGGAACGTAGGCACTGTTCTCCATATTTTAACTGATTCGTATCGAGAGGTTTTCCCACCCATTGCAACTGAAGTGATGATAGTAGGTGGCTAGCGCCATCTGGCATTGAAAGACGAAGTAGTTTTCAATCCTAATAGTAAATTATTAATATTGAAAATATTAAAAATATTACTAAAAGATTTTTAAATTGAAAACTTATTGGTACACTTTCCTGGTGACACCTCCAAGACTTCTAGAATTTGAAAGTCAAATGGATGCTGCAGTGAAGACGAGAGGGGAGGAATTCTACTCTATGCAATTCACATCCCCCGTCCGCAGCTGGTAAAGTTCCAACGGAAAATTTATTATTTTATAGTCGTATTACTCCGTAGAGTAACTAGGTGCATTTTTCCGTTGGAACTTTACCAGCTGCAGACGGGGGATGTGAATTGCATAGTGTAGAATTCCTTCCCTCTCGTCTTCACTGCAGCATCCATTTGACTTGCCAATTGTAGAAGTCTTGGAGGTGTCACCAGGAAAGTGTACCAATAAGTTTTCAATTTAAAAATCTTTTAGTAATATTTTTAATATTTTCAATACTAATAATTTACTATTAGGATTGAAAACTACTTCGTCTTCGTCTATTATTTTTTAATTTATACTGACGATTTATGTAATTTTAATAAATTGAATTGTTATTGTTTTGTTTTCTTGACTTTTTGTAAGCTTTGTCGATAAAATTGTACAATTTTTCATGACAATAAGGCATATTTCTATTCTATTCTATTCTTAGCCACGATAGCCTTTCCCTTCCTAGCCAACATTTTGCCACGAACTTTACTTTCACTATTAGTTGAGCATATTGGTACTTATTATTTCTCAGTATTTGGTCTAGGTATATTCTAACTTTCACTGTGTTGAAAAGTGCTCGGTCCTTGTCTATGTAGCACTTCTTCGTTTGACGTCCATGAAATTTTGAGGATTATCTGGTAGACCCAAATTTTCCAAGGCCTCCAATTTATTTACGGCTGATGTCTTAAGGGTGCCCGTTTCAACTGCATATAAGACAGTCGACCAGACGTTTTGACAATCATAGTCGAATTTCGAGTTTTATTCGAGCATCTCATAGCAGTCTTCTAATTTTTTCGAAAGATCTTCTGGCCTGTTCTATTCTCGATCTTATTTCTAGATCAGGATTTGGGCTGCTATTGATCCAACATCGTAGGTGATTAAATTTATTGACCTGTTCTAAAATGTACCCGTTTATTTAAAAACGTTGCGGTACATTTTAGTTTTTTTGAATTGACATCACCTTGGTTTTCATAATATTAATTCTCATACCAGATTGTTCACAAACCGAGTTGGTCCTGTTAATGCGTCGTATCATCGGCGTATTTGTTGCTGTTGAGATTTACGCCATTCACCTTGACTCCATCCGTGTAATCCTCCAGTGCCTGTTTAAGGGGATGGGTACGTATTTTCGGCTGCAATGTTATTCAAACGGGGATTCATTTTTTTCAAATCCTGAGAAAACTAATAAGTATTTTTGAAAAATTTAAACGCAGAATGAAAGATTACGTTCTTACCGAGGGCCGAAAGTCCCTGAGAACTTCTATGTTTATTTTAATAAATAATTACAGGGGTAAAAAACTAAGAGAAAATGTAGTGTGATTTTTAATTTCAAATATCATTCAAAAGAAACAAAAGAAATAATTTAGTCTTTCATTCTGCGTTTAAATTTTTTAAAAATATTTACTAGTTTTTTCACGATTGGAAAAAAATGGACACCATGTCCGTAGTGATATTTTACAAATCGAACATTCGCTATCCTTGTCACACAACGCACTGAGTCAAATAGAATATGATGACAAGACAGTGACAGTTTTAAATATTTGACATGGCATCGGGAAAATTTTGGGTTGTTGATTAAATAATATTGATAGTGTATTTGATAAATAATTGATTTAAAACGTGAACTTAATTAAAAGTTATTTACTGTTTATTATTTATGGAAGATTCATAAATACATCAGGATATATTCTGTGATCCAAGCATTTTTTTTGTTAAAGGTGTTCAAAACTGTAAACGTTCCATAGTAACAACATATTATTATAAAATCACTTTAACACTTTTCCTCTTTTCGATTGAGTATTAGTTTTTGTTGTAAATATAAATTATTACAATCACTGAATACATAGTTCGTGAAAAAATTATCACATTTATTAACTGAATTAATAATTTAAAATTATACAAATAACAGTTATACAAGAACATGCAAAAGCCATCTTTTTAAAGTTAATGATGACATTGTCAAGTAGAATGACATTCTAGTAATGTTACATATATTTATACCAGTGTGAATTTTACTACACGTAATTTGCCTTGTAAAGACAGAAAAAGTAGGGATAGCCGTAAAATATTTGCGAATTATGTACCGATGGCCTTAAATAGAAACTCGAAATCGGAGTAATGATAGCAGGGGTGAAAAACACGCCCTTGTCCAACTCTCCTCTATTATGAGGGGAGACAGACAAAGTCAAAAGCTCTGCTGAGATCACACAATATCTCTCCTGCATTTACTAAACTTGTGAGAGTATCATAAAAGTAATAAATTGCTGTCTGTGTAAATTTTTTCGCCTTGAAATCATGTTGGTTACTAACCAACACATTATTTATCTGTAAAAATTAATTTATAAACGAAGTCTCTTTAAATAGCTGTATTGAAAATACCGAAGAAATTATTATCAGAAGGTAATTACTTACTTGTTTTGGCTCAATTTTTTTATGAATTGGTGGCACCTCTCCAGTTTTTACATAATCTGGAAAGTCGCCAACTGAAAACGATAAATTAACGAAATATGTTAATTGAGATATTAAAGAAACAACCTTAAAGAAACAACCTTTTTTAGTAAAAACCCTGCGATTTCATCAAAGGCTGTGCTTTTTTGTTTTTTAGTTTTTTGTTTCATAATTCGTTTAATGCTAATATATTAATATATTTTATGTAGTATACTATATTATATAATAGTGAAAGAGACAGAACAAAAAATGGAACAGTTGAGACAAGCTCTGAAGGAAACCATTTTCCAGTAAGTAAAACGTAGGACAAAAACAGGGAGTTACTACAAATAAAATGGTATCTTTGAATGCTGAAATAATTGTGAAAAGTAATAGTTGTAAGTACCTAGGGTATTACAGAGTAATGGAGAAATAGATGGAGATGCATGCAGTAGAATTAGGGCTGGATGGATGAAGTGCAAGGAAGCAAGTGGTGTGTTGTGTAACAGAGAAATTCCAAAGAAGCTGAAGAGCAAATTCTATAAAACAGCCACAAGACCGGCAGTAAAAAAGAAAGAGGAACAACGAATGCATGTGGCGGGAATGAGATTACTTAGATGTATGAGTGGAGTGACAAAAAAAGATAAAATTAAAAATGAGTAAGTATATTAGGGGAAGTCTACTTGTGGCACCAATTGATGAAAAATTAGCATAGGAGAGAGCATAGGTTAAGATGATTTGGTCGTGTTCGACGTCGAGACGTTAATAACCCAATACGAAGGGTTGCGGAAGTGCAGATTCCTGGTCCAGATAAGACGCCGCCGTGGAGAGCGACGAGATAACGGGTTTGCTGTTGAGAGGTATCTACACAGGACATTTGGAGTAATGCGCGTTATGTTGATGACATCTTACAAACTACTTTACTGCCTTTACAGTTTAAATCTATCACTGTCCAAATCATCTCAAGTTCAGGCTGTTAGAAATGCAACGGGTACCATACAACAAACAGTTTCGTTCTTCACGTCTTCCTCAAAGAGAAATCAATTTTTGAAACACTATGTAGGTGACCAGCTACCTAGATTTTGTGAAACACGTTGGGTGGAAAGGCAAACATCGTTTTTGCAATTCAGACTTAAGTTCCCTGAAATCATTCATGCCCTGGAATCAGTAGCTTCATGGCAAGTTTTAAAAGCTGCATCCAAGGCGAGAACCTTGATTTGTGCCTTACTGAACAGTACTTTCATTATCACTGTAGTGTGTATGTGCAACATATTTTCACTTACACTTCCTTTTAGCAAGCTACTTCAAAAACCTGATATTGACTTAAAATGTGCATTTAAACATTTTACGGACATGACCAAAGCATTTGCCAATCAACGGAACACAGCGATTGTTTGCTTTAAAGATTTGTTCCAAGAAGCAAAGGACATAGCCGAGAAGACAAATTTTGATATTAGTATTCCAAGAATATCACAGGTGCAGAAGAATCGAGCCAACCACGCAACTAAAGACCCAGAGACATACTTTAGAGTATCAGTGTTCCTTCCCATTCTAGACTCTGTAATAGAAGACACAAATTCTCGTTTTCCTGAAGAAACATTGGAGTTGTACAATCTTCACGTATGCATGCCTGAATACCTGATAACCAACTCTGTTCAGGACATGTCTGAAAAAATTTAGTGTTTAGTAAGGAGGTACAGTGAACTTTTTGATATGTCTCAAGCTGAAATGAAATGCTTATTGAAAGGTGAACTACAGCTTTGGGAAATGCAATGGAAAGACACGGACGAATTTCCAAAAACAGCGCTGGACGCGTTAGACAGTTGTAACAGAGATTTGTTCCCTACAGTCAGCAAGCTACTTCTAGTCTTAGCTACACTTCCCATCAGCAATGCTTCTGCAGAGCGTAGCTTTCAATCTCTAAAGAGAATAAAGTCGTGGCTAAGAACACGGATGCGTCAAGACAGGTTGACTGGACTTGCTCTACTCCATGCCTATCGAGACATCCCTGTAGACCCAACGAAAGTTTTAGAACGATTCGCCAAAAGTGGCCATCGAAGACTTGAATTCGATTTGTAATTACATTCTTTTTAAAACCTTATAACTTGTTATTTTATTACTTATAACCTAATAAAACTATTACAATATATAATGTGAACCTCATTTTTTCCATTCTAATAGACTAATTTGTATTGTATATTTATTGTAAATTTTAACATTTTAAAAGGTAAAATGTGTTTTGAGCTCTTTCAATTCAAGCGTAAAACTAACATTGTCAGACCAAACCTCTGAAGTTTGACGTTTGTTCGTGATAAAGTAAAACCACCTAAATCTTTAAAGGTTTAGAAAGATGAGACTTGCTTCAGAGGCTTGCCATTGAAAAATACTATCACCCACAAACCTTTTCTATTAGACTTTGAGTTGTTTTCAATAGTTCTAAATTGGTTTTTGATACAATCACAAGAATACAAAATATATTTTGAATATTTTATTTGTAAGTTAGCCGAACAATATTTACAACAAGCTTTAGAGGCTAGCTTTTTTATTTTTTATTATAGTGTAAAACTGTTTCCACTCATACTAATTGTAATAATAATAAGTGATTTTCCTTTTTCTCCGTTCGTCACAACCACTAAGTGACAGTCAGTCCATATTCGGTCCATCAACTGTTCAAATGAATAAAATGCCTTTAAAACTCTCAAAATCTTGCCATATTTTTAAAAATTTTCCGGACCCCCTTTCCGACTGGGGGCTGCACCCCCCAGACCCCCCTGCAACAGACCATCGCCCCTCCCAAAATCTGACTCTGAGACCGCCACTGAGATGGACTAGAAAACTACTTAACTGGCGCCCAAGAGAAGACAAACGCAGCAGAGGACGACCACCAACACGCTGGATGGACGACATTAAACGAATATCCAAGAAATGGCAACAAGACGCACAGTGTGGAGAGAACGCGAAAAATGGGAAAGACTTATGTCCAGCAGTGGACAGAAGAGGTTGCATAATGATGATGGTGAAAAAGTCTTGCCAATGTTATCGTTTCATTCTTGATGAAAATGTACCATGTTGCCAAAAAGTTAAGTTCCAGAAATGATTCTTTCTGGGTGTAACACTTCTAATGTCACTGAGTATACATATAGTCTAAGAGCTAGTGAACCCTCCGACTAACGGTCTTCCTGTAAGGCTAGAAATTTCTATAGTGACAATTCATAGCACACCAAGGCTAAAAACCATGACCTGGCAGGCATCAGCCCTGCACGTGTATCTACCAGGTGAATCGAAAAGTGCATAGTTTAGGGGAAAAATAAAGTTTCTCCTGTAAAGTTTAAATTTAAGTATGTGTTTGAGTAAGTTATTTAGAAGAAATGTGTACAATGACAGGCGATTCTGAAGAGCATAAGACCTTGCCTGACGAGGGGAAATATTAGGGGTTTTTCCTAAAATTATTTTTTTGCATCGAACAAAGTTTTTTTAGGTTTTTTGAATCAATCCAAACAGAAAAGGTCTTTGGTGATTTTTCTCTTAGGTTAATAGTTTTTGTTATACAGGGTGTTTGGTAAAGAATGGGCCATAGCTTAACCTCAGGTTCCTGAGGTTAAAATAGGCCGATTTAAGCTAACTTAGCTTAGTACAAAGTTTATAATAACCTAGATACAGAGTGTCAGTGTCAAATTTTAACTTTTTTTTTTTTATTATTGAATATTTCCTGACATGCATGAGATAACAACATGAAATTTGGTATGTGAGGGTTTTTGGGTCGAGAAAACTAAATTCCTTACCAAAAATTATCTCTTGCTCAGAGGGCGCCACATACGCCTTTCAGCACTAATTTATTACGTTCAATTTTTTTTATCCCCCACTCTGTATAATTTTGACATTAAAATTTTTATTCTCCTATTAGTTTTACTTAAAAAAGGTATACTTCTTTCATCTCCCTAAACTCAACCGTTTTCGAGATAAACTTCTTCTTCTTCTTATTCTTTTTATATAGACGTTACTCTGTCTGTATTTCAATGTGCCTCCAGTAAGTTGTCATTCCATCTTTTTCGTCGTTTTTCCACTGATCGTCTTCCTATTGGGGAACCGTCTCTCGCCGTCCTTACTACTCTATTTGTTGTCATTCGGCTTATGTGGTCGTTCCATTCTCTTCTGCTTTTTACCCAGTTATTAATGTTGTCCACCTTGCATCTCCTTCGTATATCTGCACTTCTAGCTCTATCCCACAGCGTCTTACCATCGATTTTTCGCAATGTTTTCATCTCTGCTGATTCTAGCATTATTTTTGTCCTTGTCCTTTCTGTATCAGGTCGTGTTTCTGCCGCGTATGTCATTATTGGTCTGATGACTGCTTTGTAAATTTTGCGTTTCACTTCTTTTCCGATGTTTTTATTTCTCCATATTGTTTCATTCAGGCAACCTGCGGCTCTGTTTGCTTTATTCACCTGATCTTCCACTTCTGTTTCAAGCTTTCCGTAGCTGCATAGTGTGATGCCTAGATATTTTTTTTATACCCTGTATAGGTATTAAGTATAATGAACATTTTTACTGCATTTGCGGGTCATAACGAATTGGCTTGGTTTTTCGCTGAATTTCTTTACGGTTAGCTGCATATAGTTGCGTCAGTTTAACAATATTACTGTGGTCTGCACATTGCGAGAAATACATTTTAAAACATAGTTTTTATTACACGTTGTAATAATAATAAAAGTAATAAAATAAACATTCTCTTATGATATTAGTATGCAGTTCGGCCTAGACAAGTGCAGTGTTTTGAATATAGTCATAGAAAAGGTACAGCCCGGTGGATTCGATATGCAAAATGGCTAGAACATCGAGGCCATGGGCGAAAACGATATGTACAAATATCTTGGAGTAAAGCAGACTCGGAAAATTGACCCTAAGCAAATGAAAACTAAGATGATGAGTTTATACGAAGTGTAAAACAGCTGCTTCGTTCACAACTTAACAGTAAAAATTTGTTTAAGGCACTAAACACCTAGTGCTTGTTCTGTGCTTACGTATTCATTTGGTATTGTTAAGGCGACAAAAACGGATATATAGAAACTCTTCAGCGAAAAGTACGATCACACCTCACGAAAGCACAAAAACACCACCCTAAAAGTGCAGTAGAACGAACGACATTACCGCGGTATTTAGGAGGAAGAGGACTTATGGATATAGGTGAGCAATTAGATAAACATATTGCTAATTTAAGGACTTATTTTCAGATGCAGGCTGAGATATCTACTCTACACCGCGCTATTTGCGCAGTAGATGACACAACACCAATCAAACTGAGGGAACCAGAAATGCCCATAAACCTCCTTACTGAGGACGAAAAAATGCGCACATGGATGGGCAAACCTCTGCACAGGCGACATCGGAATGAGGTCAGGCAAGACTATGTCGACAATACGGCGTCGAACTATTGGTTGACATCAGGAAAGATGTTCCCTGAAACAGAAGGTTTATTATTGGCCATTCAGGATCAGGTTATACCAACTAAGAATTACCTGAAATATATCACCAAAGACCCTCAGATCCAGAACGACAAATGCCGATATGGATGCCGAACCCAAGAAACCATCCAATATCTTAAAAGGGGCTGCCAGGTGTTTGCTGCAACTGAATACAAGGAACGGCATGACGCAGTGGGAAAAATCCTTCATCAAGAGATAGCTATTAAGCTGGGACTCCTCCAAACGGACCATCTCCCATATTATCAAATACGTCCCTGAGAGTATGCTTGAAGATGGCAACTACAAGCGATACTGAGACCGTACTGTGCTCACAGACCAACCAGTGGCACATAATAGACCAGATCTCGTACTAGTTAATAAATTAACAAGACAAACAACACTAATTGATGTGGCGATACCTAACAACAATAATCTACGTAGTAAATTTACTGAAAAGATCGCCAAGTACAGAGATCTGGAAATTCAAATACGAAGACAATGGAGAATGCAAAGTACCCAGACGATACTTATTATTATATCTACTACTGGAGTCATTCCGAAGAACCTCATTGAAAACATAAAAAAGCTGGTTCTAAATTAACACCTTTATAAGACCATTCAGAAAGCTGTACTACTCGCAACGGCCAGATGTGTACGAAAATTTCTGGGAGATACTCCAGCATACCAAGTCACCTAGGGCTCGATAACATGGAAAGAGTCCCACCAGAGCTCAATCCTTTTGATACCGTAAGTTATCTGGGAGGAGTCAATTTTCCCCTTAGAGGGAGTGTGAGCCGTATGGCTAAATCTGGATAAAGTACTTTTCCAACTAACTTTTCCCTGTTTGCTTTCTTCACAAATAATGTTCTTCACACATAAACAAAAAAATTCAAATGCCGCGCGGAAAATATTTTTAATAAGCTTTATAAATACAATTAGGTATAAAATGAAAAAAAAAATTATATAAATAGTTACTTTATTATTTAGTAATATTCTCATAAAACTGGCAATTCTTCAAGGATCTGTTAATAGGCAGGTAGCCTGAAACAAACTTTGATCATGTTTCACTGTGTTGGTTGGCTTTTTTTTAAACAATCATATAAAGAAAAAAATTATTTTTAAAAATTTTGCGTGACATAAAAATTTTTCGTTGCAACACGAAACTGAAAATGGTTATTTATTTTTGATTTACATGTTTACTCTGATTGGAGTACGAAGGGAACCATTCTCGTTGGAACTTTACCGCGCTGAGCAAATGGGACGTGAATTGTAAATTGTAGAATTCCCTCATCTTCCTTAGTCTCAGCACCCGTATGGCTTGCAAATTGTGGAAACCTCGGAGGTGTAACCAGAGAAGGTTTCCATTGTTTTCGATCTGGTGGGATGTAGAGTAATATCTTTGGTATTATTTTATGTGCTATTAGATCGAAAACTTAGTCTTTTGTCAGAGAGAGCAGCATATGTGCCTCCTGATGAGAGACTAACAAGTTTCGAAACCGGTAGAGGTGATTGTTGCACTCTCTGATTGAACTAGAATATGATGCGGCTGTAGTTTCGTGTTGCAACGAGTTTGAAAATAGTTATTCATTTTTGATAAAGGAGTATCATTTATATAATTTTCTACTTTGATTTCATCCTCCAGATAATCAAAATCCTTTTCGATGTCTAATCTGCTTCGATTTGATTCATCAACTTTTATGAAATCCGGGACAGCTAAGTTTAGAATATATTCGAAACATAGAAAATGCTTATTTTTTAGTCAAAACCGTTAACTAAAGTTTCCAGAGAACATATCATTATAAAGTTACCAGCAGCATTATCAGTTGTCACACCTTGAATGAAGTCCAGCACATCATAAGATTTTAGCATCTCAAAGAGAATATGTAGGTATTGCTTCTCTTAGCAAGCACAAAATCTAAAACACTTGACTGAATTTAATAAAAAGGTCCCCGGGGAATTACCGCACCGGCTAATCAAGAAATTTCAAGATCTTAAAATTTCTTAAGGCCATCGGTACACAATTCGCAAATATTTTACGGCTATCCCTACTTTTTCTGTCTTTACACGGCAAATTACGTGTAGTAAAATTTACACTGGTATGGATATATAAACATTAATAGAATGTCATTCTACTTGAAAATGTCATCATTAACTTAAAGAGATGGCTTTTGAATGTTCTTGGATAACTCTTATTTCTATAATTGCAAATTATTAAGTCAGTTAATAAATGTGATAATTTTTTCACTAACTATGTATTCAGTGATTGTAATAATTTATATGTAGAACAAAAACTAATACTCAATCGAGAAAAGAGGAAAAGTACTAAAGTGATTTTTTAATAATATATTGTTACTATGGAACGTTACAATTTTGAACATATTTAACAACAAAATACTTGGATCCTGATGTGTTCTCTGTTTGGATCTTCCACAAATAATACACAATAAATAACTTTTTATTAAGTTCACGTCTTAAATCAATTATTTATCAAATACACTATATTATATCAATATTAATTAATCAACAATTCAAAATATTCCCGATGCCATGTCAAATACTTAAAATTGTCACTGATTGTCACTGTCTGACTGACAATATGCTGACAATATTCTATTCGACTGAGTGCGTTGTAAGACACAGATAGATTTTTAAAATATTACCACGGACATTGTGTTAATTTTTTTCGAATCCTGAAAAAACCAATAAATAATTTTGAAAAATTTAAACGCACAATTATAGACTAAATTATTACCGAGGGCAAAAAGTCCCTTAGAATAAATAAAAAGTTTATTTTGTATGAGATATTTGAAATTAAAAATCACACTAAATTTTCACTAGCTTAGTTTTTCACCCCTGTAACTTATTAAAATAAAAATTATAGAAGTTCTCAGGGACTTTCGGCTCTCGCTAATAACGTAATCTTTCATTATGCGTTTAAATTTTTCAAAAATACTTATTAGTTTTCTCAGGATTCGAAAAAAATTAATCCCCATTTGAATAGCATTGCAGCCGAAAATATGTACCCATCCCCTTAAGTCAAGACAAGATATAGGATGTCAAGAAAACGTCAAGATTTTTTAAAATTTCTTGATTTTTTCTTAAGACAAGACAAGAAGTTGTTATTAAGACGATAATTATTGTCTTGTCGACCAGTCGACCCCTAGCTGAAAATAAACAGACGACTAAAAACTATGTGTCATCGCATAGATGAATATAAATAGAAAACTATCTAGCCGCTAGTTCCACTACATGCAAATTTCCTTATATTTTAGGCGCTTCAGCATTGTTGGGGTCTACTACACCCCACCTGTTGGATGCCGGGTTAATATAGATTGTAAAGTTTGATTTAAATATTACTAGCACTGAAGTTAGGCGCCGTCATGTCAGAGTCTAACTTCAGTGCTAATAATATTTAAATCAAACTTTACAATTTATATTAACCCGGCATCCAACAGGTGGGGCGTCTGCGATTTTTTTACATTAAGTGTATTAGTGTATTTTACACTTTACTTAAATTTACAGCTGCTTGCATATCATTAATTTGTTAGAGCAGTGTAAATTACACTCAACGAATAAATAATAAAAGATAATAACTTTTTTAAATATTTGTTTCAGGTGAGCGATTTCTAATTAATTACAGAGATGTATCTAGTATTTTGGTAAGTAACACAAATATTTGCCAAAACTCTTTATAAACTGAATAAACCAAACATACACAAAACATAAATCACAACAACTGCACTGGTGCTTTTTATTATTTTAACACGTTAAGCCCCGGACCATCATGACATAATTTTTCTGTCAGACCGGAACATTTTTTTAATAATTTTGAAATAAGAATGTGTATAACTATTTATTTCTATTCTAAAATAAAAACAAAATACATTTTTTAAGTAAAAAAACAGCATGTACCAACAGGGTACACACGGTCTATTTATAATTATTTTTGTAATTTGTTTTAATGTGGACCATGTGTGCCATATTGGCTCACACCAGGAAGATAATCAAATACCTTCTCCCTAAGATATTTTAAGTTTAAAAATACAAAAACAATTTATTTTTTCAAAGAACATGTATGAATATTCACAAAACACATAACACACATATATGCGGTATTAACGGCACATGCCGGACAAAAAGTGTATACCCTTTTGGCATTCTTCATCGCTGATGCTCTTCCTTCACGGTTCGAAAAGTTCTTGTAACATGCTGAACACCTTCCCCTTTTCTCTTTCTCGTCCAACGTATGCAGAGTTGTTAAAGAGTTTTCAGAAGTTGTTAAAGAGTTTTCAGAAGTTGTTTGAGGCATTAAAAGACTTTGAACAATCTGTTCACGGAACTCAGTAATTGAGAGATGTTTGCCAGTAACAGATTTGTAGAGAACTAAAGAGTTCACAAGTGCGGTATTTGTTAGTAATTCCACAGCCAATTTACGATACCACTTCATACTTCGTCGAACAGGGGAATTATATGCAGCCTTTTGATCCGACACATCGATAAAAGATTTTGCAGAATTATAGTCAACAATGGTCGATGGTTTGGGAACAGGTCCACGTTTTGTTTGAACATCTATCATCAAAGGAATATCCTTGGTCGTTAAAAACAAAACGTCCCGTTTATCTTTCCATTTTCCGATAACAACTTTTGTATTACTCTGTAGATACTTCATGTCACCTCTTTTTAATTTTGCATTGACTACCGCTTTGGGATTATGTTTCGTATTGAAACGTAATGTTCCGACTAAATGGGTTTTCCTATTATTTAAATCATGAGCCAAGTCAACACTCGTATAAAAATTACCAGTATATAAACTTCTGCCTGTATCTAGAAGCGGTTGCATAAGTTCCATCACCACTCTGGATGCTAACGACTTTTCAGATGGTTGCATCTCTTTTCCACCGTACACTTTAACGGCGTACGTATATCCATCTGCGACGCAAAGTTTAAACAATTTGACTCCATATTTGTGTCTTTTTCCAGGAATGTATTGCAAAAAACTAAGTCTACCACGAAATGGCACCATAGTTTCGTCAATACATAACGATTCTCTAGGAGTACACATTTTCTGAAACTTTTCATTTAGTATTTGTACAAGAGGAGAAATTTTGTAGAGTCTGTTTCCAGGTGGGCAGCTCTCGTTATCTGAAATGTGAAAGAAGTGTAATAATATTTCAAATCGACTTCTACTTATTTCACACATTTTAGAAACTTCATTTTTGTAAAGTAAATTGTTACTCCAATAATTTCTGAGTTTCGGTTTTCTGTCTAACCCCATCCAAATAATGAGAGCCAAAAATCGAAGCAATTCTTTTCTGTCAATTGGTCTCCAGTTACTCATAAGCGAATGTTTCGTTATTGACTCATTTACAATACCAGCGATTATGGTTTGTTCGGCGTATTTATTAGTTTCAGTAACCAACAAATCTTGCACTTGACGGTCGATAAACAGTAGGTAGAAATCTATAGGTTTGTGGTCTGTAAGTTTTGCGAGTACTTCCTGATTTATTCCTGAAGTAAATGATAGTTCGAACTTATTGAGATCATCTGGATTTGGCACATCGCTCCATGTTATTTTATTTCTTGATACAACATCGTCAATAACAGCTTCCAGGCTAACGTTTGCAGATTCAGCTTTTTCTACAAAGCAAAAAAAAAGTAAACTACAAACAGAATTTGTGCATTCCTAAATAACTTACCTATCCTTCTTGTATCAGCCTCCTTTTGGATACAACTAGGACCTGCAGTTATTTTATTTCTTGATACATCGTCAATAACAGCTTCCAGGCTAACGTTTGCAGATTCAGCTTTTTCTACAAAGCAAAAAAAAAGTAAAGTACAAACCGAATTTGTGCATTCTTAAATAATTTACCTATCCTTCTTGTATCAGCCTCCTTTTGGTTAGAACTAGAACCTGCAGTAAATTCTTTGCAATTTTGTGTTTGTTTGCAAATTTTAGCTTTTTTTCTACGAGACTCATATTCACTACTGTATGAGTCTGAAGAACCATCAGTAACATTTTCATTGTACACTGGATCGGCATCAGAATCATAAAACGTACTTTCAGACATACTACTATCACTAAAGTCACTCTCCTCAGCAAGTCTGCGAAGTTCGTCTTCCGATAGTCCTTTACGGAACATTATCTTATTTTTTAGTTCCACTTTTTAACAAAAAACTGAAGAGAAAATAGTGTTAGCCTCGTTAGACGTTCGAACCGATACTGACTGAAGCATGTTAGAAATTATAACCTAACCTGTTTGTGAACACGTGGTTTAACGGACCAACCTCTGATTTTGTTTACCACAGACCGTTTACACACATTTATACATAAGAAAGCACGGCAAATGCGATCCTCGACGAGCCACGGCATTAGGAACACGACACTTCGCTGTGGCCTGATAGGTACACACGGTCCCAGATAAAACTAGAGTGTGTGCCAGTGTGGTACACATGGGGCTTAACGTGTTAATGATTTTTCAACGTTATAAATTACTGCAATAAAATTACTTTACTTCTGTTTTATAATCATCAGTATTTGTAGAAGGTTGCAGATATGCCCCAGGAATATTTATTCTATAATATATAATTACTTGATAATATTTTCAAGGGAATTAGCTTCGCAATAAATGAGGTGAAAGCACAATAAAGTGCTTTTCTTTGGTCAGTTTTCTCAGGTTGTTATTGTTACTTTATTATAACAATTACTTTTTGTCACTATGTAATTTTAAGGTCACACAGAGTTTTTCACTTTTAACAGATTTTTGTAGTTTTATACAAATAAGAAAATTACTTAATACTAAAAAACTCTAATATGAAGTAAAAACCACTTCTATGTAATAGGTATATTTACTAAAAATTTTAAAAATCCCAATGAATTGAATAAAATATGTCCAATTCAGAACGTTTTCGGACCTATCAGTCCATCATCAGTGAATCTAAAATAGAATAAGTAATCCCACTATTAAAATTGAAAAGATAGATGAGATTTTGAAAGTTAAAAAAATGTGGTTATGATTACTTACTCGAATACTGGCTAAATAGCCCCAGAACCAAACAATGGTTGTAAATATAATTCAATCTACATTATTTTAAAGTAAAATTGAAAAGGCTAAAACCAATGTTGAAAGATAAAACCTCCGGGAACATGGTGAAACCCTATCACGAAACTTAATCAACCATCTTAGGCCAACGTTGACTACCAAGTGTCAAAGGTTTGTAAGGAACTGTATGGAGTGACACTGACAGTAGAGAAGAAGGTAGTCAATTTTCAAAGGTTTAACAAAAGGTCATGATCCCAAAACAATGATATGGTAAAGATTTAATTATCTGAAAATGTCTATCATTTAAATCTATTGTTTATTATAAACAGACAATAAAATTGTGTTTTACAAAGTTTTTAAATTTTAAAATTATTTTAATTTAACTGTTGACTAAAAATCAAAGTGATCAAATTAATTAAAAAGCTGATTGGTAATAATGATAAACAAAAGATAAAACAGAGCAGTGCCGGATTAACCATTAGGCGGACTAGGCGGCCGCCTAGGGCCCGGGCACTTGATGGGGCCCACATCCCACACAAATGCATTAATTAATATTGAATTACATATTTAAGCAGTAATTTAAAAAAAAATTAAAATGTTAAAAAAATCAAATAGGGCTAACTAAGACAAAAAAAAAAGAGAATGGTTAATTTATTATTTATAATCAAACTCAGTTTTTTGCTTTGTCTTCTGCCAAATATCAGGAAAATACAACCGACTTCAAGACAAATTAAGCAGTTATCTTCAAAGACATTTTTATATTCCATGTTCCAATCATTCCCTCAATTTGGTAATCAATTTTGCAAGTAAATTTTGCTTAGAAGCTGGTAATTATTTTGGTTGGTACGTTTTTTTTTTCAATTTCTACCCACCGATCGGCCTTATAGTTCATTCATTCACGGTAAAATATTGCAAAACCTCTGGATTTTAAAGAACCGTCGGACTTGAAACAAGAGCTTGGATTGACATGAAATTTGATATAAGCATAGCTAACATGTAAAAAAAGTGATATTGTGCCAATGTGTGTTTTTGTTCAAAGGTTGAGTCCACCCCTTCTAGGGGTAACAAAATATACCGTCAAATTACGTCCGGAAGTGGATAAACTGACTAATTCTAAGCAACTTTTGTTCAATAGAGTTTTGCCATCAAGTCAATACATTTCGAGTTATTTGCAAGTGAATATCTTCATTTTTCGACAAAAAATAACACGTTTTTAGACGGTTTTTCGCAAATAACTCAAAAAGTAAGTATTTCATCGAAAAAATATTCTTAGCAAAAATATAGCTTTTAAAAAATTGAAAAAAATGGTGTATGTGTGCAGTCTGTAGACCCAGTAGAAGTAGAGTTGTAGCTAATGAAAAGTAGGTTCTTATTCGTCAAATTCCAAATCGAATATTTCAACATAAAATGTTCAAAAAATGAAGCACTTTTCATGGAAAACTCATCATAACTCGTTGAAATGTTTAAAAAAGCATTATTCTTGTTTTTTTAATCTCTAACATAAAAAGTTAGCAAGATACGGTCAGAATACACTTGATCTCATTTTTTGGGTAAAAAAAGTGGTGAAAATAACCCTCTAATTAGCATCTCAAACGAAATTAATCCTTACCGCTTCACAAGCTACTTTACTTATGTATTGTTTATATGATCTGTAAGTTTTATCGGTATAAAGTGCTTATTTATAAAAGGTGTGTAGTAGAAAGGGCTTGAATAAGTCACTAATCACGAGTGTATGCAATTTTTTTTATTTGGCTTAATGCATCGACAACTAATGGCCATTGGCATGGTACAGTGGATTTTTCAATCAGGTACCTAGTGTAATGGGTAGTGTGTGTATTAAGTAAATGTCTTGTTACTTGCAAAGTCGTCATTGTTTTTGCAAAGAGACGCTAATTGTATCCGAGCGTCTGCGGTCCCTCCGGTGAGTACCGATTCCACAAGGATAGAAACTATTTTCATTTATTAATTTTTTGTAAATTAAAAATTCTCTACTCTGGGTATGCAAATTTTGAACAGTCATATCTTAACCAATTTTTATCTTCCAAAAAATCAAAAATCTCAAATATTCAGAAAAACAAAACCTACATTTTTTTACTCTTTAAGATTTTTGGTACCACTAATAATTTTTAAGTTATTTTGAAAAAAAAAGGCATTTTTTTTCAAAATTTAAAAAAATTTCTTTTACTTTAAATCCCAATGTTTTGAAATATAAACACTGTGAACCGGTGAAACTTACAGGTCATATAAATAATATACTTATAAGTTTTTTCAAGATTTTCATAAATTTTCAAGATTTTTTGCAAAAAAAAAGGAATCAACATTATTTTAAGCTTTAGTTGCTTAATTTTAATACTTGAAATTTGTTTAAAAATACAAAAATAAAACTTTTTTAATACTTTAAAAAAGGTGTGATGATTTTCACCGAAAAGTGCTTCATTTTTTGGTTATTTACGTTGAAATATTTGATATGGAATTTGTGGAATAAGAATCTACTTTTCGTTAGCTCCAGTTCTGCTTATACTGTGTCTACATACTTCATAAATACACCATTTTTTTAAATTTTGTATACGCTATATTTTTTCTAAGAATATTTTTTCGATAAAATACTTAATTTTGGAGTTATTCTCGAAAAACAGTCGAAAAACGTGTTTTTTTTTTGTTGAAAAATGAACATATTCAATCTCAAATATCTCAAAAAGTATTGATTTAGTGAAAAAACTCGATAGAACAAAAGTTACTTAGAATGAATCAGTTTATCCATTTCCGCACTTATTTTGAATGTATGTTTTTTCACTCCCGAAGGGGTGGCACTCATACCCAGGGCAAAATCACATATCGACACAATTTTGGCATATTAGCTATGGACTATTAATGAGAAGTTGTTGCGAAATGTAAAAAAAACGAAAAATGATCTTTTATACATTGTCGTAATTTATTTTTGGAGTAACTACTTCCCAAAACAACATAAATATCTATAAATTTGTTTTAAGTAAATGGTCGCTATAAAGGGGCCTACTTCTTATGGCCGCCTAGGGCCCCATGATGCCTTAAACCGTCACTGAAACAGAGGATGGTAAGGGAGAAGAAAGAATAAATTTGATTAGAATACTGTTGTTATACAGAGAACCAACCTAGGGAACTACCCCTTTTTAGTTTACTTAATACTACTACTACATGTCGGTTTATAACATTCTCAGCCATTTTCCGATTTCCAAACACCACTCTCTTCGTCCGGTTGTTCCGTAGGTCCGCTTCTAGGTTTTATCTTCTCAGCTCTTTGTCTGTTGCTTAGCTCCAACTTTTTCTTGGTCTATCTATTTTTCTCTTTCTTTCTGAATAGCTTTTTAGTATTTCCTTCGGTGTTCGCTGTTCATCCGTTCTTTGTATATGTCCGAACGAGATAAGTTGTTTTTTTGATAAATCATCCGTAATTGTTTATTGTTTATTTTATTCCCATTATTTCTCTAATGCGTTTGTTGAAAATCTTTTCTTTTCTAGATCTTCCTGCGGCTCTTCTCCAAAAATCCATTTCAGTTGCTCTCAG
Source organism: Diabrotica virgifera virgifera (assembly GCF_917563875.1). Taxonomy (NCBI): domain Eukaryota; kingdom Metazoa; phylum Arthropoda; class Insecta; order Coleoptera; family Chrysomelidae; genus Diabrotica; species Diabrotica virgifera. The sequence continues at coordinate 37,883,474 of NC_065451.1, forward strand.
CCTTGCCAGTGTCCTTTGTTTCAGTGGCCATACCTCACAGCTGTATAAAGTGATACTTTTCACCATCATCTCATATTATGTCCTTTTTTATTTTCTTTGTTGATGAATTGCTGTTTAACATTGTGATGGGTTTTTACCTCATGTATTTCTTTCACTTATGGCTTTGTCTAATGTTCCATCTTGCGAAATATTGATGCCTAGGTATTTGTAGTAATAGCAGTAGTTTATCGTGGTTATGTTATCTAATATGATATATTTTTGTTCTTCCCCAGTGCACAAGTATTCGGTTTTCCTTTTATTCACTTCTAGACTCTATCATACTTTTCAATAAATTTTCGGGCCTTATAATTTAAATCGCCCAAATGTTTAAATCTCATGCAAAGTTGAGTGTACAGTGGAACCCCGATAAGTCGGCCCCGATAACCCGGACCGACTTTTATCAGACAAACATTTCATCTTCTTCTTCTTAAGGTGCCGAGACAGCTTGTCGATCGTTGGCTCTCATGTTGCCCAGCATATTAACAATCACTGTCTTATTTACAGCCGCACGAAATAGTTCAGTGCTAGTTTTCCCAAACCATTGGCGTAGGTTTTTAAGCCAAGGAGTTGTACGGCGGCCCACACTTCTTTCTCCCATTATTTTACCTTGCATGACAAGGTGAAGTATGTCATATTTTTCTGGGTGACCCATTATATGACCAAAGTATTCCAATTTGCGCCTTTTAACTGTGTTCACTACTTCGCAACTTTTATTCAAACGTTGCAAAAGCCTTTCGTTTGTGACTTTTTCTACCCAACTGATCTTCAGAATACGGCGATAGACCCACATCTCAAATGCTTCTAGGTTTTTTAAAAGCGATTCTGTCAGGGTCCATGCTTCAACCCCGTAAAGTAGTACTGGGAATATATAACATCGAACCATTCTTATGCGAAGTTCCAAATTTAGATCATGACTGCACAGGATTTTCTTAAATTTCATAAAACTTGTTTTTGCTTTGGCAATTCTTCTTTTTATTTCTGTACTAGGGTTCCAGTTTTCATTAATATGCACACATTTCATCAATTAAATACAATATATTTTGTAATATAATATTTGAGATATAATGGGTATTTGTGTAATTTGAACTATATATACGATAGTAAAAATGACTTATGGCACACGACGTTCATTGTCGTGTTATCGGAAACAACAGGCACCTGTGGTATCCTTTATTTATTTCAATCTGTCTTAGCATTGTTTAAAAAAACTAATGCCCGGTTGCACCAACAGATCTGAAGCTTAAGTCGAGAATATCGTAAGAATTAATATAATATAATTATATAATTATAATATATTACAATAAGAATACCATAATATAATAATAGATATAATTTATAATAAGGTAAGAATCTAAAATTATGGTGCAACGTAAGTGATACTCAAGGAGGCCCTATCTATAAGTAGAGCTTAGCTAAGCTGGAGCTTAAGATCGGTTGGTGCAACCAGGCATAAAAGACTATTAAAAAATTATTTTTTAAACAATGGTCTTAGTCTTGACTATTATTAAATAATATAACATCGTTGCGATTGAGACCATATTGTGTGTAGTACAGTCGTATTGTTCGCTTCCGTTCTGTAATCGTTCGTAAATTTATTCATATTTTATGTTTCCGTGTTTTTTTTGTCTACGTAATGGCAACAAAACGTAAAAATGTTGTAGTGACAATGGAAAAGAAACTAATTGATAAAGGCGTAATTGGTACGTAATTTACATGTGTACTGTGCATATATTATATTTCATGTTACTTCAATTATAACGGGGTTCATCTGTAAGTATACCGTATTTTATTAATTTTTACCATTTTCTCCGGCTAACCCGAATTTTCGATAACCCTTATCGGCCGCGGTCCCGATTAATCCGAGCTAACGAGTTTCCACTGTATATACTCACCATAGTATTGGTGAGGGGTACCTAATCTTATTGTTCTATATTTTTGTTTCCATCTTTTTAAACCACTTTCGAGGTATATTTTAAATAAAGTGGGGATAGGAAACATCCTCACTCCCATCTTCTTAAGGTCTGCCATTATCTGGTTTTCCCATTTGGTTTTGGGCCTTCCACATAGTGTGTCTGAAAATGGTCTCCATTTGGTTATTATATTGATAACTGCTTATGGATTCCTCCTTTCTATATATCTCAGTATTTATCCGAGTCTCTGTGCCTTGATAAATTTGACGATGCCTTCTCCTTTCAAAACTTCTTTTACTTCGTAGTTCATTAGTGTTCAAAATCCATCATTACCTAAGTATAGAGGGCCTGCTATTATCCAAAATATTTTTCTCTCCAGGATCCTCAATCGTTCTTCATAATAATTAATGTGTCAAGCACATTACTTCAGCACCATATCTGATTACTGATCTAATTGCTGTTTTGTAAACTTTCAGTTTGGTATTCTGCGCAAGCTTCTTATGTTGGAGGAATTTGTTGTATTTCCAGTAGATTCTGTTTAATGCCAGGATTGTTTCATTGATAAGTACGCTTCTGTCATTCCATTAACTGAGACTTCAAGATAAACTGCTCGCCAAAAGTTAGGGATATAGAAAATTCTGCTGAATTTTTATAGTAGATTTTTTCGTGAACAGATTAACGGATTCCGCTATTTTTTTTTTATTATTTTAGACTTTTCTTTAGTATTTACACTGTTATGCAAGGGTTTACTCAAACTTTTTTTTTTTGTACTTATACCGGGTGGAAGAAAAGAAATGTTTTTCCTATGCTAAGTTTGAGACGCCCTCTAGGGAGGACGAGGTTCAAATGGGAGTATATATCGAAATCGTATTGTAGTCTTATGTTTTGTGAACATTTTGTTTTTTGAATGTCCCTGATACCTTTAGAAATAAAAAAAAATAGACCGTTTTGTAATTTAACATGTGTTTTAACCGAAACAAAAGTTTGAGACACCTTGTAGGGAGAAAAAGGCACAAAGGTGAGAATACCTAGATATTTTGTTGTAGTCTCATATTTTGTGATTATTTTATTTTTTTAATTTCTCTGATATCTTTAATAACAAAGAAACTAGACGATATTACTCTTTAATATGTGTTTTAACTGACGACATGCGTCACATCACACATGTGAAACATAGAAAAACATATTAAAGAGTAATACCGTCTAGTTTCTTTGTTATTAAAGATATGAGAGAAATTAAAAAAATTAAATATTCAAAAAATATGAGACTACAACATATTATCGTGGTATACTCACCTTTGTGCCTTGTTCTCCCTACAAGGTGTCTCAAACTTTTGTTTCGGTTAAAACACATGTTAAATTACAAAACCGTGTATCTTTTTTTATTTCTAAAGATATTGGGGACATTCAAAAAACAAAATGTTCACAAAACATAAGACTACAATACGATTTCGATATATACTCCCATTTGAACCTCGTCCTCCCTAGAGGGCGTCTCAAACTTAGCATAAGAAAAACATTTCTTTTCTTCCACCCGGTATAAGTACAAAAAAAAGTTTGAGTAAACCCTTGCATAACAGTGTAAATACTAAAGAAAAGTCTAAAATAATAAAAAAAAAATAGCGGAATCCGTTAATCTGATCACGAAAAAATCTACTATAAAAATTCAGCAGAATTTTCTATATCCCTAACTTTTGAGGAGCAGTTTATCTTGAAGTCTCAGTTAATGGAATGACAGAAGCGTACTTATCAATGAAACAATCCTGGCATTAAACAGAATCTACTGGAAATACAACAAATTCCTCCAAGATAAGAAGTGTTGTTCTGAAGCTATTTTCTTGTGGCATTTTTACAATTTTAACTATATTGTGGCTTATTTCCCATTCAAGATAAGAAGCTTGCGCAGAATACCAAACTGAAAGTTTACAAAACAGCAATTAGATCAGTAATCAGATATGGTGCTGAAGTAATGTGCTTGACACATAAAGATGAAGAACGATTGAGGATCCTGGAGAGAAAAATATTTTGGATAATAGCAGGCCCTCTATACTTAGGTAATGATGGATTTTGAACACTAATGAACTACGAAGTAAAAAAAGTTTTGAAAGGAGAAGGCATCGTCAAATTTATCAAGGCACAGAGACTCGGATAAATACTGAGATATATAGAAAGGAGGAATCCATAAGCAGTTATCAATATAATAACCAAATGGAGACCATTATCAGACACACTATGTGGAAGGCCCAAAACCAAATGGGAAAACCAGATAATGGCAGACCTTAAGAAGTTGGGAGTGAGGATGTTGCCTATCCTCACTTTATTTAAAATATACCTCGAAAGTGGTTTAAAAAGATGGAAACAAAAATATAGAACAATAAGGTTAGGTACCCCTCACCAATACTATGGTGAGTATATACAGTCGAAACTCGTTAGCTCGGATTAATCGGGACCGCGGCCGATAAGGGTTATCGAAAATTCGGGTTAGCCGGAGAAAATGGTAAAAATTAATAAAATACGGTATACTTACAGATGAACCCCGTTATAATTGAAATAACATGAAATATAATATATGCACAGTACACATCTAAATTACGTATCAATTACGCCTTTATCAATTAGTATCAACTACAACATAATATTGGGGTATACTCACCTTTGTGCCTTGTTCTCCCTACAAGTTGTCTCAAACTTTTGTTTCGGTTAAAACACATGTTAAATTGCAAAACCGTCTCTTTTTTTGTTTATAAAGATATCAGGGACATTCAAAAAACAAAATGTTCACAAAACATAAGACTACAATATTATTCTGATGTATACTGACATTTGTACCTCGTTCTCCCTACAGAAGTACAAAAAATAAGTTTGAGTAAACTTTTGCACAACTGTGTAAATATTGAAGAAAAAGCTAAAATAAAAAAAATAGCGGAATCCGTCTGTTCGCGAAAAAATCAACTATGAAAATCAGCATAATTGTCTATATCCCTAATTTTTGACGAGCAGTTTATTTAAAGTGTTGTACCTTTTCAAACTCATACTTGCCAATATTTAACCTTGTCACATTAACTGTAAGGGAAATCTTTTATGACGAATTACAAGTAGTAGATCAAGGTAGAGGGAAGATGATAATACTGGGGGATTTTAACGCTCGAATAAGTAACCAAGTAATACCCGGAATTAAAAAAAAACACAATGAAAATGTTAAAAACGAAAATGTAGAACTGATGATAAACTTCTGCACAAATAACGAACTTAGAATAAACAACACATTTTTAGACCAACACAAATAAACATTCAATAACACCCGTGGACAAAGATCTATGATAGATTATGTTGTAACCAACAGAGATATACATCCATCAAAAATAATCGACGTAAGCTCAACTCAGCAGATGTAGGTAGCGACCATAGCCTAGTATTATGTAAAATAGAAATCATTATGAAATATTTCACACCTAAGAGGGCAGCACCAACACAAACAAAAATCAAAGTCGAAAGACTACATACGGAATCCACGGAATACTTATACAGGAAAAGAATATCAGAGAAGATTGCTGAGAATGGAATATTAGAAAACGATATCATCGATGAAAGCTGGCAAAAACTCAAAGATAACATAATCGACGCTACAACAGAATCACTTGGAGAGAGAAAAGTAAAGAATACTCACATATTAAAGAAGAAAACCCCGTGGTTTAGAGAGGAAGTTAAGATAAAATGCGAAGAAAAGAAGAAAAACTTTTTACAATACAGAACAAAAAAACACAACAGGCAAACAACCACTACAAACGAATCAGAAACGAAACGAATACTTTAGTGAGGCAAATAAAAAGGGAGAATGATCAGAGGGCAAAGAAAGGAGTTGAACGAATTGACAAAAGCGAAACACATTCAGAAGGAAACATGGGCAGACTACTTCCGATCTATATTTGCTAAAGGCGACGATAATGATCCAACAACACCTGAAGTTACGACAAACGAAGAAATAAACATCGAGGAGGGAGAGCTAAAGGAAGCATTAAGAAAATTAAAAAATAGAAAATCTCCAGGAGAGCACAGAATATTGAACTAACTCCTAAAGTACGGAGGACAAGATCGAACTAAACAACTATTAAAACTAATACAAAAAATAAAAGAACAAAACAGAATACCACAAGAAAGGAGATCAAGCATCCTAATACCTCTCTTCAAAAAAGGAGACAAATCAGACCCGGAGAATTACAGAGGGATTAACTTTTTTAATTACAACATTAAAATTTACAACAAAAGTGATAACAAACAAATTGAATGAAATTAAAACATTAGCAGAAGAACAACAAGGTTTAAGGTCGGGAAGGTCATGCACCGACGCTATATTTATAATGAGGCAAGTTCAAGAGAAATCGTTGGAATACAACAAACCGGCTTATTTATGTTTCATAGACCTTAAGAAAGCATTTGACAGGGTCACATTAAAGGACGTTATCCACTTATTATACTCGAGAGAGGTACCTCTGGGAATAATTAAAACGATAGAAAACATCTACCAGAACAACACAATAAAAGTAAAAGTGGAAGATGAACTAACTGACCCAATTGAAGCCGGAAATGGGATAAGACAGGGGGATTCCTTGAGTCCTTTATTGTTCAACCTGATCATGGACGAAATAATAAAAAACGTAAGAACTAAAAAAGGATACCAAATGGGAGAAAAACAACTTAAAATAATCTGCTATTCGGACAATGCAATACTAGTCTCTCAAAGTGAAGATGATTTACAACGTATGCTGCACCAATTCAACATAATGGCCTGGAAATTTAACATGTTAATTTCCTCAAAAAAGACAAAATGCATGGTTATAACAGCAGATCCAATAAGATGTAAATTGGAGCTGGAAGGTCAGATAATAGAACAAGTGATGGAGTTTAAATACCCAGGCATCACACTATCTAGCTACGGAAGGCTCGAAACAGAAGTGGAAGATCAAGTGAATAGAGCAAACAGAACCGCAGGTTGCCTGATCACACAATGTTGCCTGATGACACCATATGGAGAAATAAAAATATCGGAAAAGAAATGAAAGGCAGAATTTACAAAACAGTCATCAGACCAATAATGTGGCAGAAACACGACCCGACACAGAGAGGACAAAACGATTGCTCGAAACATCGGAGATGAAAACCCTTCGAAAAATCGATGGCAAGACTCTATGGGACAGAGCTAGAAGTACAGATATACGAAGGAGATGCAAGGTGGATAACATTAATAACTGGGTAGGAAACAGAAGAATAGAATGGAATGACCACATAAGCCGAATGACAGCAAATAGGGTAGTCAGGACCGCGAGAGACGGTTCCCCAATAGGAAGACGATCAGTGGGAAAACCACGAAAACAATGGAACAACTTACTAGGGGCACATTGAAAAAAAAAACAGACAGAGTCATGTCTATATAAAAAGAAGAAGAAGAAGACATGCACTGTATAATTTCTTGAGCATATTAGGTATTTTGTTTTATTTTTATTTATTGCCAAACCTCTCTTGGGTGCTTCCTTGCACAACTTCGCAAATTCTTCCTTTAACACGTTGACGGACAGGGCCTCAAATATATAAGCAAGTGTTGTGACACTATATGTACAGCTCTTTCCAAAAAAAAACTGATATGATACGACTCTTAAAGCGTATTTTGTAGAAAATTGAGCAGTGTACTTTCTTTTTCTTCTTCTTTTTGTTTTTGGTCTCGCTGCAAGGCAATTACCATCACGATTAATAGGCGATCTTGATGTAGTCTGGCTCTAAGCCATATCAAAATCGCTGACTATGTTCTTGTAAAAAGCTTTTGATGAGGTATGATATAATGAATATGAGTTTAATTATATTTAATTTATTATATTTTGAAGGATAAATGCTTATTATTTACATACTGTCACTGTCACTGCCAAATCTTAAAATATGTCAGATAACTTCAACCTCAAAAATGGCTGTTTGTTTGTTTATTTTATTATTTGTCTGTCATAATAAATATAATAATAAGTCGACGTCATTGTCTTTGCAAACAGACGCTAATTGTTTCCGACCGCAGACGTTCGGAAACAATTAGCGTCTCTTTGCAAAGACAATGACGTCGACTTTGCAAAGTAACAAGACACTTACTCAACACACACACTACACATTACTCCCCTGACTTAGTGATAAGTTATACAATTACGTGGCTAAAGGTTCTAGTTCTAAACCAAAGCCAGAATCAGAGAAAAAAAAATATAATATAATGTCAGACCAATCATACACTGCTCAAAATGACCAAATCTTGCTAAGGGTCGTATCAGTTTTTTTAGGAACCAGCTGATTCTTCTTAAGAACCAGCTGATTACTTTGCAAAATAGAATAGGGAAAAATGCAACGTCTATATATAGACGTTGTGACACATTACATCAATGGAAATTAGACGTCTATAGACGTTCTGTCCGTCAACGTGTTAAACTGTTTAGGTTTCTGTTAATCATGCTGTCATCAGCGTACGCCACGTCGATGTTATAATAATTGTACCTTTTATTTTTACCTGTTATTTTGGTAGCTCTTATTGTTCCTTTTATGGCAACATAAATAGTGACGTTAATAGAAAGTTGCCCTGTCGTACTCCAGTGGCTATTTGTATATTTTTGGAGATACCCCATCTATTATTATTGGTGCTATCGATTTTTGTTAAACCTTTTTGGCATACGTTAGTACTTCTCATCTTCATAGAACAGATCTACGAACTTTTTGTTAAAAATCAATACACTTTGTAAAAGAAAATGTCCTTTTATGTATAAATGGTACATAAACAATACATAATATTCTGTTTGGAATGTGCTCGCTAATTACTGATATACATGTAATTTTTCAGCATCAAGGTGCTTTAAAAATAGTTCGAATGTATTTCATGTCACACCTTGACAACTTATTTGCGGTCGCGAGTATATCTGATGAAAATTTGCAATTCATATCAAAAGGATAAATAATTAAAGTAAGCCAACCATTACATTTTTTTATTTGAAGTTTATGCAGATAGATATAGTAAAATACTTTCTACTAGGAATTTTAAACATTCAATTTCGTAATTTCTTTGCCATTGTAAAGTTCTTTACAAAATACAGTGTGTCAACGGATGGGGTGCCCAAAAGGAAAAAATTTTTTATTTTCAATTTTAGCGAAAAATGTCATTCTTGATAAAAAGTTTTGCTTGTTCTAAAACCCCATAAAATGAACTAAAATTCAAGTTTTTCAAATCTAAGCCAATTTTATGTAAATCCCTATAAATTTTGCACTAAGTTCGAAATTGTAACAATAATAACTTGGGAGAACAACCCTTTCGCTTCTCTTGATTATGAAGCCAGACTTTGTCGTTCTCCTTGAATCATCAAATTAGTTATTAATTAAATAATTATTAATCCAATAATTTTAATATTGAAACTTATTACAAGATAAATTCTTTATTGAACGCTTAATATTGTCGAAAAAATTGACAATTCGCAAATTATTTATCGGAGTTGACAGTTACTAAGCTACATTGTGGTTTGGCAACACTAGATTATTGTTACGATTTCGAACTTAGTGCAAAAATTTATAGGGATTTACATAAAGTTGGCTACAAAATTAAGCAGAATTTAAAAAACTTGAATTTTATTTCGTTTTATGGGGTTTTAGAACAAGCAAAACTTTTTATAAAAGTTTTTCCTCTTGGGCACCCCAACCGTGGACACACTGTATATATTATAGTGGTTCATTTTACAAAAGGAAGACTAAATGGAAAGATAGATAGAAATTTAAAAAAAGACAACAAATATACGTTGTTTACTCTATATAGAATGCCCACCTTATGGGCCTGGCTCCCGCGTACCAAAAAAAGTTGATTAATACCAAGCTGAAAATTTGTTATTAGCTTAACAATGTCTAGTCGGACAAACTTTGATGAAGGAGAACACTGGAACAGGGGAAGTTTTAATTGTGGAACAGGTTACAGGTTTCGAACGTTAGACTACGAAAACGTTCCATGTAATTTGTCGGACAAAACTTCCAATTTATTTATTACCCTTTCAATAAACTCTCATGCAAAAATTAGACTGCTATTTATTACCAACATAATTCCTGTCATTTGAAATATTCTACGTGTCGGACTTATTAAAACACCCAATATATTTGTCGGACAAACACTTTTTCATATATTATATAAAGTTTGCTATTGAATAAACTTGCAAACAACCTGCTAGTTTTCACAATCCTAAACTTGTCAGGATGACACGTTCCCCAATTAAAACTTTCCCTTTCCAGTGTTCCCATACATCAAAGTTTGTCCGACTAGAAACCGTTAAGCCGTTAACAAATTTTCAGCTAGCTATTAATCAACTTTTTTTGGTACGCGGGATCCAGGCCTATTAGTAAATTACATACGTGATATAATGATAAAGCTGTTATTGAAATTGTAACTTAAATAAATTTACTTACCTATATAACATGAAACATGTTGACCCAATAAATAAATGAAAAACATTTATGGCTAAAATTGTTTCATGACCAACGCCGTTGACATTAGGGCCAGTGACAGTGGCTTACGTGTTACTTTCATTGATTAACAAAAAATGCCATAAAAAAGTTGATTTATTTTTACTGCTACATACATGTTTTTTTTTATTTTTATATAGCACGCAATGACTTCTAAAACTAAGATGCTAAAAATACATAGTTCCAAATTTTAAGACACAATTACCAGAGAACGGTAGTTCTCACCAGTGGCGCACAATAACAATACATGCGACACTATAATACACGAAATTTTCGATTTTCTAAATTTGACTGAAAAAAAATATGGGACAAATCCCATCTTAAAGTTTAGGAAAAGACTCGCCCATACATATGTCAAACTCTTTATTTTGGTCCAAGTGTGTGGAGTTACGGCCTTTCCCATTTAGGGTCTGTTTTTCGTTCTCGTCCCCAAAACTCCAAAAATTTTTAAAAATTTAAGTCCTGCCTTTACGGATTATCATAGCACTGATCATTACCTTTCCAACAAATGTCTAATTTTGAAAATCCGTTATACCATTCAAAAGTTACCGAGCTCAGAAATATGACTTAATTTTTATTTAAAAAGGGAAAAATGATTGAGCTCGGTAACTTTTGTATGTATGTATGTGTGTGGAAAAGTTACACCGATCTGAATTTTTTTTCTGTGTTTCAAGAAGGGGTCAGGACCGATTTAAAACCGGTGTAGTTTGTGAATTTTGACCACACATAAGCCAGCTATAGGGCTAGGTAGATACAATTGGCATATTTTTTGGGCGTATATATCTTAGGTTCAAGGAGAGACAGGAAAACCGAAGATACACCAAATCAATAGCGTTGAGTTAAGATTTCAAATGGTGCCTAAGCGGTCAAAATCATAGTTACAGACGGCCCAGTGTAGCCGAAAAACTGAAAAATTAAAGTTTGAAAATTTTGGTTTTTCGACGACTACTTAAAATTTCAACCTAAGAATTGCGCTAATAACTGAGCGTTTGTAGGAGGACTCTAGATGCATCTAACGGTGTGTATCTCATAGCTGGGAAAATACAAATTTTTAAGTTATAGGCTTCATAAATATGATCAAATCTATTTCTTAAGGGAAAACCGGTTTTTCAAGCTCAATAATTCCTGTAATACCTTCAGTTATCATACTTGACCTTAAATGCATCAGATACTACTTATTAAAACGTTTCAAACTCATATTTAGTGATCAAATTCGGTTAAGCCGTTCAGAAGTTATCGAGCTTTAAAAGTATAATTCATTTAACCAATTTCGCCGAAATGGTTTATGTAGTTGTAGTGGTTACGACGCTAAGTTTGATCGGGCAATCCGAGTTCATTTGCCGGCCATAATTATTAGGATGGCTGGGATATAAACTCGGATTTTCTTATCACAAGTCTGGTGTCGTAACTACTAGATCATTTGGGAGAGAATGCGATAAAGACCACCATTTATAACGCTTAACGTGTAATCGAGAAACATTACATTCAACTTCATACATTCAATATATAAAAAAACTTTGAAAACTCCTGATACAAGAATAAAAAACCGCTAAACGCCGTAAAAATGAGTGGCGCATAAAATATTCCAGCTACAAAAGAGCATATATAAATATTACGTGGCGCGAAAATGTATTTTTATTTTGATGGAAAATAAAATTCTAGTTTTATTTTTGAAAGATTTTTTCCATAATATTTGCTAAATTTGAAGTAAAAGGCGCCACAAAAGAGCCTCAAAATACAAACTGCATCGAAG